>NC_080396.1:624736-934605 GCF_030265065.1 Corythoichthys intestinalis | reverse complement strand
TGTTCAAGAAACCAGTCTGAGATGATTGACATGGCGCATTATCCTGCTGAAAGTAGCCATCAGAAGTTGGGTACATTGTGGTCATAAACGGATGGACATGGTCAGCAACAATACTCAGGTAGGCTGTGGCGTTCCAACGATGCTCAATTGGTACCAAGGGCCCAAAGAGTGCCAAGAAAATATTCCCTACACCACCACCACCAGCCTGAACCGTTGATACAAGGCAGGATGGATCCATGCTTTCATGTTGTTGACGCCAAATTCTGACCCTACCATCCGAATGTCACGGCAGAAATCGAGACTCATCAGACCAGGCATCGTTTTTCCAATCTTCTATTGTCCAATTTCGATGAGCTTGTGCAAATTGTAGCCTCAGTTTCCTGTTCTTAGCTGAAAGGAGTGGCACCCGGCATGGTCTTCTGCGGCTGTAGCCCATCTGCCTCAAAGTTCGACTTACTGTGCGTTCAGATGCTCTTCTGCCTACCTTGGTTGTAACGGGTGGTTATTTGAGTCACTCTTGCCTTTCTATCAGCTCGAACCAGTCTGGCCATTCTCCTCTGACCTCTGGCATCAGCAAGGCATTTCCGCACACAGAACTGCCGCTCACTCGATATTTTTTCTTTTTCGGACCATTCTAGAGATGGTTGTGCGTGAAACAGCAAGATACCGAGAGTCGAACGCCACAAAGGCTAGTTTCGAGATTGTTGAAATTATTCATTAAAAATAATAATAATAAAGCAAATGTGACACACAGAATGGCTTGCTAAAATTTGCTTAAATATATTGTTCTACGTAAAGGACGTCAGCCAAGGTCGGCCCTCCACATTTTTACCACACCAAATGTGGCCCCCTTTGCAAAAAGTTTGGACACCCCTGACGTAAAGTAAATGCTTACTGCAAGTTTTTTCCTTTTAACGAAGAATTGAGACTGTTTTACGTCCATATTTATAAAGAATTCGCGGATTTAAGCATTTATTGACAAGAATTTTCACCGAAAAGCTGTTTACATCATGCGGCCATCTACATTTACTAATAGACTAGCATTGTACTTCAACATATTTAGGTAAAAATAAATGCTAACTGCACTTTTTTTTTTTTTTTTTTTTTTTTTTTGCTTTTAACCAAGAAGTGAAACTGTTTTACGTCCATATCTATAAAGAATTCAGGGATTTAAGCATTTATTCACAATAATTTTCAACGAAAAAAAGCTCGTTGTGATTCCAGCGTTGACAGCCTCACCAACAATGCGGACCCCCTATTTATCGGCCCCGTGCTCCGTGTCCCGTCAATACATTATGAAGTCTACATATGATTATTATATTTTTTCCAGGGCAAATGAAAATGGAGGCTGTAAAGTGCCTGTAATGGCATAAAAAAGGCTTAAATAGCATTATTATGTGAATTAGAATCATATTTTGAGACGATTCAACTTTATATACAATTTGGCAAAGCGCAAAAATTAGTCTTTTAATCTGCCGTTTAGACCCGCCTGTCATTATAGCCCTCTAGCGTTCCCATCTGGAGGAGGACGTCGGCAGGGTCATGATTTCATCTGATTTAGAATCCAGCCCATTGAGGGGGAAGATTCAGAACGAGGCAAATACGACTGAGCAGCAAAATGTCTTGATTGTCTCAATCTCTTTACTTCAATATTTTTACAGGATATTCTTTTTATCTTAGTATTTTTCCCCAATTACTAAATAAATGGTATGGTCATGACAAATAAGTCTTGTGCTAAATGGAAAATGAAATATTCAAAATGCATTTATTCAGTACGACATGGCAAAATTACTGCAAAATGGTCAAAACTGCCGACTTCTTCCTCTTCCGAACGGTATTTTATGCCACCGGAGTTAGTCCGGCTTTTGTCATTTCCCTGCCGCGACTTCGGAGACTGAGGAAAGAAACAAAACGGGATGCGTGACAGCTAGCCGACATGCTAACCCCAACCGAGCAGCTTTTCCAAGTCTTATTCTCTTCTTTGAAGGTGAAAAATCACACAAAGCGACCTCATGAAGGGAATAGCATCCTTTCTCATATTTACCGTTCAACTGTTTGTATTTCTCTAACACACTTAATTTAATCAGGGAATAGTATCGTTTCTCGTATTTACTGTTTGAATTACTCTAACGTACCCAGTATAAAATGAATAGCATTTATATCATAGTTTAAGGAAAACGAGCAGAATATATTTTATATTATGAACAGTTGCACTTGGAATGATTAGAACTTGCAGCGCCAAGACAACGTGCAGATAAGGACGCCTTCTGACCACTGAAGCCCAACACGTGCGTCATGCAGCTGACTGAGCAAGATTGACGCTGACTACCAGGTGATGAGCAAGACATCTTCAAGCCCACGTCTGCAACAACGGATCCCACAATCAGCTCTTCAGGACAGTCCAAATGGCAGAACCGTCCTGTACTACCACATACAAAAACAACTGTTTGATAGATCGGCACCTCTCTGACAGTGAGGTGCACCCAACCTCCCATCTCGAATGACTCATTAACCATGACCCAGCAACGGTGACACACGAACTTGAACGCCCAAATCTGCAACAGAAGAAAACCCAAACACACCCCTCTTCCTGCCCACGGCCCACCTTGCGAGAGTCTTCAAAAGGACTGAATGTTTAACTAATCGTTCTCATTTTTTCTTGGGAACCTTTTGTTGACTTGTGATATGGTGACCCCGAGTCTCCTCGCCTGGGTCTGTCGCTGTTTCGCCTTGGTGTTTGATCACTGTCGACCAGAATAAATCGTCAACTTGTGTTTCGAAGCCCTTTCCAGCCTATAAAATGGATTCAGTACAAGGGGTTAAGACTAAAGCCTGAGTTATGCTCCTGCGTTGCGGTGACGGCGAAGCTAGTATGGCGTCAATGAGCATTCGATACTTGTGCGGCAAGGGAACGCGTTGCTCTGTAATTCACCGCCAAGCCACTCGAGGGGTGTGGCATTGTATTTGTCCGGTTTTGGGGGATGCTTGTCGACTTTCTTTAGTTTTCTTCCAGTTACGCCATATAATACAAATGGAGATGGATGGCTCGGATGTGGATCTTCAGCTCGTCAACGTTGAACAACAAGTGTTGTTCATACTGTAATGTCCGGAACTAAGCGTGGGTCTTTTAAGAGGCGATCAGACTGGGGAGCGGTGACGTAGCGGGAAGCGAGTGGAAAGAACGGAAGAAAGCGAAAGTTGGGGGTCGCATGTTGCGGCTGCCCGGTATTTTATTTTTGCCGCAATAAAGTGGGGAAAGCCATCATCGGCTCCCCTCCTTCTTCTAGCATCGGGTAGCTGCGTTGTCCAGCGTTTATTCGATTCTTTGCCGTGTCCTACCACCAGCCAGTGGGAAGCCATAGCAGATTTCTGCCGGCTATGGAACTTCCCAAACTGCGTTGAAAGCCTTGATAATGAACGCTTTATCATAAAAGCACCTAGGCACTCTTAATCAGTTATGATGTATCAAGTGTGTGAACTGTAAAATGTAAATAAATCACAGACTCGCAGCAAACGTACATGTACAAAATAAATGATAAAGTGCACCAACCAAAAATACGACATAAAGTGATTCAAAAGCTGGCAGTTTTTGGCTGACTGTGTCACTGCTTCGTGTGACCATTCGCTTCCGAACACACACATACTTGTCTCGGACATTCTTCCATTTTATTATGCAATCGCTGACCTCCAGCCCCGTATTTTCGGCAATCTCCTTCCACGAATTGCTTGTCATTTAGCAATCGTTAGAATGGGGTGACGAGTCATTGTAGAGGCTGCTGTACTTGTGGACCTCTTCGATAATATTCTCGTCGGCTTGGTCCGTTTTTGCGTGTAGTGTTTCAATGTTTGAAAATGGTGGCGATTGCTCGCTGAACCGGAAACAGTCTGAGCGGATTAATCACAGTCCATTTGCGTCACCTCTCCACGCATTGACGCGAGGCGAAGCCAGGAATTTGTGGTGTCAGGTTACGCCATCAGGCTATGGCGAAGGGTCGTAAATCGGGTCTGCCTTGGCGGCGTAGTTCTGGCGCAGAAGCATAACTCGGCCTTAAGGTGAACGTACGGGGTTTGGCCGTGTTGTTGGGGTATCGCCGGCCCGGGTCGTTGGAGCTGCTCCAGCGCAGGTCCGAAGGTTCGGCTGGCATGATTGCGGCAGTCTGGCTAAGAGGTCAAATTCCTTTACCCGACTCAGGTCACACACGGCGGCGGGGTTGATTGTCTTCACCTATTGGCCAGCCCCGGCGACGAGCAAGTTACGGCTCGTCGTTCTGCTGCGGCCACGGTGGGCTGGCAGTGCTCAAATGGAGGCTAAAAATAGCCCATTCTTGTTGGATAAAATGGCCGACGTCTGAGCGCGGGGCTGGTCGTGGCCAAACCGAGGAAAGTGCATCCTCGGCGGGCACGCGAATAGGACCGAAGGGGTGGAAAGGACCATGGTGTATGACAAGCACACAGCCAGTCGAGTGGCTTTCTCAGTGGGCAAGGAGCATTGTCGGCCACAAAATGCAAGCCACCTCCTTATTAAAACATGCATTTTAAGATATTATTATTTGTTTTTAAATGTTTGAATAATCTTGCGCCGCCATATTTGTCAGAACTGCTTCAGCCTTACAGTCCAACCAGAACCCTCAGATCAGCTGACCACCTGCTTCTAGTAGTCCCAAGATCAAGGCTGAAGCTTAGGGGTGACCGTGCATTTGCGGTGATGGCGCCCAGGCTGTGGAACCAATTACCACTTACTATTAGACAGGCCCCCTCACTTACGGATTTTAAATCACGTCTTAAAACATTTTATTTTTCGTCAGCTTTTAATGTGCAATGACAGTTTATGACCTCGTCTTTTATTTATTTTATTTTATGTGTTTGTTTTATCTTTCAAAGTTGACTTATTTTGCTGTGTTTTGCTATGTAAAGCACTTTGGTCTCCTTGGCGGATTTTTAAATGTGCTATACAAATAAAGTTGATTGATTGATTGATTGATGTGCCATGATCCCAGTATTTGACATAATGTAAAACGCGAAGCTTAATCACTTCCTCACCGGTCCAGTTGTCGGACTTGTTTTGGCCATTCTCTGCGGTGAAAAGGACCTTTTTGAAACCCAAAAAGGCTCACACACCTCTCCCTGGTGCAGCGACAAAAGCCTACAGCACATTGGGCTGGCCTGATGCGAAAAATAAATGAAATCTGCAAAATCAGCTGAATACTGAAGGGACCCTGGAGGCTGTAGTATTGGCTGTATACTAAAGATGATTATCCCGCTGTCTCAATCGCAATCGTCGTCAATCCAGGAAGTCACTCATTTTCATAGTGTGGGAATCAAAAAATTGAATAAATATATCGATCACTTCCACACACATCCAAGCGGTCTATTTCATTCAGGAGCATAAAACACTGCGTGAAATATGAAATAAACATGCTTTTTGCGGACATAGGCACTCTAACATGTTCAAACCCATCAAAATTTGCAGATACATGCGGCTTGGAGTAAATTTTGATAATTTTGTGAAAAACTGAGGAAAATGACTCAACATCGCCTCCTTTCATTTTTCAAAACGGCCTCTCCCATTAGGTTTTTCAATGTAGAGTAATGAAAATCGTGAAGTTGATACCTTGAACAAAACTGCACCAAAAAGTCTCTTGGACCCATATTCTAAACACAACAGGAAATCTGTTTTTTTTTTTTTTTTTTTTTAATTGAATGTGACATTTTTATCAATTTACAGGGTGCATATTTGAGACATTGGTGCCAAGGGAGTTATTTGGATCCTCCTCAAAATGGTGTTTTCATTCACGAACCTTGATGAGATAATTACCAAGATGTTTATAACATATTTGCTTGAATCAATTGCTACTCGCAATGAAGAGATGTTTTGCTTATTTTTGCTCACAATGAAGGATGCTTTGACTGCCCGAGACAAGGACAGCAGGACAAAGACAGCCTTTCTTTGCTGGAATGTGCTGACACACATGTATTAATCCCACCCACATGCATACACATTGCCAAACAAATTCACTAAGGTGTCGCCCGCTCGGTTCCACATCCTTTTAAGGTTGACGCTCTCTCTCTTGTTGCTAAGGCCATCCCAAATAAAAAGAAAGGGGAAAGAGATCTAGGTTCAGAACATTGCATAGTTTCCCTCTTGCTGCATGCAAGCTTTTCTAAATCGAGTGCCTTACAAGGAAACTGCACCACATTACACCGGTTTTAAAATCGTTACACAGGCTTCCATTGAGCCAAAGGACAGACTATAAAATACTACTGCTCGTCTACAAAACACTTAATGGCCTTGGACCAAAATTCATGCTTCATTTGTTATTCTTATGAAACATCTAGACCCCTAAGATCGTCTGGAACCGGTCTCCTGTATGTTCCAAGAACAAGAACCAAGCGGGGTGAGGCAGCATTTAGTTAATATGCTCCTCACCACCTATGCTCCTTACCTGAAGGTCTGAGGTATGCTCAAACTATTAGCTCCTTTCAATCAGGGCTAAACACGCTTTTATTTAGCACAGCATGTCCAAAACTGTCTACATATTTCATGCTACAGTGTATCACAAAAGTGAGTACACACCCCTCGCATTTCTGCAGATATTTAAGTATATCTTTTCATGGGACAACACTGACAAAATGGCACTTTGGTACAATGAAAACTAGTCCGTGTGCAGCTTACATAATAGAGTGCATTTATTTTCCCCTCCAAATAACTCAAACTATAGCCTTTAATATCTAAACCTCTGGCAACAAAAAGGGGTACACCCCTAAATGTCCAAATTGAGTACTGCTTGTCATTTTCCCTCCAAAATGTCATGTGACTCGTTACAGGAGTGCTGTCAGCATTGCTGCAGAGATTGGGGGGGGGGGGGGGGGGGGGGGTCAGCCTGTTAGAACTCAGACCATACGCCGCACTCTACATCAAATTGGTGTGCATGGCTGTCACCCCAGGAGGAAGCCTCTTCTGAAGACGGTACGCAAGAAAGCCCGCAAAAAGCTTGCTGAAGACATGTCAACAACGCACATGGATTACTGGAACCATGTCCTATGGTCTGATGAGACGGGCGGGCTCAAAAAAGAAACAATAAAAAGGCACAAAAAAATATATATATAATATATATAAAATGCAGACCCATGGAAATGTATGTACAGTATGTATACAGTCTGTGACTGCGTTCACATGCGCAAATTTGTATCCAATGTAAAATAAAAGTATTTTTGACTCAATTACTCCCTTGGGTAGATGAGCATTTGATTATACAGTATACGTATTGATCGTAACAACTGGACAGGCTCTCTGGGAACATGTCACAGGCAGCAAAGTATCATAGTATTCTGTGCAAAGTGGCAGTCAATTTCAGCACACGATAATTGTTAAGAAATACTCTTCAATGTCAATTTGGAATTTCCTTTTCTTAACATAGATGACGGAACCCTGAGGCATAAGAAACTCAGCTACTTAGAACATAATACTAACATTCAACCAAATACACGGACACAAAACAATTACTACAAGAGTAATACAATATACTATATCTCTGTGTATACATATAACCCAATATACAATAGAAGACACATGATCGACATTAATAGGAGATAAACTTACAGATCTGGTTCTTCCTTCGAGAGGATGGCGGAGTGTATAAAACACACGGACGCATCAGATGGCTTTTTCAGTTTTTATTACTAAAACAGAACCAGCGTGGTACACTCCCACTCAACATGGCGCAACTTCAACACCTGCCTCTGCCTCTCTTTTGCTCTTCCCAGTTTCTTCTTTTGTGATATATTTGTAGTGCCAGTCATATAGGAAAAGGATAGAGGCCTCTTGGGGATGGCGGTAGCATAAACGTCTTTTAGAACTACTCCTCCTCCCCCTACTAGTAGGAGCCACGTCAACGGAGCCAGGCGCTGCCCCCCAGCGGCCAGAAGGATTCTCTTCAAATCAGTCCCGTGTAAAACCATGAAAACCGGACATTTTCATGAATTTATAAAACCCGGCCGGACAATTCAGGCAGGACATGAAAAGTGGACATGTCCCAGCAAAAGAGGATGTTTGGTAACCCTATTGTGGTTGGTCACTAAGACTCATTAGATAGGATAACTTCTAGGTCTACCCAGCCTTTTTATGTGCTGGGTCTACATTGTCTTTGGCTCCTCTAGCCAGAGTGGCAAGACTGGGTGCTGGTCTCCAGGGCTAAGCTTCTCTACATAAACATGCCTCCAGCGTGATCTCTGCATGTTAGATTAACTTTTAACCCTAACATATAGCATACAATTGTACTCTGTTTACTTTCTTCCAATCTGTTGCACTTCAATTACCTAGTAGCCAGTGCTGCTGGCAAGCTAGCGTCATTTCGTTCAACCCAAAGGAAATGTTGGACTTTTGTGAAACTGTCATGTTTAATGAAGATGACTCCGCAAGCAAGGCATTGGCTGCAGTTTCCCTCGCCAAGTCTGTGCGTTGGGAATGCGAGGCACTAGAGTTCGTTCGCAAGGTAGCTGTCAAACTGTGCTTTTGGCCAGAGATGGCGAAAATCAATTTTCCTTGCTCATGGATATTTGGATTCTAGGTAAAGTTTTTATCCTTCTTACTGCTGAGGCCTTCAGTCTTTACTTGTATCTATTCTCTCTTGTAAGACAGAAGATTTCCTGGAAATGCTCGGCCAAAAAGTGTGCTGAGCATAACAACGAGCACAAAATGTTCATTCTTTGGCCATGAAAAGTCTGAACACCATTGTCAGAAGTAACATTGCTAGTGCTGGAGGTGGATGGCGGCCGCAACATGATTGAAAAAAGTGGAGCAGGATTAACCACAGCATGGCAGATGGCGAGTCATTCACCCAACTCCATTAGGATGGAAACTGAGAGGAAGCTAGTCGGCTAATAGAGGCAAGTAGGGTAATGAGACAGATGAAAGCCTGCCCCGGTTCCACCTTTACCAACTACGATCGATCCTGGTAAACATAAAGCATTTAAAACTAGGGGGGAAAAATCCTTCAGAGAAACAACATCGAGGCGCAAAAGTCCGTGCCAAAATGTCTTTTACATACACCCTCGATGCATCTTGATAGTTGTTGAACTTAAACTTCAATGACGTAGCCGACCCATCCCTAGAAATGTTTTCATTGGTTTAGATCAGCGCACATGCTGGCAAACTTGGCATAGAAGGCATCCATAATTTATGCTCTGCCTACCCTGAACAGCTTTCACAGCGGTGCCATTGACGGAGTCATTTGATGATCTCATCTAAAGGAGTCGCTTTTTGGCAGACTGTAGCGGAGGCGGCATGGGGAGCTCCCAGTTTGTGACCACCACAATGTGAGAGAGCAAAGTTGAGTTATTAAAGTAAGATCAGGAATGCACTTGGGAGGTTTTTCTACATGATTTGTTGCATCTATAATGCAAATCTGGTAGCTCCAGTTCGATCTACTTCTGCAGCATTCTTTGGCGAAGACGAGTGACTGCTACTCGTCAGATCTCAGATCAGATTGAAGTGGCAGGCTCTGGGGAGAGGCGCTATCATCCAGATGAACACACTGGACCGATCGGTTTTGTTGTTAGTTGAGCCTGAGCCGCGACAACATCAGACAAGGATTACATCAACAAAGCGTGTTGACCCAGAGTGACCGAAAGGGCTACTTACAACTTTGAGGGAGTGTTTAAAAGGACAGACAACTCAAGCACCTTACGTGACAGTCAAAATATTTAATCTTTTGTCGGGCAATCATTAGCTCTTATTGACTGGGCTCGACGTCCAATCCATTTTAACCAGTAGGGGCTTGACTTTGGAGTACATATTGTAGCGTCTACAAGAACAATGCCAACTTTGTGAGGGTTTTATTTGTAACCGGGAGTATGGAGCACGACAACTGTAAGCCGTAGCTCACGCCAACATAACAAAAACAACGCAACATCCTACACGCTCCGCCAACTAGTCCACCCCTCTCTCTCTCTCTCGCTGTCCCTTGCTCTTTCTACAGCCCCATTTTATTTTTTAAATTCTGTTGTCAAGCCCGTCCCTTCCCCAAAAGTCTTGTTCAAGGCAAGCCAGGCACTAACGCACACCTGCACCGCAACCGTAGCACCCTGTCTCTCTCGTTCTTTGATGAAGTAATTGCTGCATGAACTCCAATTTGGGACACTTGACAGTTCAGACCGCCGCGACATTCCGGAAAAATGTGGCCCCAATCGAATTTAAACCACATAAAAGAAAGATTTGAATTGTTCCACTTCTAGTCGACTTTTCCCGTTCAAACCGTCAAGTTAATGCCTCACTCGAGTCAGAAAAACACGAAAAAATCAGATTCGTGAATTAAGACCTGCTCTATGAACCTAGGCAAAATGTACTAGTGCTGTCAATTGCACTGAAACATGAGCATTCACTGCCATTCATCCCAGTTCAAATGAATTGGAAAATTCAATTAATCAATCCGCCTGAAAGATTCATAACGAGTCTGCAGCCGCTTTTTGTGTCCCGCGTCAGAAGTTAAGAATCACTGATCTAAACAGTGCTGGTGCCAGCGTGTAAACAGTTCTTGGCCTTCTTTCCCACATCACTGCGTGCCCTAGACATTTAGCACTGGCTGTGAATCTCAAAGTTGGCCATGAACAAGTGCCAGTTCTTGGATAAAACGCAGCAATTGTTAATTATTCTGTTTTACAGCATAAAATGTGAAATGAAATATTTGTTTTTCCTCTTATTTTGCATTGGGAGCACACTGTAGATCTTCTTTTCACAAGCAACACACGCTCCCCACACAGGTTTTGCCTCTTGGGCCAAAATCACTCCAGTCAAGCAAAATAAGCAATTTTGCAGCATGTTTTTTGGAGATTAGACCAGCGTGAAGTGAAGTGTCGCTTTGCAGACGAATACGGCCCACAGATAGCAAGTGAGGAACATGGTTGTGTTCGTTCAAACATTCATGAGTCAGCTGTACCACTTTATCAGATCGTGCCATTATAGCAACGTGGCTCAGGGCAGCGGGCGCTCGACAAAAAAAAAAAAGTGTCTGTAACAAAACCTAAACATTGCTATCGTTTAACGGGCACAGTGGGAATAGAGAAGGAGGGTGTAACAGTGTTGGTCAAGGGTGACTGCCATATTTTATCTTCTGTATTAAAAAAAAAATACAACAACAACAAATTTTGACTCTCGCGCAGAGTGGTGACAATATCTCTTTGCCACTTCTGTCTGACTCTCACACAGGTTTATTTTACAAATCTTGCTGTGAAGTATCGTCAGCAACCAAACAAGTCTGTTTTTTTTTTTTTTTATGTTTTTCTGACTCGAGTGAGGCATTAACTTGATGGTATAAAGGGGACAAGTCGCATAGAAGTGGACATATTCAAATCTTTCGTATGTGGTTTAAATCCGATCTGGGTCAGTTTTCCAGGATGTGGCGGCGGTCTGAACTGTCAAGTCTCCCAAATCGGAATTCATGCAGCAAAGAGGGAGAGCGGCATGCACGACGGCAGCGATGTAGCTGTTCATTAGCGACAGCGCCTAGCTTTTACTATGCAAGAGGCGGGCTTGACCACAATCATAAAAAATACAATGAAGAAAAGGATTATGGGGCGCCGTTTGTAAAGTGGCACATGCTGAAAATTACGGCAACATTTTCTTACATTTAGCGCCACACAATGTTTAAAACTTGGTGTGAAATTTTTAGTCACTCTTTTTTTGCACATTTACAACATTATTTAGCAACTTAATATTCATTTGAATGCTAAACATTTAATTTAAATCTTAAATTTACATCCTATATCCTAAATGCTAAATCTGGAAACGGTTGAAACTAAATATTTAGCATATGCAAATTCACATGACTGGAGACCGGAAGTAACAAAATGCAAGCTGGAGCATACAACATACTCTTTAAATAGTTTCTCCTAAATATGTATTTTACCTATATATTGTTATTATCACAATGAGTCATGTTTAAGAGCAGACTGCCACCGTTGAGTAGGCTTTATTCATTTTCAAGCAATGTAAACAGACAGTCTGAGCTGCTCCACCAGCTTTTATTTTGTTACTTCCGGTCTCCAGTCATGTGAATTTGCATATTAAACTAAATATTAAGTTCCGTCCGTTTCCTGATTTAACATTTAGGATATAGGATATAAGTTTCAGATTTTGATTAAATATTTAGCTCTGGATTCAAAGAATCAGGTCCAAAACTTATTTAAAAATGAATTTTTAAGTTGCTAAATAATGTTTTGTAAATGTGCAAAAAAAAAAAAAAAAAGTGACTAAAAATTTCACACCATCTTAAACACTGTGTGGCGTAAATGTGAAAAAACGTTGTCGTAATTTTCAGCATGTGCTGCTTTACAACCAGCGCCCCATAAAGGATAAGCCTAATAATGCTCAGTTTCTTACCGTGCGCCAAATGAGCAAAATTTTGGTATTGCTTACATGGCCGAGTCCGACCAAACTGACACACACACATAAGGCTTATGTGTGCGTCATACACGCACAGTGCGTAGTTATTTGTTTTGATGCTTCTGCGCATGCAGGTCAGTTTGCCTAGTGCGTGTCCGACTGCGAATTAGTTGCTTAATTGACAAAAGCAGTCAGAACGGGCACGCCAAAAAAACATATGACAAGAAATCGCAATGGTGCATTAAAGTGCGTGTGACATCAAAAAGCATGTTCAGTTCATATTCCACACGGTGTTTTATGCACCTGAATGAAATGGATGCGATCATTTTATATATACAATTTTTGAATCGTGCGGCATGAAAATTAGTGACTTCTGGCTCCAGTTTCTGGTTTAGGATGAATGCGAATGTGACCTCACCCGGGTCAGTATGTCACAATACAGCATTGCTTTATAGCATGCGGATGGACCGTGGTTTCAGCTGATTTTGCAGATTAATTCGTTTATTTTTCGCATCACGCCAGCCAAACGGGTGCAGAAAATTGCTGCTGCACAAGGGAGAGGCCTGTGAGCCTTTTTGGGGTGTCAAAAGGTTCCCATTCACCGGCAGATATTGGCCCTAAAAAGCCCTACTACTGTGGGACCATTGGACTTATGAAGAAGTGAGTAAACAGCGTGTTTTGTATTATGTCAAATACTGGGATCATTTTAATACAGAAGTGGCTTGCATTTTGTGGCTGACATACTCCCTCTCCACTCTGCCGACGACCGGTGGCTTGTCGCACATCCCCCCGCCGGGAGAGCACTATACTCTGCTTATTGCCCTCTTGTTCTGTCAAATTTCCCACCCCATCAGAAATTGCAACTTTGTGTTAAAAATGGCCGGGAATACAGCGATTACAAAGTAAACACTACAAACTTTCTTTAAATAAAGGACTACATGCTTACGTTTGATCATGGATGGGCATGGCTGCAAAACAACTGCACGCCAGTCTGTAACTGTTTACTTGTTCGACATGTAGCAAAGCATTATTTTACGCCATATTAGTGTTGACCATGTGGCAGCTACGCGCTCCTCCTACATTGGCCGGTTTGTCCGGCGGTACTCTCCACTTGCGTCCCCGGCGAGCTCTCGCTCGAGCTTTTGGCTTCGAAAAGCAAAAATAAGACTGACACGTTTCTCAGTTCGGGTTAGCATGTCGGCTAGCTGTCACGCCTCGTGGTTTGTTTACTTTCTCCGAAGCCGGGGCAGGGAAATGACTAAAGCCCGACTAACTACGGTGGCATAAAATATCGTTCGGGAGGTGCGACGGTAAAGGTGAAGTCGACAGTTTTGACCTTTAGGAAGTCATTTTGCCATATCGTATTAAATAAATGTATTTTTATTATTTCATATTCCATTTAACACAAGACTGTTATTTCTCATGACCATACCATTTATTTAGCTATTGGGGAAAAAAATACTTGGATGAAAAGAATATCCTATAAAAATATTGGAGTAGAGAGACTGAAACAATGACGTTTTGCGGCTCTCTTCGTCGCATTTTCCTCGTTCTGAATAATTCCCCCTCAATGGGCTGAAAAGTAAAACAGATGAAACCGTTCTCCGGCTGACGTCATCCTCCTCTTGGGGACGCCAGAGCCCTATAATGGTAGGCGTGGCTAACCGGCAGATTAAAAGACTACAAGAGGGTGTTCCAAAACTGTTGACCCCATTCTAAATGCCAGTATCTCGGAAACTACTCGATGGATCACAATGAAACTACATACACTTTATGTTGAAGTTCATAAGTTTTATTGGTTAACTTTACAAAGAAAAGTACAAATATTTGTTGATTCTATGACAGATTTTAATAAATGTTCAATATGAGCGCTGCCTGCAAAATGCACAATCAAAATGCCTCTCTTTTGAAGTGAACGGCATTTCTTTACCTGAAACACAGCTTGTGTAGAAACGTTTCAAGTTTTTGTGTGTAACGTTTGGCATTTCTATCTTCCCAGGTTAAGAAATGCCGTTCACTTCAAAAGAAAAGGCATTTTGATAAGGCATTTTGCAGGCGGCGCTCATATTGAACATTTATGAAAATCTGTCATGGAACCAACAAATATTTGTGCTTTTCTTTGTAAATTTAACCAATAAAACTTATGAACTTCAACATAAAGTGTATTTAGTTTCATTAGCATCCATCAAGTAGTTACCAAGATATGGGCGTTTAGAAGGGGGTCAACAATTTTGAAACACCCTGTAATTTCTCATCATCAGCGCTTAGCCAAATTGTTGTATAGTCAAATCGTCTCAAAATATTGATTCTAATTCACATAAAAATGCTATTTAAAACTTTTTTTTCTCCTGTCGTATAAGCCTGAAGTATGAACCTAGTTACATTTGATTTGTGCACTTGTGGCTTTCATCGGAAGTGTGTTCTCCAGCACACAAGTAAACGCAGACATCTGAATGACTAACGGCTAATTCCATGGCTTCAACGATCTCTACCGGATGATAACGTTAGGAGCTAACATCTGACAGCAATCCAGTGTTGTTTTTGGCAGCCCTTTTCATTTTCATCTTAGTCCTAGTCATTCATTCATTTTCCATGCCGCTTATTCCTCACGAGGGTCGCGGAGGTGCTGGAGCCTATCCCAGCTAACTTCGGGCAGTAGGCAGGGGACACCCCGAACTGGTTGCCAGCCAATCGCAGGGCACAAGGAGACACACAACCATTCACGCACACACTCACACCTATGGACAATTTAGAGTGTTCAATCAGCCTACCATGCATGTTTTTGGGATGTGGGAGGAAACCGGAGTTCCCGGAGGAAACCCACGCAGGCACGGGGAGAACATGCAAACTCCACACAGGAAGGCCGAAGCCCGGGATTGAACCCTTGATCTCAGAACTGTGAAGCAGACGTGCTAACCACTCAGCCACCGTGCCGCAGTCCTAGTCATTTGGATGAAAATACCTTCTAGTCTTAATCATATTTTAGTCATTTCAAAATGTATTCATTTTTGTCTAGTCATAGACTTCATAATTATATTGATGGGTCACACCCATCAGACACTGCGCCACGCCTTCAAGTAGGGGGCCTTCCCACACACAGCATCACGAGGAGTTATTCTCAAACACACGCACGCAGCGATCTAACGCCAGATTTAGGCTGAAAAAGTACAAAAGCTGTCCCGGGTACAAACGGGAAGGATTATCTCAGGAGTGATTTGTTCGAGGTTTGAAGGTAATAATTATATTTCTCGTACCATGCATGCATTTTGAAACGTGAAAAAAATCAATGGGAGTAATTAGCCGCTACAGGATTGGCATTATACTTTGCAATATTTACATAAAATAAATGCTAACTGGATGTTTTTTTTGTTTGTTTTTAAACAAGAACGGGGGCTCTTATGTCCATTTCTATAAAGATTTCAGGGATTTGATCATTCATTCACAAGAATTTTCAATGGAAAAAGCTCTGCTTTCATAAGGCTGCAGCTAAATTTGCTTCCTGACTAGCATCATAGTTGGCAATCTTTTCGTTAAATAAATGCTAACTGCATGTTTTTTTTTGGCTTTTAAGCAAGAATCGAGACTGTTTTACGTCCATTGACAAGAATTTTCAACAAAAAAAGCTCTTTGTGATTCCACTCGGTCAGCTTTGACGCCCAAGCCAACAACGCAGGCAGGCCCCTTATTCATCGGCCCCGCACCCCGTCAATATATGCATTATAAAGTCTATGGTCTAGTTTTAGTTGATGATGACTCAAAATGTTTTTGTCTGTAAAAGTCCAAAGTCAAAAAATTTCAAAAGCCCTTTGACGAATGAGCACATATTTTATCGTTTACAAGGACAACGCCAACTTGGTGATGATAAGGCACATGCAGCAGGAAAAAAGTGCATTATTTTCAATCATGATACCCATCTGGATGCCACAAACTGTATGTGAAAAATTAAATAAAAAATCTGTCAGAGAGTTTAAGACTATGCTTCCCACACTAAATGCAAATGCTAACAAGAATGCCACGCTAAAGCTATGAGTAGGGTTGCCAACTCCCCGAAAAAAAATAAGGGAGGGACACCTTACCTGTAGAGACGGCCGGCCTGATTACCGTGACCCTTTGTTTTTTTTGTATGTGAAAAGTGATTTATTTTTCCAATTATAACCATAGTAATGTAATAAATTTACTCAAAACTTAATTAAATACACATTAGAGTGATATAAGCACAAGAGAAATGATAATTATCAGGAACGTATTTTAAAAACAAAAAATACTAGAATAAAATTAACATCTGTCACCTAAAATTTTAAACTGTGTAATTTAACCCTTCAGGTCCTGATCTTTTTTTGTGTATGTGTGTCTGTGTTTTTGGCAGTTTTTTTTTTTTTTTTAATCCTTTAAACGTGCAAACATAAGTGCAGAGGTAGCGGTCAAAAATCACAACCATCTACAGCATGTTTTCCTGCCACTGAAAATGAAGTGGAAACATTTGCCATTCGAAATGAATGGAATGACGTACATGGTCGTCAATGGCGCGTCACCTAAACTTCTTATCTCCCACACTCTTATGTTGTAATTGAAAAAAAGTGACAGTTGTCCGATTAATCGATTATGAAAATAATCATTAGTTGCAGCCCTTATTGGATGTCTAGCGCCGTCAAGGGTAGCCATAAAGTTAAATGAGTGCCCTGTAAAGGTTGTAAAAAAAAATCATAATTCATGCATGAAAGGGTTTATCTTGATCAGGATGATAAAACGCAACACAAATCCTAGGTCAAAAATGGCGGCAAGTGTAATAGATGTGAACAACTTTCCAAGATAGTTAACAATCGGCTCTAAATTCTACACAGTGCTGTAAGTTATATACAGTCGTAACATTCACTACCTAATGACTATTCAAATAAGCATAAAAAGCTCTCCAGCGACAATAAAAATGGAAACACCTCAACCAAGTCATGGCTGTAGTGACCTTGAGCATTGAAATGAGAATTCCACTGGGAAATGTCCCTGTTTATTTACATCCTTTCCTTAATGAGCAGATTGTAAATGTAAAATTCTGTATAGTAACAGAAGGCGTCATATTGTTGCTATACTGGCAAGCGGACTCAAGTGCTGCTGCTCAGCAGCAGGTCATGTTTGGATCTACGTTTAGGGTGAATTTGCATCCTATCAACAAATTAGTACGGAACACCAGCTGCCAAAATACTTGCCTGGCACGGCCAGACTGTTCTCCCTGTATTTTTCAAACACTGTGAGAATAGTCTGGGACCCCACCCATTAACGGCCTCTCGAGCAAGAACAAAATCAACCGTCCAATCAGATTCGTTTGTTTGAGTGACGTGTTCTTAACGAGCAACGTCACTCTTCCGCTTCCAAAGTCGTCTCCACAACAACACAGATGGCCAACGGGAGAGCTGAGAATATGTTCCAATCCGCGGTAAAATCAGTTTTAAATGAATGACCAAAAACACATCGACACAAGTCATTGACAATAGTCTGTTGAATAAACACCGCTCTTCTTGTATGTTTACTTCTGCGTGCAAGTCCCTTGTCGCTTTACTGACGTCACATCCGCCCGTTGCTGATTGGTCCATTCCGCTGTCTGTTTGCTGTGGCTTGCTCCGCCCTGGAAATTTTATCCGCTGAATGCTGGCACAGCGGTGAGTCTGGTGTACCAGGCTACCAAAAGACCACCTTGAAAAGCATCTGATGCTGGGATGAGTCGATGAGTACTTACGCAGACTGTTAGAACGCACATGTTGTATCATTCAAAAATGATCTTTCTTTACTATTTGTGTTCTTTACCATGTCCAAATGCAAACTGTTCGCCAGAATAGAAAACGGATGGATGAATGGACTGTGTAGCATGACCTTCACCTTCGATCTTCTACAAATATTTCCAACATTCCAAATTCCTGCTATGAGTAGGCATGTGCCGGAATGATAACCTTAAGCCAAAATATCACAGTTTCATGGTCAGTGGCGCCTCCAGAAATTTTTCATAGGGGTGGCCAGATGGGGCCACTTAAAATCTTGGGGTGGCACACCAAAACTAAAAGCCGTAATTTCAGGTTTTCATTATATTATTGGGGAAAACTATCAGAAAGACTTAAGGACACGGCTTTTTGGGATGAAATGCATAATTGATGCTACAACAATCTAACGATATACTGGCAAGCGGGGTGGCCAACAAATTTATGGGGGGCCGTGGCCACCCTCTGATGGCGCCACTGTTCATGGTATCACCTAGTGATGGCCAATAAAGCTTTTTTAGAAGCTTCGAACCTCTTGGGCAAATTGCTTCGAAAATAGGTTTAGTACATGAAGCTTTATTGCCAGTGACCTCTACTGGCCAAAACTAAAAGTGCAGGGGCTCTCAATGCATTTTTCTTCAAAGTTTTAAGTTTGATGCACACAGGAAATCTGAATTTAGCGTGCCATTTCGCTCTCCTTGTTTTTTGTCACTTTTATTTGATTTTTTTTTTTTTTTTAGAAAACAGGAAATGCTGAACGAAATTCTCATCACATTATATTGACGAATAATTTCAATTTCAGGGGCAGAATTGAGTGGTGTACTTAACTAAGTGTAACTGGTACACGCGGGTCCCTAGTGTGCGGTGCATGGAAACCTCCCTCCCGATGCCTTCATGTGGGGGCGCTGGCAGCTAAAGCTGCTAGTCTGCTTATGGCTTGGTGGTCAGCGTATCCACCTGCCGTGTGGATGAGTCGTGCGGCATGGGGGTACGAGTCCTTCCCTGGAAGAGGGGGACGGATCGCGTTGCGGATCCATGCAACACCGGTTACATTGGTGCCGTGACCCGGATCGGCGGGGAAGGTTTTCCAATACCTAACCTCCCAAAGGTTAGCTGTTATATGTATATATTCACTATTTTACACTGTTGCTCTACTGCATATAACCTGTTTTGGCCATAGTATGTAGAAAAGAACAAAAATAGTGATTTTGAATCATCAAATGTAAAATTAATTAGCCCCATTTTATTTCTATTGAATGTTTATCCAAACAAGTTGAATATTATCAAACTTCAAAACGTTTTGTTGGTCAATGGGAGATCAATATGACAAATTTTTACCACCCATTTTTTAAAATTTTTTTGTCTTTTTGGGTCCAAAATGTTGATTATAATCGGTCAGTGAAGAAAACAACAGTTTGGACATGAAGGTTATGGTGTCCTGAAAACGGGACCCAACCAGGCCATTGTGAACAATGGTATTATGGACATTTATTTTTCGCCCATTGTTATGAATGTCATCCTTTGGGCATGTGTTCTTCAATATGAAGCACTCCAAAAGTTTGTAAATAAATATAAGCATAAAGGCACCTAATTTACTACAAAGGTATGTAAACATTGGTCTTATGTGTGATGTAGGGACAAGAAGCCCAACGTGTGCGTCATGCAACTGACTGGGCAAGATTGACGCAAGTTCTCCCGGACAGTCCAGAACAAATGGCGGGAAGTCCTGTCCCAAGACAAGGAACACCGGAGAATGCCCGATATCCAGCTGATAATATGACTGATAAGACTCCAAGAGCCCCTTTGACGCTGAGGTGGCAAAATCCACAACCCTCATTGCCCTGACAATAGTAACTCCTGAATCCTCCTGTCCAATCCACAAATGGACAATAATTCTAAACAACGCCCAAGCACACCCTTCTTCTGCCCACAGCCCGCTCCACAGCCTTCAAAAGACAATGTTTAACTAATCGTTGTCATTTTTCTCGGGAACCTTTTGTTGACTTGTTATATGGTGACCTTAGCCGCTTTTGCACTGTAGGAACTATCCACAGTTCCTAGAACTTTTTGGGAACGTCATTTTGCGTGTTCGCACACCGAAACTCGAGTTCTGAGAACAATTTTTGTTCCTACTCTGAGGTAGGGACGTAGGACCTCAATTACGTAGGTGTTTGGTGATTCACTGAAATCCATACACGTGCGTCTTGAGGATCTGCAATATTAAAAAAAAAAAAAAAACTACCCTGTACTAAATCTGTGTGTTCTTCCGGTCTCGTCATGAGACACTGGATTTGCTCGCGATGGAAACTATCCCCTTCAAACGTGCAACAATTGCTCTTGCATCCTCAATGGTCTCCATTTCGTTGTTTTCCATTCAGCTTAGTTATTGCAGTTTTATTTTGCCAGCGGCAGGTGTGGCGAGTAAACAAGGCGTCACTGGCGTAGACTATAACGTCACAGCAGTTCGTATCAGGCGCAGTACCCATGTGCGAACATGACTGCCAGGCGAAACATAGTTCCTATAACAACTGGCAAGACCTACAGTTATAGGAACTCAGTTCTCAGGTTCCTACAGTCTGGAAGCGGCTATGGGATCCTCGCCTGGGTCCCCTTTGTGCTGTATGATCGCTCTTGACCTGAAAGAATTGTCAACTTGTGCTTTGAAGCCTTTTTCCAGCTTTCAAAATGGAGTCCGTACAAGGGGTTAGGACTAAGGTGAATGTGCGGAGTTTGGCCGGGTTGTCGGGATCCCGCCGGCCCGGGTCGTTAGATCTATGCCGGCGCGAGTCCAGTGGCTCGGCTGGCGTGATTCCGGCAGTCTGGCTAGAAGGTCAGATTCCTTCCTGGCTTATCAGTGTCCACATGATGGCGCCACAAACGCAGAATTGGCACTTCTTCCCTTTGGCCGCACTTTTCAAGAACCCTCGTTTAAATCTGCGTGTGGATGATAGGCCAAACCGTAGAAAGAATTCTGCTTTTAATACCCTGCTATGTGTAGACATGGCCTGGGTAAAGTGCTTCTTTAATGTCACGATTTTGTCATTTAGTCTGCTATGAAATTTGACCAATGTCACAATTAGTGAAAATTCTTCAGCACACCCAGCTACCTGTTATAATACTTCGACATGTGCATTAGGATAACTTAATCTTCCGAGCAAAATATCCAGCTTGTCGTGTGTCTGATTTTCCAAAATGAAAACGGTAGGTTTTCAATCATTGATAAAACTCTAATCAAAAACAAAAATTGCTGAAGTAAAATCAGTTTTAGTCAACAGAAAAGATAAACATGAGCTCCATTATTGCAAATCACAGCAGCACAGCTGAAATAATGATATCCTTGAAAAGGAAAAAAATGTCCGCTCTCTTCTAATTCTCCAAAAACATAAAAGTTCTGCTGGTTGTCCGCGTATCTATGACTACGCTCTTCAAATAATCTGCTAGGGTTTGTTCTTCTCCTCCGTCTCTGCTCATTAAGCACTAATCACAAAGTGTCCGTGTGAACGCCGGTGACTGACCATTACACGTTCATTCAAGCCTGTTCCCTCTTGTGCATGGCAATTATAATCACCATTTGATGAAGTGGACTTGAATCTCCCCTAAACAACCCCAAAAAATCAAATACACTGCCGCACTGTAATCTCCCCCCTTTGTATGTAGCAGCCACACAAGCAGTGGATGATCAGTAACCCACACGCGACATCCGCCAAACTGACAGCTCGCCCACGCCTGTGCACCCATTTACGCTTCTGGTCTCTGATTAGCACAGATTATTTATGCTCGTGTCTTTCACCTTCGGAGGCCAGTTCTGCTATACGTCGGTTGCGTGTGCGTGTACTGTCAATTAAGCTAACGCACTTTTCTCGAAGAAGCCTTCTCGGTTTTGCTTCAGGTCTCGACTTTAGGGTGTATGCCACACTTCCCTCTTTAATTCCCACCTGTATTACTGGCTCCATCATACGTGCTGTACATAAAGAGAGCAGGCTGAAAAGATGGAGAGGAGGATAAGGAAGAGGCAGCGGCAGATAGACACAAAGACCTAGAAAAGGGAGGAGGGAATTCGGGCCGTAATAGGAGTCTAATCCACCGCTCAACAGTGCCATCTATTGGTCGCGCCGCCTTCGGCATGACCTCATCCTTTATTCCTCCCCAGATGTCTCATCCTCCTTGTTACCCTTCATCCCAAACACTGCATCCTGTCACTCTATCACATGCATCACACACATCATCACTACATCACAGACATTACATTCATGTACGGCAGTGTATGAATGTCTTGATTTGTCACTTTGTCCTTGTGCCTCGTACACCAATGATTCACTCTAAGTAGCTTGCTATATCAGGAAAAAATACCTTCTTCTCGTTAATGTCCTCTTGGAATTTACTTCTCTACTTTTGACTTCAATGACATTTTATTCCAACACCCGCCTCTTGTTACCCCTCTCACGCATTCACCGCCTCTCTCCGTGTCCTCTGGCTCCTGATGTCTCCACGGCGCCACCGCCTCCAATAGGAGAGGCAGCTGGCAGTAGAAAGACTGGGATGTGTATGTGAGTAATGAGTAAATGTGTGTGTAAACTTCACCGTGCACCTAAATGATTAACTCATTGGCTCTCATTGACGTTGGCAGACGAATAGGATGACCGCTTCCATAAGGTCAAAATTTAAGACGTATTTAAAAAAAAAAAAAAAGAAGAAGAAAAATAATACACCAGGCGTGCGGTGTATTTTCATCAACAATAAAGTTTTGTACGGTTTATAGATCAAATTTGTGTAACTAAATAGTGAAAAAAATACCGGTTAAAGGGTTTTTGTTTTATTTTGACAATTTATTCAGTTTACGGTACCATATTTTCAAATTGCGTACCGCATGCAACACGTCACTTTTGCTCATTAATATTCATGACGTTAGCAGTTGTGGCTAGGCGGGTCAACCTCCCATGTGTCCCTAATAGTAAATGAATGGAAATAGTGTGCAAACGAGATGTTTACTGAGCTAAACCTACCAATTCTGTCCGAAAATAATGCCAAATTCACTTGTAAAGATGTGGAAGAACATACAGTACAAATGTTCAGTTAAAGCAGTGCTTCTCAATTATTTTCTGTTACGCCCCCCCCAAGGAAGACGTAAATGTTTCGCGCCCCCCCAACTTCTGCCGCCACTGTAAATAGTATCATTTGTCTATAATATTATAATAAGTACCCCTCTGCCTCACATTGTGTCCTTTTTTACTATTAGAGAAAATAACAGATCGACTTATAAAGTATAACTTTATTACCATTGTTTTGCTTGTAACAGAAAAGACTTAACGCACATCAATTTGCCTGAATTAAAAAAAAAAAAGTCACAACCAAACTGTAAAAATACACTCAAGGTACATTTTTGACCATTTGATACTGAAAAATAAAATCAGTAAATAATAACAAATCAAATTGATTAGAAACATTAACTCATGAGGACAATGTCAAAAAATTTGACCGAAAAACAAAACTGAATAGAAGAAAAAAGAGAAAAAAAAAGGTGTCTTTGGACAGAAGGACAGTTTTTATTTTCACTGCTCACAGTATAACCTCCAGTTTTCTATGGTGTGTGGTTATTTTGCACTGAGCATGCTAACAGTGCTCACTGGTTTACTGATATAACACTGACAAAGCGGGACGATTGTTGGCAATATTCTGCACGTTTTCGCTGAAAAACAACCGGCTTTTTCAATGAGATTGGGGTCTAATGTCTTTAAGTGGCGTCTTAATTGATTTGGCTTCCGGCTGTCCGCTATAATCATTTTTAGACACAGTAAACAGTGCTTTCCTCATCTACCACTGTATTAAATGTCAAAGCCAAAAGGCAAACAGCCCGAAAAAAGCGCATTCTCGGCGGCCGAGGGAGAACCGTAGGCGAGGGCGGTCGTCGTGATGATCCCAAGCCGAAAATGGCACTTCTCGGGCAGACACGTGAGAACCGGAGAAGACATTGCGTCGCTGCGTGAGTCCGGCCGGAAAACGGCTTTCGAAAACGGCGCACAGCTCTCCATATCTCTCTTCTGTGTGCTCTTGCTTACTTAAAAAATACTGCGCGCACTTTGAAAATGAGAGCGCCACTGCCACCCACTGAGTGGATGTGCAAGTACACTTAATTCTAGTACAGCAAAAAAAAAAAAAAAAAAAAAAAGCATGTTGGCCAAGGTCACATGTGCCACCCTTGGCATCGCTCTGCGCCCCCGTGGGGGGGCGCGCCCTACTATTTGAGAAGTACTGAGTTAAAGAGATGGCATGAGTGTTGAGAGCTGCAAAAACCTTTTTCTTACGCCACTGACAATGACATTGTCCTGTTTCAACAATCTATCCTTTACCACCATATACCGTCTTTCTTATATATTACCGTAATTTCCTGAATATAAGGCGCACCCGTGTATAACGCGCACCCCAAATTTACTTGTAAAATCTAGGGGAAATTATTGTACTTGTTTATAACGCGCACCCTAATTTTAGCACCAATGAATAGAAGAATACAAGAAAACAGAGCTCGTGTACAGATATAGAAATGTCATTTTACTGACTGGTGAAACACAGCAGAAGCATAGCACATTGGTAGTTCAAAACATTACCGTAAACTGACAATATGTACGTAATAATATGATTTGACAACTTCTCCAATTTACCAGAATCCAGGAGAAAACAAAACGGATGTGGCTTTACTTTTAAAGGCTGCTGTATAACTTGCTCGTTTCATCATGATGAATAAATGTTTCTTCCATGGATAGATACGGTAAAATAAAAGTGAGGCTAGAAGTCGGAAAACCGAAAGCGCGCATCGCTGTAGACTAACAGAATTTGTTGTTTGGGTTTGAGTTTCCCGAGGGACAGACATAGTTGACGGACACAGAAAGTTTGTGTTGTGTTACGTTTGTTACGGTCCGAGTTGCGGAGCTGCAATAAACGTTGACTCAAATGAGTTCAAGAAACTAAATTGTGTGCTTTACGAAGTGTGAAAAAAGCAGAATTTAACACAGACTAAATCATTCGACCAATCAGAGTGAAGTATTACCGTGTAACGAGTTATAACAGAATTCACCGGCGGAACTTATGTTGGCACGTTGTATAGTTCCCGGGGGGAGGTATTTTGTTGAGGGAACAGCTGGAAAGATAGTTATATTCCGCGGGTTGCATGTGAGAGACATCGCTACCGTATTTTGTTGCAGCCTAAATGTGAATAAAGCAACGCGGATTAGCTCCGTTGTTTGATACTCCGCCTCCTTCCCTAGCTCGCCACGACTGAAATAAAACGTTGCCGACCATTATGGTACGTGACGTCACGTACCGTAATGGTCGGCAACGGATCGCCACATACGTTTCTTCAACACAACATTGCCGTGTCAATTAAAAAAAAAAATAAAAAAAAATCGGTCTTTATATATACTGTATATATATATATATATATATATATAATTTTTTTTTTTGTCTCCGTCCCTGTACCCGTTTATAATGCGCACCATGATTTTACAAGTTGATTTTGGGGGAAAGAAAGTGCGCGTTATCAGTGTTGTTAATAACGGCGTTACAATATAACGGCGTTACTAACGGCGTTATTTTTTTCAGTAATGAGTAATCTAATTAATTACTTTTCTCATCTTGGCAACGCCGTTACCGTTACTGAGGCGGGAAAGGCGTGCGTTACTATGCGTTACTAAGTTGGTTAAATAAAAAAAAAGTCTAAGAGAAACGGACTCACGGGGTCGAGAGCAGAGCAGGAGTGGGGAAGACGCCGTTGCAACCGCGATGCTAGATGGCTCCAATAGTACCTGACTGCAGCCATAGCCGACAAACTACGCCCACATGACACGGTAGATATCATATTATAGAACTAGATGCAGATGACAGACACTGCTGCATTGCCAACATGTTTTAAGGACTACATGCGTTTGTAAACAGCCGCCATCTTAAAGCAGTAGACCTCTCAGGAAGGCCCTGATGTAGAGATCCTTCCTAGCGAACCTAAGTAATTTTTTTAAATCTAAAATGCTCCTAAATCGGCAAAATCTTAACTTAAATATATCTTTAAATGATGAAACAGTTTTAAAACTTACACATGTTTAAAGTAGACAGAAGGGAACTAATGCAATAACGGGAGAAATTTTAACAACTTTAACGATTGATTCACAACTTTAAATGACTTCCACACATAGCAAAGGTTACTAGCTAGTTATCGCAATACCCTTGTGTCTAGTTAAGTGGAGGGTAAAGAATTGGGCTTGGGCCAATTGTCCCCCAAACCCTTTAAGCTTCACATTGTGTGACCTGTTTTTTTTTTTTTGGTTTTTTTTTTTTTTTTTGAGAAAAAAAAAATATCACTAGTTACTTTGCCAAGTAACTAATTACTCTTACATTCAGGTAACTGAGTTACTAACGCAATTACTTTCTGGGAGAAGTAATTTGTAACTGTAATTAATTACTTTTTTAAAGTAAAATTAACAACACTGCATGGCACTAAATGCGTTAGTAGACAGCCGCCATCTTAAAGCAGTAGACTTTTTAGGACGGCTCTGTTGTAGAGAACCTTCCTAGCGAACCTAAGTAACTTTTTATCTAAAATACTTCTAAATCGGCAAAATCTTGACTTGAATCTATCTTTAAATGATGAAACAGTTTTAAAACTTTCATATGTCGAAAGTAGAGAGAATGGAACAAATGCAATAATGGGAGCAATTTTAACAACTTTCAACAGTTGATTCAGGGTAAAGGGTAAATTAGGGTAAAGAATTGGGCTCGGGCCAATTGTACCAAAAACCTTCACAAAAAACTTCACATAGTGTGGCCAATGTTTTTTTTTTTTTTTTTTGAGGAAAAAAAAAAAAAAGTAATTATCACCAATTACTTTGCCAAGTAACTAATTACTCTTACATTCAGGTAATTGAGTTACTAACGCAATTACTTTTTGGGAGAAGTAATTTGTAACTATAATTAATTACTTTTTTTCAGTAAGATTAACAACACTGCGCGTTATATTCGGGAAATTACGGAATATCCTCTGGTTGTCTTACGTCTCTGACCATTCTTTGCTATTTTTGTGTAGCGATTGCAAATGATACACAGTGACAGTCAACGAACACTTTTATTTTTTTCATTAATAACAAATCTTAATTCTATAATTTATTTACACTTCCCCCTTACTCACGTTGTTGTTTTTTTTACAACAGAAAAGGTAACAGTGGCAGTCAGATACCATTTTCATTTTTTTCAGGTCATTCGTTGTCAAACAGAAGCAGAGGAAATGCTGCTCTTTCAAAAATCCAATCAATGTGAAAAGATGGCCGCCATTTCAGCATGTTTGGTAGCACGGGTGTAAAATCTCAGCGAAGAAATGATGCCGTAAGATAGCCACACGTGAAGCTTTGTTTACATTTTATTGAACAAATTGTAAGGGACATTTTTAACTGAAGTCACGTTTGGCCAATCACAGACCAGTTGTGACAACCGTGGGGCAGAGTATGTCACATAAACCTAATCACGGCCCATTTTCTTTAAAAGTCAGACAAATAAATTCCGACTAATGGGTTGTGCCGTACGCAGAAACATCACTGAAAAGGCTGAGTGTCCGCGCAAAGACTAAAACAGGTGGTCGCCCTATCTAGCACAAGAAGAACTGTTTTGATTTTACCCACGCAGTAACTACGGCTCATTAATATGTGCAACACTAATGTAAAGGAAACAGATCAACAACCTTCCCTCTGTTGTCACCGTTTTAATTTGAGGTGTGCGAAATTTCCAATTATTCGCAATTTGGCCGTGGAAGATTCGAGAACGATTCACAAACATTAAAATTCCGATTATTGAAATATGCCAAATAAAGCGCAACTACAACACAGCGCGGTCTTCGGGACACAATGAGGAATGGACCGAGATTAAACCTTATGCTCAACTCATGCCGCTAGATAAAAAAAAAAAAAAACCTGACTGCGGCCGACAGCCTCTACAAATTACACCCAAATAATGCTACAGTAGATATCCCATGTATATAGAACTAACTGCGAAATGACAGACTGGCTGGCGTAAGTAAGCAGCCACCGTCTTAAAGCAGTAGACTTCTCTGTAAGCAAACCTTCCGAGCGAACCTAATGAAATTTTTATCTGAAATACTCCTAAATCGGCAAAATTCTGACTTTAATCTATCTTTATTGATGAAACGGTATTAAAACTTTCACATGTGGAAAGTAAACAGAAGGAAAATTATGAAATAACGGGAGCAATTTTAACAATGTTAATGGTTGATTCACAACATTAAATGAATTGAATGTAGTTTAAAGTTGCTGATACAGAACGGGGACTTGAGTATTTGATTTACTGTTTTGAACTGTTAACTTGAGACTGAAATAGTCATTTAAGCCTGAGAGGATTTTTGTACAATTTTTGTAAAAAATGTATGAAACCTTAAAAGCAACTAAAAGCTGGGGGGGGGGGGGGGGGGGGGGGGGTTGGGGGCATCAATAATCGATTTATAATCTAATCGTAGCCTCTGAATCTTAATCGAATCGTTAGTTGCCCCAACTAACGATTGGGCACACGTACAGTAAATGTGAGAAACACTTTGCAATACTTTATACAGTACTCACTGTTGCCATGGCGACATTTCCTTTCAGCATTTGTGCCAGTGATAATTACGACACTCAATAGAAAGCATTATTGTTGTCAGTGGCTGACCCTCACATGACACTTGCTGCTCGAGAAGAGCATTTTCAATGGCAACAACATAATTTACTTTTATTAATTTTTTAAATCTAATTCTGAAATGTGTAGGATTTAGGGTGTGATGTTCAATTTTAACCATTTTGAAGGATGCAAACAAAGTTTCTTTACTTTCTGTAAAGCATATACTGTCACGATGGGGGCACATACGGCTGGACTTAAATGCAAGAGACGAAGAAACAAATGCAGTTCTCAATGTCTGTTTTATTTTACTGGCATTTAACAGGCCAGCTTCAACGTCCAAAAGAAATCAAAGTAACAACATAAAATCTTTGGCAATGTAGACTTGGAACAAAACACGACAAGAACAAAACTTACTGAAGATGGGGTCTTAGCTTCTTACAGCTTCTCTCACAAGAAAAAAAGCACTGGCACAAGACAAGGCAAAAGAGGGGAATTTAAGGCCTAGGGCTAATGATGCAAAGGTGTGGGCACTCAGGTGATTAAGGGGAAGGCAAGACAAAACTGACAAAGGTGAACACTGAGCAACAAAAGGGAACCCACCAAAATAAAACAGGATATGAGCTGACATGAATCAACGCCGCCTAAGGCGGCGTGTAACATATACTGGGTTTCCCATACATAGAAAAGATCGTGGCGCGCCGCCACACCAAAATAAAGCCGTCACACATTGCAAATGAGATTTTTTTTTTAAAGATTTAAAAGATACATTCTAATTTATAATTTGTATAACTTTAAATGACATCTAAAAGAATATATACAGTATATATACACACACACATATAGCTCATTATTTGCGCACTATTTGCCATAAATCGTCTGAAATAGCACATGCAAAAAATTGTTCCTTTACACGCTTTATTTTGAAAATCGCATCGGTTCTCCTGTTGTTAACTTGCGCTTGAATTCGTCCGCGCAGAGTTGGAAATCAGGATAAAAATCTGCAGAAAGGTATTTCAACCTAATGAATGTAATAGTGGTTTAAGACAATAAAAACAAACTTAACATGGACGTCATCGTAACTTTTCAGTTCTTTATGGCGTCTTTACCCCAAATCGGCGTGTTTTAGCGTAGCATTTTTTCGTTGCTGACGTCACTCGTTTTAATTTCAGATGAGTATTTTGAAGGATTTTGGAAAAGTTCCGTTTAGCGACTTTCGTCGCTGGGAGTCCGACTTATACACTGGAAAGACTTATGTGTGAAATTATTCACACATTATTATATAATTTCACATGTTATTTTGGTGTTTTGGAGTGACACCGATGGTTTGGTAAACTTGTTAGAATGTTCTTTACGCTATAGTTATCTGAATAACTCTTAATAGTTATGTTATGTTGACATACCGGCCATGTTCGCACTTTGTTGTTCATGCATCATGTAACATTATCATACTGTACACTTATTCAGCATGTTGTTCTCTATTGTAATTTTATTAGTGCTATTGTATTTTTATTAGTGCTGTCAAATTTATCGCGTTAACGGGCGGTAATTTTTAAATTAATCACGTTAAAGTATTTGACGCATTTAACGCATTCGCGGAATGACCCGCTCACGCATTGCCTCAAACAGATTACAATGACTCCATTTTTTGCACATTGAGAACTAAAAGGCAGAGAAAGGCGAGTGGATACAGGCGTTCATTGGACCGCGCCGTTTATTGGCATAAGCTTTGACAACTCCTTTACAACAAACGTAAGTATCATTTAGTGAAAGCACAACAAAAATAATATTCCTATCTCTAAAAAAAAATAATGTTCACAAAAAGAAATAGCTATGCAAAATATACATAAACTTACTCAGGCTATGGTCAAACTATTCAAACATTTCGTTTAGCTCAACAAATACACTGGGTGGCAAGATTTAGTCACAATATACAAACTATCAGAGGTTCGTACGTTGTGAAGCCAGCACTCAAATGACCGTGAAGTACCAGTAAACAGGGAACTACGGCGTCAGTCGAGGGACAAAAAACACTCATTGGCTTGATTTCTAAGTAATTAAAACTCGCCATTGACATCTTGTGATGTATTTCAATCACTATCTTACGTAGTTAAAGACACTGTGGAAGAACGGCAGGGACGTCACCGCTCAGCGACGTCAACAATGGCGAGCTACCAGTTTATTTTTTGATTGAAAATTTGACCAATTTTATTAAAACGATAACATTAAGAGGGGTTTTAATATAAAATTAATATACCTTGTATTAACATTTATCTTTTAAGAACTACAAGTCTTTCTATCCATGGATCGCTTTAACAGAATGTTAATGCCATCTTGTTGATTTATTGTTATAATAAACAAATACAGTACTTATGTACAGTATGTTGAATGTATATATCCGTCTTGTGTCTTATCTTTCCATTCCAACAATAATTTATAGAAAAATATGGCATATTTTAGAGATGGTTTGAATTGCAATTAATTACGATTAATTCATTTTTAAGCTGTGATTAACTCGATTAAAAATTTGAATCGTTTGACAGCCCTAATTTTTATTTTAAATTGCCTTTCAAGATGACATATCTGTTCAATGTGTTGGATTTTATCAAGTAAATTTTCCCCCCAAAATGCGACTTATACTTTGGTGCGACTTACCGTAATTTCCCCAATATAAGGCGCACCCGTGTAACTCGCACCGCAAATTTACTTGTAAAATCTAGGAAAAATGATTGTAACTGTGTATAACGCGCACCCTAATTTTAGCACCAATAAATAGAAGAATACAAGAAAACAGAGCTCGTGTACAGATACAGAAATGCCATTTAATGACTGGTGAAACACAGCACAAGCATAGCATATTGGTAGTTCAAAACATTACCGTAAACTGACAATATGTACAGTAATAATATGATCTGATAACTTCTTGAATTTACCAGAATCCAGGAGAAAACAAAACAGATCTGGCTTTTCTTTTAAAGGCTGCTGTATAACTTGCTCCTTTCATCATGATGAATAAATGTTTCCTCCATGGATTGATACGGTAAAATGAAAGTGAGAACGTAAGTCGGAAATCCGAGAGAGTTCATCGCTGTCGACACGACAGTAACAATAGGAACTATTGTTATTTGGGTTTGAGTTTCCCGAGGGACAGATATAGTTGACGGACACAGGAAGTCTGTGTTGTGTTACGTTTGTTATGGTCCGAGTTGCGGAGCTGCAATAAACGTTGACTCAAATGAGTTCAAGAAACTAAATTCTGTGCTTTATGAAGAGCGGAAAAAAGCAGAATATAACACAGCTGAAATCATTCGGCTGATCAGAGTGAAGTATTACCGAAACCAAATGGTGACGTCACGTACCGTAATGGTCGGCAACGGATCGCCGCATACGTTTCTTCAACACAACGTGGCCGTGTCAATTTTTAAAAATCGGGGTTTTATATATATACTGTATTTCTGTCTCCATGTACCCGTTTATAATGCACACCAATTTTTTTACAAGTTGATTTTGGGGGAAAAAAGTGTGCGTTATATTGGGGAAATTACGTTTATTTATTTTTTTTTTACCTCTTCATTGCGCATTTTTGGGCTGGTGCGACTTATATCCGAAAAACACGGTAATAGAATCTTAGCCTCTGAATCGTAACTGAATCATTTGGTGCCCAAAGATTCCCACCTCTAGTGGCAATATTATGAAAAGTTGTTACATGGTAATACTTTGTAGCTCAAAAGGTTATCGATTTGCTCCAACAAAGAATCGATACATCATTTTAAAAAGGGGTCACTGTTTTTAAAAAAAAAAAAAAAAAAAAAAAAAAAAGAACCAACAGGTTGCTACGAAAATCCTCCATTAGAATAGTGCCTATGTTAGCTCATCGGCTGACATCTAATTCTTCAACGGACTGGATTGAACGTTTAGCGCCGTCAATGGCTCTGAAATCAGAACATTTACAGCCAGCCTTTTGTGGGCATTTACAGGTCACTTCCTGTTCATTCTAGTGCATTTACAGGTTGCTTCTTTTTCAGTTGATTTTGAGTCACTTCCTTTTCAATTTGATTCAAGGTATTGATGACCATTGTTTTTTAGTAGAGGTGTACCGACACCTTTGAGCATGTGAAAAATGATTCTTTTTTTCCCCCCTGCCACATCAAATAAAAATGAGAGTATGGGAGTTTACTGTGGTTGCCGGGGGGATTGCTTCGCTCAAAAAGTGCAAACGGGTGAAGCTACGATTGCGAGGGTGGACAGTATAAACAAAGCTTTCTGTCTCACCTTCACACCAATGGGCAATTTATAGTCTCCAGTGAGCCTAATGGGAATGTTTTTGCAATGTGGGAAGACGTTTCCAGTGAAATCCCACGCAAATAAAATATTCTTTATATAAATGACAAACTGTGAGGAAGATGTACTAAATGGTACCCCTTACGTTTCGAGCCTCGTGAGGCTGTGGGTAGATCGGCTCACAGTTTCCATGTTGTTGTTATCTTACTGCTGTCTTCTCTACTATATTAAGACCAACACAGCAGGACAGTATAACTTTAGCTTTATTCTCAGCGCGGTGCGCACCAGAACTCTCGTGTTCAACTGAAAATCCCCCTACAACAACACAACAAGAGGGAAGTAATATTCAAATAGGAAGTAAAATTATAAAACATGAAATATCATATATAAATGAATACTGAATCACATATGAAAACATAAATACTGTATTGGCCCGAATATAAGACTGTTTTTTTGCATTGAAATAAAACTGAAAAAGTGGCGGCCGTCTTATATTCGGGGTCTAGACATTATACCCCTTCACGACGCTAGATGGCGCCAAATATCATTGACGCCAATGCTGAACTTGACTCCCCAGGTCAAAGCAAAGCCCTTATGGTTAATGCAGTTATTGCAATTTAGTTGTTTTTTTAAAAAAAATTTTTTTTTATCACAATAGATTGGTTTATTTACATTTCAAAAACCAGAAGCCATTCATTTACGAATGTGATTGCCTTCTAGTTTACATATTTAAATGTTCAGATATTAAGATTTGAATGAGGCAAAATAACATGCTTCTTCTCTCAAATATATTGTTATAATCATTTGTTTCAGATGTACTGTAATAATTTTCTGTATAGAAATTAATTGAGTGTTCAAAAAGTCTTTTTTCAAACTTGAGTCTTGAAAAAGAGGGGGTCTTCTTATAATCAGGGCCGTCTTATATTCGGGCCAATACGGTACATAACAAAATACAGTACATAATAGCCCATAAATGAGCCAAAACACCAATAATAATAATTATACACAAATCCTGCTTACATAGACACCACAACACATGGTGCCCACAGAAAAAAAAGTAATGATACATATTCGTTCGGCTTTTGAAACGCTTATCCTCACGAGGGTCACAGGGGTGCTAGAGCCTGTCTCGGCTAACAACGGGCAGGAGGCAGGGTACAACCGGCACCCCAGCAATTCTGTCAGATAATGCTCAATTTCTCCCAGAAAATGATTGCAATTATAAATGCTTTGGTAGAAATAGCTCTATTTATTTTGCTTGCAATGAAAGAACACAAAAGGAAATGGAGGGGGGGAAAATTAAATCATTATCATTTTACTCAAAACTCCAAAAATGGGCCAGAAAAAAGTATTGGCACCCTGAGCCTAATACTTGGTAGCACAATTTTTAGACAAAATAGCTGCGAACAACCATCAATGAGTTTCTTACAATGCTCTGCTGGAATGTTTGACCATTCTTCTTTGGCAAACTGCTCCAGGTCTCTGAGATTTGAAGGGTGCCATTTTCAGATCTCTCCACAGTTGTTCTGTGGGATTCATTGCTGGCCACTTGAGAAGTCTCCAGTGCTTTCTCTTAATCCATTTTCTAGTGCTTTTTGAAGTGTGTTTTGGGTCATTGTCCTGATAGAAGACCCATGACCTCCGAGCGAGACCCAGCATTATGCTGCAAAATTTGTTGGTAGTCTTCAGGCTTCATAATGTCATGCACACGGTCAAGCAGTCCACTGCCAGAAGCAGCAAAGCAACCTCAAAACATCAGGGAATCTCTGCCATGTTTAAATGTGGGGACCGTGTTCTTTTCTTTGAAGGCCTATGACCTATGTTGATGCCTTTTCCCAAAAAGCTCCACTTTTGTCTTATCTGACCAGAGAACACGTTTTTGGCTTTCTCATGTAGGTTTTGGCAAACTCCAGCCTGGCTTTTTTATGTCTCTGGTCAGAAGTGGGGTCCTCCTGGGTATCCTACAATAGAGTCCCTTTACATCCAGATGCCGACGGATAGTACAGGTTCACACTGTTGTACCCTCGGACTGCATGGCAGCTTGAACTTGTTTGGATGTTCGTCGAGGTTCTTATCCACCATCTGCACAATCTTTAGTTGAAATCTCTCGTCAATTTTTCTTTTCCATTCACATCTAGGGAGGTTAGCCACAGCGCCATGTGCTTTACACTTATTCATGACACTCCACACGGTAGACACAGGAACTTTCAGGTCTTTGGAGATGGACTTGTTATCTTGAGATTGCCCATGCTTCCTCACGATTTTGCTTCTCAAGTCCTCAGACAGTTCTTTGGTCTTCTTTCTTTTTTCTGTGCTCAATGTGGTACACACAAGGACATAGGGCAGAGGTTGAGTCAACTTTAATCCATTTTATCTGACTACAAGCGTGATTTAGGTATTGCCACCACCTGTTATGTGCCACAGATAAATAACAGGTGCTGTTAATGACACAAATTAGAGAAGCATCACATGATTTTTCAAAGGGTGCCAATACTTTTGCGCGGCCCATTTTTGGAGTTTTGTGTAAAATGATAATGATGAAACAATGTTTTCATTCTGTTTTGTGTTTTATTTTTCATTGCAAGCAAAATAAATGAAGATATGACTACCACAGCATTTGTAAATTGCAATCATTTTCTGGGAGAAATTGAGCATTATCTGACAGAATTGTAGGGGTGCCAATACTTTTGGCCAGCAGTGTATGAACAGTAATTAAAAAGAAAACTTCAAAAAAAAAAAAAAATTCTGAAATATTGGAGGCCCTTTGCATACTCGCAATATAGTATATTCTGGCGAATACTAATTCCTCACTAGGATTTTATATTTCACTCTTTAAATGTCATTCTTGACCAAGTTTCACAAAAAAAGATGATTTTAGTTTCATTTTCTTGACATCTTTGCTGCTATTAAAAATTGATTCGATCATCCGTGCCCTTCAAAACAGAGTAAAAGAAAAATAAGTCATTTGGACTCGTGAATAATTTAAATGCAAAGTCGGGTCACCTCTGAGCAAAGATTTTGATTGATGTCATATTGTATCCAAAGACGCGTCGAAACGAGCTGCATTTTTATGCAGCTGAAGATGGAAATGTTAAGAAAAGGTCTTTATACATTCTGATCTTGTTGTTTGCAAATCAGAACCGAGCTATTATAGTGATCAGGAGCAGTTGTCATCATGAATTGCGATAAAAACGTAGCCGGCTTTTTTTTTTGTCAATGTTAATTTGGCCGCCTGTCAAAATAAACGGCGGCAAACCCTGACCGCAAGTTAGGTGTCTCTTTTTATTCTGATGACAGTCAGCCATAGTGAGATCTCAATTGTTTACCGTTTACCGTGCTGTCCGATTGGAGACCAAATAATATGCCACCAATAATATGGTTCCGCACCATGACTGGGGCATCTCGGTGACAAGGCTGTCAGGGACTATTGCATTCAACAGCGGAGCCCTTGTTCTGCCATTCTGAGTTTCCTAGTCATCAAACAAGGGTTCTTTTTGTGTGTGTTCGATTTAAGCAAAAATGTAACACATATTAGTTACTGAACATATACAGTTGGGCAAATAAGTATTTAGTCAAGCACTAATTGTGCAAGTTCTCCCACTTGAAAATATTAGAGAGGCCTGTAATTGTCAACATGGGTAAACCTCAACCATGAGAGACAGAATGTGGAAAATCACATTGTTTGATTTTTAAAGAATTTATTTGCAAATCATGGTGGAAAACAAGTATTTGTTCTATACCAAAAGTTCATCTCAATACGTTGTTTGTTGGCAGTAACGAAGGCCAAAAGTTTTCTGTAACTCTTCACAAGTTTTTCACTCACTGTTGCTGGTATTTTGGCCCATTCCTCCATGCAGATCTCCTCTAGAGCAGTGATGTTTTGGGGCTGCCGTTGGGCAACACGGACTTTCAACTCTCTCCTCACCCCGTGGCGTCAAAATGATAACAAGAACGAGGAGCAAAAATCCCAGAACCACACAGGGCGACCTAGTGAATACCCTACAGAGCTGGGACCATAGTAACAAAGGCTACTATCAGTAACACAATGCGCCGCCAGGGACTCAAATCCTGCACTGCCAGACGTGTCCCCCTGCTGAAGAAAGTACAGATCCAGGCCCGTCTGCGGTTCGCTAGAGAGCATTTGGATGATCCAGAAGAGGACTGGGAGAATGTGTTATGGTCAGATGAAACCAAAATAGAACTTTTTGGTAGAAAAACAGTTTCTCTTGTTTGGAGGAAAAAGAATACTGAATTGCACCATACCCACTGTGAAGCATGGGGCTGGAAACATCATGCTTTGGGGCTGTTTTTCTGCAAAGGGACCAGGACGACTGATCTGTGTAAAGGAAAGAAGAGATTTTGAGTGAAAATCGCCTTCCATCAGCAAGGGCATTGAAGATGAGACATGGCTGCTGGGTCTTTCAGCATGACAATGATCCCAAACAAACAGCCGGGGCAACAAAGGAGTGACTTCGTAAGAAGCATTTCAAGTTCCTGGAGTGGCCTAGCCAGTCTCCCCTTCGAAAATCTGCGGAGGGAGTTGAAAGTCCGTGTTGCCCAACGACAGCCCCAAAACATCACTGCTCTGGAGGAGATCTGCATGGAGGAATGGGCCAAACTACCAGCAGCAACAGTGTGTGAAAAGCTTGTGAAGAGTCACAGAAAACGTTTGGCCTCCGTTATTGCCAACAAAGGGTACATAACAAAGTATTGAGAACTTGAACTTTGGTATTGACCACATACTTATTTTCCACCATGGTTTGCAAATAAATTCTTTAAAAATCAAACAATGTGATTTTCTGGGGGTTTTTTTCCACATTCTGTCTCTCATGGTTGAGGTTTAACCATGTTGACAATTACAGGCCTCTCTAATATTTTCAAGTGGGAGAACTTGCACAAATAGTGGTTGACTAAATACTTATTTGCCTCACTATATAATATGACGGTGTTTTCCCACACTGTCAGTCATACTTATTATATAGTGTAAACGTTCCGGTTCAAAAGGAGGACAGGCAGGCAGGCCGGTGCTACAACACGCTGGACAGTTGTGGCCCATTTTCACTCCACTCCAAATTCTTCAAAGTCCCTCCCTTTTTATCTACTGGGGAGAATACCTTGATTGCAATTGCCTCCAGGTGTTGTGGTCGCCTCCCAGGTGTGTCGCTGTCCAAGCCTTGTGGCACTGGGACGCCACAATAGTTTGGCCGGAACGTTGTGTATTGCACTTCAGCGCCACCGTAGACTTTAGGGGTGGGAACCTCACGATTTTCGATACAAGGCTCACGATAATTGTTATCAATACTGTCATGGAAATTCAATTTTGAACTCCGAGACAAGTAACAATCAATAGCTCAGATAAGAGAAAGAATCAGACCCAGCCAAGGATTGCCTGCTTCGAAGACTTATATCAGGGGTACAATGGCGTGATCAGGCCAGGAGCCGTGAACCCGCAGGAGTACAAAGAAGTACAATAGAGGCTGGACATTTATACTGTTGAAAGGGCGTTACCCAAGGATGCTTACTGTGAAACCTTACCTATGAAAATGAAAGTGAAACTTAAGTATCAACTCTGGTGGTTTTCCACAGAAAAACATAATGAGTTATGACCTTGGGAACTTAGCCGTAGCTGGCACGAGAGGGAGTGAAATCAGATAAAAGTCCACAGAAACTCTTTGTATGTTCAAAGAAATAGGTAGAGCACATATGAACATAAATACATACAGTCACAGCACCAATGAATATAGTATCACAGCAGTTATGTGTTTTATCAGCATGAATATTTTTTTTTCACAAATACATAGGGGCATAGACTTCATAATGGTTTTTACGGGTCAGATCGGTCATGCACTGAACCTCGTGTTCCAGTAGGGGGCCGCCCACATCAAGATATTCACAAACACACAGCGATCTAACGCTGGATTTCTGTTGAAAAAGTACGAGAGATTTGCTCAAGGATTCGAGGTAATGAATGTTTTTCGTACCATGCATGCATTTTGAAATGTGAAAAATCAGTGGAAGAAATTAGCCACGACAGCATTGGCATAGTTCGCAATATTTACATAAAATAAATACTAACTGCACGGATTTTTTGCTTTTAACCAAGAATCGAGACTTTTACGTTCATATCTATAAAGAATTCGGAGATTTAAGCATTTATTAACAATAATTTTCACCAGAAAAGCTCTGTTTACATAAGAAAGTCGCTAGCTATATTCACTAACAGTCGAGCATTGGACTTCGACATATTTACGTGAAATAAATGCTAACTACACGTTTTTTTTATTTTTTTTATTTCTGCTTTTAACCAAAAAAATTTAGAATGATGTATCGATTCTTGGCAGGAGCATATCGATAACAGTTTGGGATACAAAGTTTCACACTATATCACCATTTCAATATTTTGTCACACCTCCAGTAGACTTACATTCCTGGGGTGGGGGACGGTAATTATTGCATTCATCATGTACGCATTGAAGGTGGCGTGTGCCAAGGATGAGCCGATTGCATTTCTTTTTCACGTTGGTACAGTAAATGCAGAGCTTATCCCACCGTTGTGCTGCCTCCACACATTGCTCCTAATTAGCCATGGTTGTTGCCTTTTCTCCAGTGAGCCAATCAAACAAAACGTGTAGGGTTCCTCTGTACAGCTTGCTGGAGTGTTCTGTTGATTTTTCAACAGTTTTGCCTACCATAAGACGTCTGTTTACCATTAGAGCTTTACCGTCGAAACAAGTTAAATAAATAAAACGAGCCGTGGGATAAAACTGCAAATGTTACTATAATGAGCGCGAGGCTGGACCATTATAAACCCGAGAGATGAGGACCCTTGTAGTTATCTCGTCGAAGCAGATTCCGCTCGTGAAAGGGAATCTCGCGTGGGCGTGCGAGCGCGCCGGTGGTAAGGCTGTAAAGCAGCGCTCAATGAGTTAACGATCTGCGGTCGTCTCACTTGCTGGAGAAAAAGTTTTTGCCAACGCCTTCTGTGTCACATGGCAACTCATTATCTCAGACCTGGACAAGCATAGTTAAGCGCGGAAATGTCTTTTTTTTTGTGGGGTTGATCGCAGAGAATGATACTAATTATAATTCTCCAGCATTTGTCTTCAAGAAAATTTATTTTAAGAGCCTTTTTTTGGGGGGGAGCTTTCATTATGGTTTGACATCAAACGTTAGAAATATAATAAGGCATCAACGTATTTCTGTATGCGTTACACTAGGGGTCCCCAACCTTTTTTCCATCATGGACCGGTGTGATTTGGGTCTTTTTTTCACGGACCGGTGTTTTGACAAATTTTGCAACCCATCAAAAGCTGCAACTATGCGGTTCTGTGCATGCGCGTTACTTTAAAAATGGCCGTGAATGCAGCGATTCCAAAGTAAAAAAAGAAAGAAAGGAATATTAACTTACGTTTGATCGTGGATGGATATGTTGAAAAATTCTCCTCAGACCCATTCTGCCATGTTAGCTGCACACCGCTCTCTCACCGTTAACGCCTTCGCCATGTCGTTAAGCATTAATTAAGAAGCCCGCGTCACAAAGATGCGATGTTTGAAATTGTAGCAAGGTTTTCAGTGTTCTCATAGCGCTGTCAGGATATTCCGGAATGACTGTCTCAAATGTACGCTTAAGGTCGCCATCATTTGCAATCTCTACAAACTGATCCTCCTGTTGCACAGACATGCTCGAATCACTCGGTTTATTCACAAACGGGTCACGAATCCTTCGCAGTTCGTGGGTCTTCGAGGTTGTAGGCTCATCTTCTGGCTCGTCATGTGCCCTTTTTCGCCGTAAAAAATCTCTCCAACGACGTTTGTTTTCCAGTCATTTTCGCTCGTGTGGAAATATTATCTCTGTGCGGCCCTGTAAACAATGGCGGATCGGGACTCCTGCTTTACACGGACGAGCTGAAAACATGTAACTACATACATTTTACAAAATTAAAAGCATGATGAAAATTCATAATAGTTGACCTTTCGCAAAGTCTGTCCCCTAAACGGCAATCGAGCAATTGTACGTACTCGAGACCATTGTTACGGCGTGAAGGGAAAGGGGATTTTTGCTAACATGCTAATCGATAATCATAACTGCTTAATTGATTGTGTTACTTTAGCACCTGATAAAATAAAAGTATTAAAACCATAGTGTAATTGACAAACAGAAGACATGATTACATGAATGCTGGCCTGGATGGCGCCGAGATAGCGGAGAACAGTGGGGACATTAACGGCTGGTTGGCGAGATGGAAGAGGAACGACCCCCGTCCACAGCAGTCCTGGAGCCTGATGCGAAGAGGACATCACGTTCATTCCTGGCAAAGCCCTGGACACTGCTTTGACAGCCCCTCGGATCTGCCTCCTCACCTCTTGGTAGCTTTTAAGGACTGAACATTTTCATCAGAAGTTGTCACTTATCAGGATGGTGAGAGGCGTGCTGCTAGAATGAGACCCTGGGCTCAGTTTTTGTTTGCCTGACAGTTTTCACTGTTGTTCTTGTTATTTTTGACTGTTCTCAACTTGGATTAAATGGTCGACAGATTATCAAAGTTAGTGTTCTTGGGGGTCAGATAGTGGTTACAACATGAACGCTCAGAGTTTGGCTAAGAGGTCAAATGCCGACAGGCACAAGCTCCATCAAACTATCCAATTTTAACTTCAAAGAACTTTATTATTCCCCTAGAAACTACCATTTTTGGAGAAATTACTATGGGGCTTTGCTTTGAGGAGATACAGATCTTAGCCCAATATTTGATTTGGGGACATTTCAGGGACAATATCAGGTCGCTTCCTGTTGATTTGGGGACATTATGGGGACGGGTACTGTTGATAAATGACTGGGAAATTTGGACGTCCATGGCCGTCAATGGAATCCAAATACATTGGCATCAATAGATTTGACATGAATGGCCGTCAATGGCATTAACCAAAGTAAATGCCATTGGAAATTGATGTAAAATTGGCATCGACTTCCATATGCGTCAAAGGAATCGGGGACATTTGGGGGACACGTCATGATATCTAGTCATTTCCTGTTGATTTGGGGGACATTGTTTTTTTTTTTGCAATTGAAAATGGACAGGAAGTTTAGACGTCCATGGCCGTAAATCGCATCGACTTATCGACATATACGTCGATGGAATCCAAGTACATTGGCATCAGTGGAATCTAAATAAGGGCCAACGGAAAATTTTACGGGGTCATTTGAAAAAGTCCCTAGGTCGCGCGAAAATTCCAGTCGTTTTGATATTCCAGCGGTGACTATCGGTCAAACGGTTCAGGCTGTGTGGCGTGCCAAAGAAACGCCAGTAAAAAAAAAAAAAAAAAAAAAAAAATTGGGAATTTTGGTTGTGCAGAGCATCAGTCTGTAATCGTGACATAGACAACACAACAGAGTACCAAACTAAACAACAATACTACAAACGCACAAGAAAATGTAAGAAACAAGTGTTTGCATCAATGCAACAATTTTTTTGTCGACCAAATTCTTTCAGTATTAAACCGTGCTCAACTGCTGAATAGAAAAAAAACGGAATAAGGTAATTACAAACTCGAAACAAAGGTCACATTCGCGATGGAATGGAGAAAAGTTACTGTAGGCAAAGTGTTGTGTATGTAATAGTTTTAAAGGGAGCCTTAGACTTAAAGACGTGTAGGCGCTAATAAGCCAAAATTGTTCTCTTTTACTAAAATATGTTCTTAGAAACACATAAAATATTGCCATTGATTTAAAAATCTATAATATTTAGTACATGTTTTGACATACGGGGGGAGCCATGTTTTATGGATGTTCGGAGTGATGACGTAGAACGTTGCTGTCACTCGACGAATACGACTGAGTTACTGCAATTACTTCTACGCGGCGAGACGTCCAACACATGCACTCATCGGTTAAAAGTGGCGAGTACCCTCTCTTCTCTGACTGGACATCCGCCCTGCGCTCCGTCGCGGGTTGCTGGCTGGGCGCCGGTGTATCAGCGGGGTGTTGCCTGCACCGGCGGGGGGACCCTGCCCTGCCTTAGGCTTGGTGGGCCGCTGGGGGTCCCGTGGCGTGCCGTGCCGGTTGGGGGGGCTGCGGCTCGTGGCCCGGGTGGGCGGGCAGGGGCAGGGGTAGACGTGGGGTTGGTGGTGCGTCCCCTCCTGCCATCCCTGAAGGCCGGTTGATGGGTGCGCGGGTGGCCCAAGGGACATCCCCTGGATCCCGGGGGGGGGGGGGGGGGGGGGGGGGGGCAATGGCTCCCTTTGCTGGGCTGCAGGAGGAGGGATGGGCTGTTGGGGGGCGGGGCCCTCCCTCCCCGGGCTGGCTGGGTGGTGGCCGTGGCCCTGGGTTGGCGCCCGCGTGGCTTCTCCGCCCGTCTGCGTGGCTGTCGCGCGCCCGGTGGGGCTCGCGTGCTTCTGGATGTGGTGGGACATGCTCGGGTTGGGGGTCCTGGTGCCGGGATTGGCGATGGGGCGGCGTAGGGTTAGTCGCCAATGGGCTTACATTCATAAGAGATTCACACGATTACTGGGTTCTAGATCACAGAACTGATTTGTGTACACTTTACCCCTTTCAATCACTTAGCTTATAGACACCCTCACCCCCATCCCCCTCTTTCACTAGCCAATAGGCCCCCACATGGTGTAAACCGCAAATACATCTCGCTGACGATGGCACCAGCATATTAGTAATTAGACTAGATGTTCAATGTATCTCTTGTTGTTGTTTGTGTATGTGTTTCTTTTCTTTCTTCTCTTGTGTTGCTTTTCTTCTGTCCCCCCAAATCCCTTCCTGTTCGCTGCTTTGTGATAATAAAAAGGTGTTTTGAATGATCACAATGGGAGTATGTCAGACTCTCAATGTGAAACATTAAAACTGTTCAGACTATCCGGGCACTTAGACTTCCATTCTCTGTGTCAAACAGCTGAACAGGACAGGTTAAAAAAATAAAAAATAAAATAACTAAAAGCGGCGAGTGCTTACTATTTGTGTTTTTATTGCGTCTTTTATTGCCTTAATTTTTGTATGTGTTTCCCTCTCATGCTTTTAAGCATAGTATTTTCTTGTGGTAGCTTTAAAGCAGATTGTTGATCTGTTGACTACATTCGTCACATAGCATGTTTAAACAACCCTTATTTGATATTATTACATTTAAGTAGTTTCTTATGGCCTCGTTAGGATGTTATGTCTGTATGCATCTAAACAAAACAAGCTGAAAACGCACGGTAGTACTTTGGGTGTCAAATTCGCCTCTTGTCGGACGTTTCGTCAGTGTAGACATTTTGGCAGAACACTCGTTTTGTCCTACTCTTGTCTCGTATCCTGTCTTTCCTGTTCATTTTGCTTTTGCTGCTCGTTTTGTGAAATACTGTATCGACAGTAGAGGCGTGCAAAATTTCCGATTCCTAGATTTTTCGCGATTCGGCCGTGGAAGATTCGAGAACGATTCACAAACATCCAAATTCCGATTATTGAATTATACCAGGTAAAGCGGAAGTAAAACACAGTCAGCGTGGTCTTCAGGATGCAATGAGGAACGGAAGAGAGTAAATATCATGTTCAACTCATGCCGCTAGATAAAAAAAAATAATAATAATAATACTTGACTGCGGCTACAGCTGCTACAAACAGCGCCCAGTTGCTTGTTGCTACAAACATACGGCAACATACGGCTATGGTAGATATCACATACAGTATATCTGGAACTAGATGTGAAATGATGACAGACGACGCCCGTGTTAGATAACATACCAAGAACTAGATGCGAATAGAAAGACTTTGCCGCGCTAGTAAACAGGCGCCATCTTAGAGCAGTAGACTTCTCTAGAAGGCTCTGTTGTAGCGAACCTAATTACTTTTTATCTAAAAAAAAAAAAAAAAAAATCTGCAAAATCTTGAATCTATCTTTAAATGATGAAACAGTTTTAAAACTTTTACGTCGAAAGAAGACAAGGGAAATTATGGAATAACGGGAGCAATTTTAACAACTTTAGCAGTTGATTCACATACAAACTGTATAAAAATGAAAACATCAAAAGAGGTTTCAATATCAAATTATTTTAACTCATAATACCGTTTATTTTTACAAATCTTTCTATCCATGGATCCCTTTAAAGTAGAGGCAGCCTTAGAACGTTCAACACGTCCCCCTTGTTTTTCATGCAGTTCTATGCAGGGGTGAAAGTGGGCGGGAACGGTCAGGAACACAGTTCCGGTATAAGATTCAGGGCCGGAACACAGTTCACGTATAAGATTCAGGGCCGGAACGCTGTTCCGGTATACGGTGCTTTGATTCCGAAAATATGACGGCAACTGTCAAAACGCTATGTAAAAACAAAAAAATACTAAGCTGCCACACATGCATTTCATCTCCAAGAAGAAAACAATCTACCAACATCAGATTTACATAAACAAGTGTTAGCAACAATCATAATAAAGTGCTTGTGTGGCGTCATCCAGTTCCACCGATATTTATTATTTAATTTATTCCACGGACGGCATGGAGGTTTCCCCAGCTGCTGCAGTTATCTGAGTCTGACGACGAGTCACGTCAATGTGCGAATGAATGCAGCAAGCAAAACGCCTGGACTCATTTATCCCTTCAATTGGCTGACATACTGACAATCACCAGAAATAGTTTGCTCTGATTGGTTCAAATGTGCATGTTTTCTGAAAAAGCAAAAAAACAAAAGGAGGGCAATGCAACAGAAAATGGATCAAATCTGAAAGAGCACGGAAAGAGCACTTTGGACTTATATTTGTTCATTTATGTTAGGCTACTTATTCATTTCCTTATGATTTAAAAAAAAAAATCAATGTTTGCGCGATCTTCACAATGTATTCCATTTTATTCTGCCTAATATAAGTCATTTGTACTCATTTTTCTGAATGTCCATCCATCCATCCATTATCTTCCGCTTATTCCGGGGTCGGGTCGCGGGGGCAGCAGCTTCAGCAGGGAAGCCCAGACTTCCCTCTCCCCAGCCACTTAAGCCAGCTCCTCCGTCGGGATTCCAAGGCCAGCCGAGCGACATAGTCTCTCCAGCGTGTCCGGGGTCGACCCCGGGGCCTCCCGCTTTTTCTGAATGTATGTTACTTATATCTTTATTATTAAAAAATGAAACAAAAAGCAAATGTTTACATTGTCTTCAATTTTAATATACATCCTATGTTCTTAAGTAGTTAAAATTGAGATTTGGCATTTATTATGTGAGGAAATGAGGGAAAATAAAAATTGGGAGATGGAGGTTGGGATTATAGCTGTTTTTGTTAACTTTTATTTTGCATATCATTGAAAAAATACGATTTTGAATGATTTTGTATGTGTTATAGAAATAAAACAAAATAAAAATTCTTGCTCCGTGGCGACCTTCACGTCGGGGAGTCCCAGCAAGAAATTCTAACCACTTTCAACCTGTAACACATAACGTTAAGACAATAGTATAGTGCCACCTATGGCTTAGCGTATATTGCACTATACCACACAAAGCTAGTACGCACATTCATTGACCCAACAAAATGCAATCGTTCTCCTAAAAAAAAAGGAATACTGTAAAAGGCAATCCAAGCAGGTTGAAATAACCCATTTATTTTGACAATGCAAGGAAAAGAAAAGTGTTTTTAAATGTAGGAGGAAAAATTGTTGTGCACTATGTACATTCCCTGATTTGGCTGCAGTATGGGTTTTGATCAATATGAATTGCGAAAGAAGACAATTTGAGTCTTCCAGTGAGCAGTAAGCCAATCATCGGATTTAGAAAGTTGTGGCGAGCAGAGCACTTTTGCATTTAATGGAGAGTCAATAGTCATTTTTATGTAAATGACTTCACAGCAACGGCTTGTCAGTCACGCACTAGTCAAATCCAAAAGAAGATCTTAACCAATAAAAGCTTTTTATCCACTATTCAGCATGCTTACTATATTTCTGTCTTGTGAGTCTCTCTGTGGTCAAGCATTTCTTTCATTCTTTTGCTTTCCATTTGAGATGCAGCCAAGCATATTTTAGAGCCCGCTTGTCTGTTGCTCAGCAAAGGGCCCACCCACATTCATAAGAAAAGTGATTGGCTGGTTCTTTTCGTGAATCAAATCGGAAGCTCTGTGTATTTTCGTGACACTCTGTATCCAGTCAAGCACTGTGAAGGTAGAAAAAAATATGTTGACGCACCGGAGGGTGGCAAGCTGAATGTCGGCGCTTGATCTGCAGTTTAACAACCGAGCTATCGTACACATCCTTGAAATGCGCGCAGGGCCCGGACACGCAACGGTCGACGGGGTCAGTTCAAGCGGTGCGCTGTTGAAAGCAGTCGAGGATGACAACCTAAGACGACTTGGCTGCCCTTGCTGCCAGAAAAGATGACCTTCATCTCACCGTCTTTGTTCCTACAAGAGAGGAAGCAAAGCTGGCAGAAAAAGCTGAGAATTTGAGGTGCAGTTGTAGGGCATGTGCAGTCTTACATTGGTTTAAAAAAATGTATTTAGTCGGATTAGTGTGTCACACAATTAGCGGATTTAGCATTTCGTCTTTCATCCATCCAAAACCTACACTGTGAGGCAGTGGCACGGGCGAACGGGGTCACCCGGGGTGCCAGGTTTTGTGGTGCTCGTGCTCGTGGGAGAAACAATTCCCGCTTACAATGTCTAATCTCCAGAGTCCATCTGCTTTGTGAGCATTGACAAGTAAGAACATGTCATTCAATCAATCTCACGGTTTGTAAAACAAACTAAAATTATCACGTAACCAAAAACAAAATAGCATAACTAGCAATTCATGAAACAACGAACAGTAGCGCTGCAATGCATGCTTGGAGGCATATTAGGACGACAACAGTGTTAACAGCAGGTGGCAGCAGAGGTTTTCTTTCTCCCAAGGGAAGTGAGAAAAACAATCAAGCTTTGCAGCCATTTGGTGTTTTATTTGCTCTATGGCGCTATCAAGTGGTCTAGAGGCCCAAGAAGTGAACAGTGCGAGAATTCTTTGGCTATTTCTTTAAGAAAAAGATATGAGTGTGCTTGTGTTGCTATATGAACAAAGTGCAAAAAGTGCAATAGGCATCATTTTTATTTAGAAATTATAGCTTTCCAATAGTGTGCCCCTTTAGAGTTCAGTACCTTTAGCTAGGTTAATAACCACTGCTTTAGACGATGTGTATTAAAACATGTGTCATCATCAAGATCTTGTGTTAATGCGAACATGTTTGGTATACTCAATCGTTTGTATGGCTTAGGTATCCTTAAAGGGTACCCAGGATAGAAAGACATGTAGTTCTTAAAAGATAAATGTTAGTACGAGTTATAATCATTTAATATTAAAACCCCTCTAAATGTTTAGATAACATTTGTAAAATTATTTTAACGAGTTGGTCGCTATTGTTGTTGACATCGCAGGGCGGTGAAGTCACATGGGTACGCTCCCCGACTTCCACAGTGTTGCTCTTTAACTACATTAACATGTCATCGGTTCTGCCCTTCAAATTTGAACCCGAGTGGAAAGTTAATGAGAAGGACAGCAAAATGAACAGGAAAGACGGGATGAGACGATTAGCGTTCCTGTGTCAAGTTCGCGAGAGCAGGAGACTGTTTGATGTCAAAAACTGTTTGCAGATCTTCAGGGTGAAGTATTGCGTGATTTAACTTATTCCAATATTATTACGGAGATAGTTAGCATCCAGAGCTGCTGTGTTTGATTATTTTTGCTGATAGACCGGGGCCGTGCATCACAACACACTTCATAATGTATTGACAGCTCAGATCGGTCATGCACTGCGCCTCGCATTCAAGTAGGGGACCGCCCACATCAAGAGGAACTATTCACAAACACACGCACGCAGCGATCTAACGCCAGATTTCTGTTGAAAAAGTACGAAAGCTGTACCGGATACAAACAGGAAAGATTGTCTCAGGAGAGATTTGTTCAAGGATTCGAGGTAATTATTATATTTTTCGTACCATGCATGCATTTTAAACGTGAAAAAAATCAATGGGTGAAATTAGCTGCTACTGCACTAGCATCGTAGTTCGAAATATTTACGTAAAATAAATGCTAACTGCACAGTTTTTTTTGTTTGCTTTTAACCAAGAATCGAGACAGTTTTACGTCCATATCTATAAAGAATTTGGGGATTTAAGCATTTTGTTTACATGAATTTTCACCGGACAAGCTCTGTTTACATAAGGCGGTCACGAGCTACATTCACTAACAGAATAGCATTGTACTTTGACCTCAACCATTAGTAATTACAGGCCAATATCAAATCTGACATTCCTGGGGAAAATTATCGAAAGGGTTGTGTTCGAACAGATCCAGAATTATATGATGCAAAACAATCTTTTTAACTCATTTCAGTCTGGATTTCGACCACAACACAGCACCGAGACTGTGCTTATCAAAGTCCTAAATGATATTCGTCGGAATACCGATGCAGGCAAATCATCTGTTCTGCTACTATTGGATCTCAGCGCCGCATTTGACACGGTTGATCACAACATACTACTCAGCAGATTGGAACAGTGGGTAGGGCTTACTGACACTATTCTTCAGTGGTTCACATCCTATTTACATGATAGGGATTTCTTTGTGTCAATCGGAAACCATCAGTCAGAACGAACCAAATTCACGTGTGGAGTCCCTCAAGGGTCAATTCTTGGACCACTCTTATTTAACATCTATATGCTTCCGCTAGCTCAGATAATGGAACAGTATGACATCTCCTATCACGCCTATGCAGATGACACACAACTGTACATTTCTGTGTCCCCACATGATTATAGTCCCTTAGTCACCCTGAGCAAATGCATTCATCAAATCAATGAATGGATGTGCCAGAATTTTCTCCAGTTAAATGTGCAGAAGACAGAGGTGATCGTTTTTGGGCCAAAAAAGGAAAGGTCAAAGATAAGCAGCCAACTTAGCACAATGTCACTTACAGCTACAAATCAAGTCAGAAACCTTGGCGTAATTATTGACTCAGACCTAAAATTTGATAGCCATTTAAAGTCCGTCACTAAATCCGCTTATTACCACCTAAAAAATATAACCAGAATTAAGGGGCTTCTGACTCAACAAGACATGGAAAAACTTATGCATGCATTCATTTTCAGCAGATTGGACTATTGCACCGGTATATTTACAGGTCTTGATAAAAAATCAGTCAGGAAGTTGCAGCTGGTACAGAATGCTGCAGCCAGAGTCCTCACAAATACAAGGAAGCTGGACCACATTACACCAGTTTTGAAATCGCTACACTGGCTTCCAGTAAGTCAAAGGATAGACTATAAAATACTACTGCTCGTCTACAAAACACTTAATGGCCTTGGACCAAAATACATGCTTGACTTGTTAAGAGTCCTATGAGACATCTAGACCCCTAAGGTCGTCTGGAACCGGTCTTCTGCATGTTCCAAGAACAAGAACCAAGCAGGGTGAGGCAGCATTTAGTTATTATGCTCCTCACCTCTGGAACAAGTTACCCGAACGTCTGAAGTATGCTCAAACTGTTAGCTCTTTTAAATCAGGGCTAAAAACGCTTTTGTTTAGCACTGCATATCTATAACTGTCTATATATTTCAATCTACCTGCTTTCTATTCCTCTTGTTTTTATCTCCATTGCTGATTTCAATTATTATTAGTAGTAGTAGTCTTTGTTTTATTTTTATTTTATTTATTTATTTTTATTCTGTGATTAAATGCGATCTTTTGTCTTCGTTTCTACGTTGTGTTGATTTAAATGTGATTTTTATGATATTCATGTGATGTAAAGCACTTTGAATTGCCTTGTGTTGAATTGTGCTATATAAATAAATTTGCCTTGCCTTGCCTTGCCTTTGACATATTTACCTAAAATAAACGCTAACCGCACTTTTTTTTTTTTGCTTTTAACCAAGTATCGAGACAGTTTTACATCCATATCTATAAATAATTCTGGGATTTAAGCATTTATTCGCAATAATTTTCACCGCAAAAGCTCTTTACATAAGGCAGCCACGAGCTACATTCACTAACAGACTAGCATTGTACTTCGACATATTTAGGTAAAATAAATGCTAACCGCACTTTTTATTTATTTTTTTTTTTTGCTTTTAACCAAGAGTCGAGACTGTTTCACGTCCATATCTATAAAGAATTCGGGGATTTAAGTATTTATTCACAAGAATTTTCAATGAAAAAAGCTCTTTGTTTGTGATTCCACTCAATCGGCTTTGACGGCCTCGCCAACAATGCGGGCCCCCTATTTATCGGCTCCGTGTCCCGTCAATACATTATGAAGTCTATTTTATTAAAACAAAAACATTAAGAGGGCTTTTATTATCAAATTATTATTATAACTCATACTAACATTTATCTTTCATGAACTACATGTATTTCTATCCGTGGTACCCTTTAAATCAATAAATAAAAGTTGCACTTTCTTTACCTCCAACTGGGTTTGACACAAATGACCAAGTGATGTTAGCTTAAGTGCTCTCTCTGGCATCAATACAACTTGGATTTATGGCAACATCACGGTATTAGTGAGTGCAAGACCTGGAGCTGATGGTTCTAGTCAATACCTGTGATTTTGCCTCATTTGTAGCAGCTGTCAAGCTCATGTGCACAAACAACCTTCTCCTACTGTCAAAGTAAATTGGGTGCAGTTCTCTAAACCCTATTTATGGTTCGCCCATTGTTTTGTTTCATTGCAGTTTGTGTGTGTGATGTGCATGAAATGCAAAATTTATCCAAAGCTCACACTTTCACTGGTTTGGAGCCAAAACGAGGAGAAATGGGTCAAAGGAAAACAAAGAATGAAACAGACTGGTGGGCACAAGGACAAACTGACGGACAGAGAGATGGTGTGCCATGAACTTAGCTGTCTCTCTCGCTGTCCTCCCCATCTCAGCTTGCTGTCACTCACAGCTGCTGACATACCCCATCCAGTCTCTGTCGCCGTCACCTCAATCACAGGACGATCCGATGCTGTCATCGCACACCAAGTGCCATATCAGACTGTCGCGTGTGTGCGTGTGGTTGCTTGCGTGCATTTGATTGGGTACGGTGAACCCTTGCTGGGGGGGGGAAACATTTGCGATTATGTGTGTGTGTGTGTGGACGTCTTGTAATTTGACAAGCAAAGCTTCTTGAGAAAAGCCCCGACTGTCGGTTCATCTGACACATTCCTATTCTCTGGAAAATCTATGGATTACTTGAGGCCAAAGAAAAAGCACAATGTAATTCCCCATTGTGCAAACGTTGATATCAAATGCTTCAAGTGATGGGTTTGCAGGGAATATGCAACCGTGTGGTTGAAAGTGCAACATCCTGAATACTGCATGATGAATGTTAAAGACCAAATGTGAAGTCATTTCATAAAATGCCAAATAGGGTCACAATTAAAGTAATTAAACATTGTCCAACAAATAAAGCATGAAAAAATCATTTATATGTTGTATATTTGACAAAATAATCGCGTTTCCTAAGTTCGAGCCTGAAAGGGGACGAACCCGGAAGTGAAACGTCACACCGAGAACAGCGATGGCAGCGCTCCATACGGCCGCCATACAAAGCCCTTCAAACAATAATTCAAACGGTGATATAAGCGACAGATCGAGCACATGTGAGGAGATCCAAGTTTTTGAAGAGTTGGAGGAGGAGGTTGGAATTTTATGTTGGACCGTACATGTATTAGCCAGACGCTAATCAGGATGCAAACAATGTGCCCAGACTAATGGAGACAAGACCCATCGAGATTACAAGATTGGTAAGATGTAGGCCGTTATTATTTTTATGATTTGAAGCATGACAGGTAAATGAACCACCTACTATTGCCTGGGATAAAAGAAAAGTTTTGACGAATCCCCGATCATGTTGTGGAATGAATAGTAGAAGCTAGTGACATTAGCTTTTATTTACCTGACATGTTTCGGCGAACACTTCCGCCTTCGGACTCTAACAAAGCAGAAGTGTTCGCCGAAACATGTCAGGTAAATAAACCACCTACTATTGCCTGGGATAAAAGAAAAGTTTTGACAAATTTATAAGTGTAGGCAAAATGAACTCAATACAACTATGATCGGGGGTTGCCACGAGTTAGCTTTCGGCTAACGTCGCTAGCTTCTACTGTTCATTCAACAACACGATCGGGGTTTTGCCTTAAGTTACCTTTCGGCTAACATTGAACTGCCTATTCATACTTCCAGTAGCATTTGAAAAAGTCTAGTCTGGCTGCTGCCATCTTTGATTCAGTGGGTTTAATCTACAAAAAATCCATAGACAATTTGGTTACCAACTACTAAAGAGTGCATACATTTTTTGGGACACCTTGTACACGGCCAATAGTGCAAATTTGCTGCCTCGCTTCAGTCAGTGTGCCACAGGGCAGCCTTGGCCACAGTAGCAGTTTATCGCCACCTAATGTGTAGTGGATTAACGTAAAGCATCTTTGAGTGTCCTGAAAAGTGCTACAGAGGTATGAAAAAGTATCTGAACCTTTTGGAATTGGGATCATAATCAGACAGACGAAAAAACAGTGACTGCGTTAACTAAAACCACCTGAACCATCACATTTAATATTTTGTAGCCCCCCCCCCCCCCCCCTTTAGCGGCAATAATTCCAACCATACGCTTCCTGTAGCTGCAGATCAGTCTGGCACATTGATCTTGGCCAATTCTTCTCTACAAAACTGCTGTAGTTCAGTCGGATTCCTGGGATGTCTGGCATGAATCGCTGTCTTTAGGTCATGCCACAGCATCTCAACAGGGTTCAAGTCTGGACTTTGACTTGGCCACTCCAGAACGTGCAGTTTGTTCTTCTGAAACCATTCTGAAGTTGATTTACCTCTGCGTTTTGGATCATTGTCTGGTTGCAGCATTCATCCTCTTTTTAGCTTCAACTGTCTGACAGACAGCCTCGGGTTTTCCTGAGAAACATCCCGATACACTTTTGAATTCATTCTGCCATTAATGATTGCAAGTTGTCCAGGCCCTGAGGTAGCAAAACAGCCCTAAATCATGATGCGCCCTCCACCATGCTTCACAGTGGGGATGAGGTGTTGATGTTGGTGAGCTGTTCCATTTTTCCTCCACACGTGATGTAGTGTGTTACTCCCAAATAATTCACCGTTGGTCATTTCACAAAATATTTTGCCAAAACTTCGGTGAAGTGTTCAAGTGCCTTTTTGCGAACATTAAACGAGCAACATTTTTTTTAGACAGCAGTGGCTTCCTCGTTGGAGTCCCCCCATGAACACCATAATCGGCCATAGTTTTACATATAGTTGATGTGTGCACAGAGATATTGGACTGTGCCAGTGATTTCCGTAAGTGTTTAGAAGACACTATGGGGTTCTTTTTTACCTTTCTGAGTATTCTGTGCAGAACTCTTGGCATCATCTTTGGGGGAGAGAAGCAACAGTGCCAAACTCAATTTCTAGACGACTTCTCTGACTGTCAATTGATGAAGATCCAGACTTTTGGAGATGGTTTTGTATTCTTTCCCAGCTTTATGTAAATCAACAATCCTTGATCGCAGGTCTTCAGACAGCTTTTTAGATTATGCAGCACAAGCTTCATTATGCTTCATTAATAGTTGTGTATGTAAATCTGATTCTTTAAATCTGTAAATCTGATTCTGATTTGAAATCTTGTTTTCAACTTGGAGATGAGAAATGTGTGTGGCAGCCTAGCCGTTTTTTTTTTTAGATTTTTTTTTGCATTGGGTTTTGACTAGGGCTGTCAAAATTATCGCGTTAACGGGCGGTAATTATTTTTTTTTATTATTGTCCAACTTTCACCCCTGAAATAGCGAGCAAGGGCTGCCGAAGTTAGGTCATCTTTCATCGCTCCGTGTTTGCTTTGAGCTCGAGTAGTTAAGTGATAACGTCTGTATAACTGGAACCTAACAAACTAGTTACAACTAAGTGTCACTAGGAAGCCACAAAGTAATATAAATAAAGATAGGGAATCAGAGGACATGACAGCAAATTTGATGTGGTGTTTTAGTAGTACGAAATAGTGACGGGATCTGTCGTTCACTTGAGTAAACGAATCCATTCCGGTTCGTTCAGTAAAACGATTCGTTCAAACGAATCGTTCAACGAATCGTTCGCCCCCCTCATCTCCCTACCCACCCAAATGAATCGTTCGGTTAGTGAACGGGAAGTGACGTTGCCGAACGAATCACCAAAGACCGCTTCGCAGTATAACTGAACGGGAAGTGACATTGCTTGGTCCCTCCCTCTCTTGCACATTGACCACTCGTCGTAGTTTCAGAAATGAGTGACAGGCGATATCATTCTGCTCTCAGAGACAGCCTCGTCTCCCTCCCGCTGCTGCAAAAGCGAGGGAGAACTTCCGCGTCGTCTGTCCTAGTTCTATGGGCTCAAAGTCATGGCTCGTGCTTGCATTTCGAATTAGGACACGGTTAAACATTTTCCTTTTGAGGGGGAAGTCGGGGTTTGGGGTCGGGGGCGCACGGACTTTCTTTAGCATGATCTTGCTCACATATACAATGCTGCTGCTAACAGCCAACGCGGCATGCTTGCTGTCACGAAAATAAAAATAAATCGAAAGTTTAATTTCTAATTATGGAACGGCCAACACATCATATTAACCTCTCGCTCTGTTGTATTTTTGTTTTTTATTATTAAGATGATCGTTTTGAATTTTTGCACTGGTATTAATAAATAAAATTATCCGGTCAGCTCCCCTGTCGTCCCCGCATCTCAGATCGTCAAATGCTGACGAGAAATAATTGTTTGCTTTATGATTTCGCCTTTCTACTCTCATTAGTCTGTTAAGAAAAATGTAGACATATTGCGACATCTCCCGTGTCCGCGCGCTTTGTTTTTGGGGCGCTTGAGTAGCACATGATGGACGGATTGACATAATTTGTCAAACCAACCGACACCCTCTGACACGAGAAAAAAAAAAAAACACTCGGAAAAAATTGACATGTATATACAGTTTCATTGGAAATCAGTATTATGGTGATCATACTAAATATTATTTTTTTTCTGTGCACATATGAGGTACATATCGCTGCCATGAAGCCTCCATATAGTGACAGTTCTCTGCCCGCTTCACTGCCGTCACGCGACCGCAGCTCAGGTTTTGCTTGCCTCGTAGCTACGCGTGTTTTAAATTACTGTAAATTTGATAGTATATCGTCATAGGCACAGTCCCGAGTCTGTTGAGAAAAGTAGAACACTAAACCATGCTCGCTAGATTTGTGTGGTGTTTTTGTCTTTTTGAGCAGCATTTGATAGGCTCCACGTTAACAAATATGTGAGAAAGTCGTTTCCTTTCATTTTATGACTCGTTCACCGCATAGTCATTACTGGAAAGTCAAGTTAGCAGCAAGCTAGGTCAGGAACCGGAGGACCGAATCACTGAACGGGAAGTGACAAAACTCAGTCTTTCCCCCCTGCCTGCACGCTGGCTGCTTATTGGCCACACGTGGAAATGAGTGACATACGCCATGATTCTGTTTCCGCTCCCTCCCCTGCCCGCGATGAGGCTGGCGTCTGATTGGTCGTGTGCGATGTCAGAAGACGCTGCCGCTTGCTCAACGCCCTCCCACGCAGCGAACAAGCGCCACCAACTTCATAGAACGAATCAGTGCAGATGGTGATTAGTTCGGTCTCGTTCACCCAAACAATTCGTTCAAAAAGAACGAATCGTTCGCGACCGATACAACACTAGTACGAAACATTCATGATATAAAATCCACTCCGCTTAGCGTGAACAGCTACATCAACATCTTTTCAAACCATAGGCGCCCATGTCACCATTTCCAGTTTGAGCTGAATGCGTTAATGTGAATGAGTTAAACTATCGACTGAGCCTAAATTTGACTTGGCAGGCCATCATCCTATCGACCGTATTCACGAGTTAGCATAGATCCACTTGCAAATGTGTGAAAGTGGCTTCTCCACAACAAGAAAAATCAACCATAGCAATACAGCGGAGTTTACATCAAACCCCATGCTGCTTCATCCTTGTCTTGTTGCACTCCTGCTGCTGCAATCCTTGTCCTCATTTACATTTTAATTCCAGAGTTTGTGTGTCTAGGATAATCCTCTACCAACCTAAATGAGGTCTGTGTTCTAAGCAAGGGAGCGTTTTCTGTCACGGCTTTCTCCCAATAAACTTCTTTTTTTTTTCTTTGCCCAGAAACGTAAAAACTTGAAGTCTGGCAGAGCAAGAGATGTATTTGTTTAAAAAAGAAGCTGTGAATCTTGACTCTTTTGACAGGCACATCACATAAACATAATTTTTTCCTCTCATCATACTTGGGCGGACAATAAAATCCATATTCACACTTTATGTCGATGCTGTGTAAACACCCTTGCAGACAGAACGGGGAGTGGCGGATCACTTATTTCTCCCAGTTCTCCCTTCCCCTGGTTAAAAATATGCTTAGATGGAAAGAGGATTAGTGGTTTGCTACCCACCTGAGATCCCCGGTGGCGGCTTTATTGTGTTTGAGCGTGAAAAGCCTTCTGCAAAAGTGCTGACGAGCCGTGGCCGCATGCCGAGACGGGGAGATGCAAGTTTTGCGGGCCTTAGTGCACGCTTATATTGTTTGTAGACAATGCTTAATGCGGCATCTGCCCATTTAGGTGGGAGGTACAGATTCAGGTGTTGTGAAATGCATGACTAACTGTGGAGTCATGATCTCTTCTCTTCTTTCCATCCCACGGTTTGTTCCCATCTTCTGTTAATCCATCTATTAGTTTTCTATATCACTTATCCTCGTTAAGGTCACGGTGTGATTTACTTCATCCACACAACACAAAGAATCATATTCCTTATGCGAATAAACATTTCGCTTTAACCTGCACAGAATAGAATGCAAGGTTTTGATGCAAAGATTAGGAAGGTGAATATCAAATTTAAAAAATGCTGCTTGACTCTTGGACTCAAAATCATTGCATGATGCTGATTTTTGGGGATTATAAATCGCACCTGCACTGTAAAAAGAAAAAGTAATAATAATTTCAAATAAATCATTCTTAAAGTGATCCTCTACCTTAAATACATGTAGTCTCTAATAAACCACGATTGTTCTCTTGTACTAAAATATATTGTTAGAAATACATAAATGTTAAATCAATGGCAATATTTTACAATATTTAGAACACATTTTGACCGATAGTTGTCACCTTGTTTTGCGGGCTCGCAGTGATGACGTAAAGGGGATCTTTCCAAATGTGTAGCGTGTACAACAATTGCGTATTGCTGCCTGAACTCGCAAAGTAAAATGCCACGATGTGCTGCTTTTGGATGCAATTTCCAGTCAAATTGAAACAAGGGCAGTGACGTGTGTGGTCAAGGTGGAATTATTTTTTTTTTTTTTTGTGAATAAATGTGCATAAGTGGAAGTTTCTCCCCTTTTTGGCCCCTGTATGCACGTATCCTACCTACCACGCGTTACAACTGGCGCCCGAACATTTTTCCTGGATCCTCAGTCAAGTAAGGGATCCGTCTATTTCCTGGATCCGACGGTCCCAACGCGGCTGGAATATTGGTTTCGGATCTGTCTATTTATTCTCTGGATACGACGGTCCCACAGCGGCTTTTCGGATCCGTCTATTTTGTGGATTCGACAGCCTAATCGCGGCTGCAACGGTATGGGATCGGTCTAATTCCTGGATCTTCGAGTGAGGGAAAAAACACGGATTTGGATTACTATTGTTATCTTTTTTGTTGACTATTCTTCGTGGGAGTTTTCCTCAAATCATACCAAATGATTAAAGTACTATGGCACGCTACAGCGACGACAGTGACTCTGACATGGACATTACTTTTATGTCGGCGTTCGTATGGGAACGCATGTGTGCGTGCCGCTGAGCTCCCAAGTGACGAGTGGTCAAGGTGGAAATATTATTTTTTGTGAACAAATGTGCATAAATGGAAGCTTCTCCTCCTTTTGGTACTTTTATTCACGTATCCTACCTACCACGAGTTACAATGTACAAGACATGGATTACACTCGATTCCAGGATTTGTTCCCGTCAGATGACGAGTTTAATGAGGACAGTTAGCACACGACAGCTCTGGATGCTAAAAATCTACATAATTATAGTGGGATAAGTTTGAAAACGCAATAGCTTACCTTGAGGAACATAAACCGGGGTTCTCAACAGCATACACTCTCTAGCTCCATTGTCATTGAGACGCACTTGCTGCGAGTACATCACCAGTTTTGCCCAACTTTTGTCTGATCAGGTATTTGCTGCACGCATTTTTCCCTGAAGCTCGTCTTGTGAACGACCGACAGTGCTGTCCTGCTCATCACTTTTCCGATCTGGTTCAAATTGAAAGGGCAGAACCAACGACATGTTGAGGTAGCTAAGAGTGACACACTGAAAGTTCGGCAACGGGCCAAGTGACGTCACCCACTGCGACGTAACAAGAATGGCGACTCATCAGTTAAAATAATTTTACAAACTTTGTTAAAACGAAAACATTAAGAGGGGTTTTAATATCAAATTATTATAACTCATACTAACATTTATCTTTTAAGAATCACTTGTCTTAAAGATCGAGGATCACTTTAACACTCCCAGCCATTTTCACAGGAGCAAGGCCCTTCGCTCCCAGCCGTTTTACTGGATTTTGACTGATTTTGCAAGGCCCACAGAAAATTCTGTTCTATTGCTATAAAAACATGGAAGCCACCAAAAGAAAGATTTGACTCTCTTCTTTCAGCAGAAAAAAAGTTTGTTCATATCTTGTTCCATTCTTTAGAAATCAGCATTAGAAAAAAGCTGTTTGAGGAATTTCCCAATTTCTGATGAAAAAACGGAAAAATGGAGCTTTTTGTGAAAGAGTACATTTCAAACATAACTTTGACTTATGCACAGCTCTTTTTTGCTTTAGTTACATCCCAAACATCTGAATAATGTTTTCCTTATACAAAATAACGAAACAACAAGACAAATAGAGCTTTTGATAGCAAAGTAACAATTTATTTACACATAACTAACTGAGAGATGACGCTGTTCTGGCCGCGACAGCCGGTTAAACTTTTCCCTCATCGCCGTCTGTCTCATAAAGATGAATTTTTTGGAGTCTCTGCAGAATCTGCTCGCGATCAGCATGGACTCAAAGGCATCGTCCGCTGCACTAGTGGTCCCGGTCATTCTGCTCGGTCGTCCGCCGCCTGGCATCCATTCGGTCGTCTTCCGCTGGCGCCCAGCTGTGCAGGTTGGCCGTTGTTGGCGTTGAATCGGTTTGCGGGTCTTACCAAATGCGTTACTGCCCACCATTTGCCAGTTTTATTGCTTTAAAATGGATTTTCAGTCTCAGTGTCTTTGGGACACTGAAACAATTACAAATAGAACATATTTATATGTTTTTGGGAGCAAATGAGGTAAGATTTAAGTACTGTAGACATAACAAATTCTTACGTTTTCTTCAGCAGGGGCGTTACTAGAACTATTACAACACTGGGGCACTGGCAAGCGGGCAGTTTTTTTGGGGGGGGGACAATCTAATGGAGGCAAACAGGCTGAATAGCCATCTATTTGTAACATATTAGCTGTATCTCAGTAAGTGTAGCCTAAACAACACAACATAACTTGTTCCCAAACTCTCCCATCTCACTACGGAATCCATTAAAATCGACATGTCAGTACTAAATAATTCTGCCAACCGGGGAGGTAGAGAGCACGGCTAAAGCCTGACCGTCAGTGTGAGGAGAAAAAAAATAAAGAGTTGCACTAAAAAATGTGATATCTAGTATAAACTATAATGAGGGTGAGATTCTAAAGTTGCCTCACTGCTATTTTTTAATAACTTGGAAAGTTCATGTAATTTTGCAGTTGTTGAACTTATGTGTCACGGTTGATTCGGTATTCGATGAACACTCACTCTTAGCGTTTTGGCAGGATTCAGGGGGTCGGCCAGCAGTGGACGTCAGTCGGTGGAAATGATTCAAAAGAAGATGGCTCGTGGCTAGTGGCAGTTTAAGTCTTCACTCGACAGGTTGGGCGGGCAGGCAATTTAATTGACATACAGCTCGTCTGTGTCCTGTAGAAAGAAAGGGGCCTTCAGCCCGAAGTGGACATTTTTCAGCCAAATGAGCGGGTAAGACAAAGATGAGATGAGGAAGAATTGGAAATGGTATGACGTAGGACCGTCACCATATTTTGCAGGTACCGCTTCATGCTTGCTACATGCCGACTCAACAGGAGAGTTGAATCAAGAGTTAAAATCATGTGCAAGCGGCACTAGCTAAACTCACTTGAGTTTAAGGCCATAAGGTATGTTTGTGAGTGATAACTAGATTTGGGGCTAAATATTGTTAGATGATATATTGCGATAGGAAAAGTCACGTTTGGGGGAAAAAATGGATTGCAATATACCGTGGCATGAAAAGGTATCAGAAACTTTTAGAATTTCTCACATTTCTGCATAAAATCACTATTAAACTTTTTGGGCACACACCTGACTTAAATTGTTTGTAAAAAAATTGGTTTCAATTGCTCTTTAAGTCTCCTTAGGCAAAGGGTTCACTTACCCAAGCTATCCTCATTAAAATATTAAAACCTATAAATGGGTGGTTTTAGTTAACGTAGACACTGTTTTTTTCATCTGTGTGATTGTGACAAAGATCAGATCACATTTGCTGGTCATTTTATGTAGTGTCATTTCTGATGAAAAAAAACAGAGAAATTGAGCGTTTTGTAAACGCATACATTTCAAACATAACTTTGACTTTAACACAGCTATTTTTTTGCTTCAGTTACAGCCCAGACATCTGAATAATGTTTTCCTTTTACAAAATAACATAAACAACAAGACAAATAGAGCTTTTGATAGCAAAGTAAAAATTTATTTACACATTACTAACTGAGAGATGACGCTGCTGTGGCCGTGACAGCCGGGGCAAACTTTTCCCTCATCGCCGCCTGTCTCATAAAGGATGGATTTTTTGGAGTCTTTCTTTTGTGGTGACCACGTGGCGGAGTTCGCCTGGAGAACTTGTGTCCCTGGGGGGGAACTGGTTTGGCCGTGCGCATTTCCGACTGAGTCGCGAAACACTGGAAGGTGCGGGGGACGCGAGCGGCCAAGCACCGTGGCGCGGGCTCTGCTCGGTGAGCAGCACTGACTCAACGGAATCGTCCGCTGCACTGGTGGTCCCCGTCGTTCTGCCTGGTTGTCCAGCGCCTGGCATCCCGGGCGTCCATTCGGTCGTCTTCCGCTGGCGCCTTGGCCGTGCGGCCCGGCCATTCGTTCCGTTCAATCGGGTTGGGGGTCTTACTAAATGCGTTACTGCCCGCAAGTGGGCAGTTTTATTGCTTTAAAATGGACTTTCAGCATTGTGCTTTGGAGCTGGGTTGAATCAGAACCTAGAGATGTATCTTGTGGAAAAAAAATGTAAAAGACGTATAATTTGGGACACTGAAACGATTAAAAATAGAACATATTTATATATTTTTGGAACAAATGAGTTAAAAATGAATGGATACTTTTTGAATCCGATTCCGATCTTCTAAAAATGACGTGATCGGGCCCGATTTCCGACCACATCAGGGACCTCCCTAGATGTTACAGTTCTAACACCCATTTGAAATGATCAAAACTTAAAATTGGTAAATTACCATCGCTTTCTGGGCCTTTTCAGTGCAATTAATCTTACAAAAGGACTTCAAAAAACAAGGAAGGAATGGGACTTTTCACTGTTGCAAACCCTTGATTTAAATGCGTTCACTCTAAGCTCATGTTGGTTGGTGTTAGTTTTCTCCTAGTGTGATTTGTCTCTGTGATTGCCTATTGATTTCACCTGTTGTGACTTCTCCTAGTGTATCCTGCAATCTGCATCCTACTGTGTTACCCAGCTGTTCCTCGTTGTCTTGTTACCCCTTGTCTGCGTGTGTGTATATAAGCACCCAGTTTCTTGTCACTCCTTGTTGCGTCATTGTCAAAGTCTGTCTACGTCCATGTCCGCATTCGGGTCAGCATTCTCGCATCCCTCTAAGCCCTCGTGTTGCCCTCAGTAAGTTTTGATACCCAGCCTTTTGTTAGTAACCTGAGTTTTGTTTGCCGCTGTGTTTTTTGGAATCTCGTCATTATTTGTTGGTACTTTGTTTTTCGCTTGCCATAATTAAATCATTTTGCACCGTCAATCTGCCTCGCCTCCTTTCCCTGCATTTGGGTCCACACACCACCTGCCTGCCCGTTTCCCAACAGGTTGGCCTGTAATTAAATTGTTCTTTTAAACTGATGCTTTTCTGGAAAAGTACTTTAAGAGGTGACTTCACGCTCTGGCTGAAGCTTTTTAGTCTTTCCACCACAAATCCCTTTTACAACACAGAAAACAAGCTTATAGATCCGGGGTGGTCACCCGCATGGGACTCTCTGATGCGGCTCACTTTAATATTAAACAGATGAATATTTAATTATAGTTTATTCTGCCGCTTGCGAGAGTTAACAAAGTTGTTTAACTTTCCTTTAGCGGGCAGATCAAGTTAGACTTACTGTTTTGTGTGTTATCAGAACACTCACTCAGGTCATGAATTCACCAAATATGGAAAGTGATAAATTGTACCCACAAGTCTTTACACCATTCACAGGTGCAAAGACTTGTGGGTGGCTGGCAGCTAATGATGTCCACTAGTGATACACTCAACGCTAAATGACGTAAACAAAGGGCGATCTGTCAGTCACTCTGGTCCCTGAATCATGGTCTTTGCTAGTTCCAGGGTACCCGCAGGCTCTTAAAAACTCGAAAAAGTCTTAAATTTCATAACCCTAAATTAAGGCCTTGAAAAGGTCTTACATTTTGTTTACACGTCGTAAATTTAATTCTCGAATGTCTTCATTTTTCCCTGGCTTATCTGTGTGATAGAGCTCATATAACGGCATAATAAGTAAACTAACAAAAAAGTATGGAACATTGTGTCATGAAATTATTTTTCATTTTCTCACGACTTCATCCATCTCTGACCGATAAATGCACTGTTTCGGCAGGAAAATCCAGATTTCCACGTTTTTCAAAATGCAGCATTACGTTGGAGCTTTGGGATGGGAAAGCGCAGAGTTAACCTATTATGGTTGAGTGACTCAAAATATTATTCGGTCATATTTTGAGTCACTCAACCACAATGTGCTGTTATGCTGTTATTCTTAGTTATTCTGACAGATTCTTTTGCAATATTTCATAAATATATGCCAGAATAGGTGCGAGATCGGTCTTAAATTTCATTGGATGAAAACTCAGACACCAACCGGAGAGTCGCATAGAAATGTTCTGTGTAGTCATGACTTAAAACTGTGCGTGAGGTACCTGTAATTCCGAAACCAGGTACCCTGAAAGATTGAAGGGGAGGATTTTTTTTTTTTTGGGCGCCTTTTTAAAAGAAAGTTCGCCAAATACAAGCTATGAGTATGGCTAGGTCGTCAACCATTTATGTTTGATCAAATGTAAGTTAATGATTGATTTAGGGCTGCAGCTATCGATTATTTTAGTAGTCGATTAATCGATGAACTAATTAGTTCGAATAATCGAGTAATCGGATAAGGAGAATGAAAAATTAAAATACCTGAGCTGAGCCTCAAACGGTATAAAAAAAAAAATTAAGAAATGATCTATGTACAACAAAAGAACAATTGGCTAACTTACATAACAAATGTCCGCTAGCTTAAATGCTATAAAATGCTAACATTTTATTTTACAATGCTCTTAAGAAAAGATTCAAACACCTATTCCCACAAAAAAATGGCTAAATATATCTATAAACAAAATTACGAATGCATTAAAAAACATTAGCTCAAAACAAAAACTTATGTAGGGAGCAGTTGGATTAGCCAAGTGAAATGAGGCAGACCAGAGGGCAGTGTATCCACCCTAATCCATAAAACTAAACGCAAACACTTTCAAAATACACTATTACAACGCCACTTTAATTAAACGAATACTCGAAGCAATACAATTTAATTTGAATATTTTTTTCTAATCGAATACTCGAGTTAATCGATTAATCGTTACAGCACTAGATTGATTTGTAAAATAAAATATATTATTTGATAGCGCATAGTACAAACGTAGACCTAACCATTAAAGTTAGTTTGCCAACATTTGACTGGCTACTTGTTTACTGGCCGGTCACCGCACAAACGGAATAAAAATGACTAAGCTGTCAAGACCCCAGCACTGAAATTTCAAAGTAAACACCACAAACTTTCTATAAGACAGTAATATGTACCATATTTTCCGCAATAAAAGGCACACCTCATATAGATCAATATTGGCTAATCATGGCATGACATTCCCTTCTGCGCAGCTCCATCTAGTGGATGCATAACACAACCCCAACCACTACTACTACTACTACTACTGCCCCTTAATAATGTGGTGCACCCTGTATATGAAAACAGTTTTAAAATAGGCCATTCATTGAAGGTGCTCCTTATTGTGTGGAAAATACGGTACTTACGTTTGGTCACGGACACACGCAAAGGAAAGGTCTCCTCGCACACACCTAGCATGTAGCTGCGGTCAACTCGACTGCACGCTGCTCTCTCACCATTAACGCCTTGAGCATTTATTTATGTCGTGTTCGTGTTGCACATGTATGTTTATGATGTAATTTATTTACAGTGTATCACAAAAGTGAGTACACCCCTCGCAATTCTGCAGATATTTAAGTATATCTTTTCATGGACAATACTGACAAAATGACACTTTGACGCAATGAAAAGTAGTCTGTGTGCAGCTTCTTTAATACAGTTCATTTATTTTCCCCTCAAAATGAAGCCATTTATATCTAAACCCCTGGCAACAAAAGTGAGTACATACTACGTACATCCCTAAATGTCCAAATTAAATACTGCTTGTCATTTCCCCTCCAAAATGTCATGTGACTCGTTACAGGAGTGCTGTCAGTATTGCTGCAGAGATTGAAGAGGTGGGGGGTCAGCCTGTTAGTACTCAGACCATACGCCGCACTCTACATCAAATTGGTGTCACGCCAGCAGGAAGCCTGGAATAAAAAAATACAACTTCTCAAAAAATAATAAAACCTAGAACCAGGTATGACTGCAAGCATTCCCCGAAGCTGGGCCTTCTCTGAACACAAGAAATCCCGCAGACAGTTTACTGATGACATGTCAACAAAGCACATGGATTACTGGAACTATGTCCTGTGGTCTGATGAGACGGGTGGGCTTTCTTGTGTACCGTCTTCAGAAGAGACGTCCTCCTTGGGTGACAGCAATGCACACCAATTTGATGTAGAGTGTGGGGTATGGTCCGAGCACTAACAGGCTGACCCCCCCCCCACCTCTTCAATCTCTTCAGGAATACTGACAGCACTCCTGTAACGAGTCACATGACAGTTTGGAGGGAAAATGACAAGCAGTACTCAATTTGGACATTTAGGGATGTACATAGTTTATTAAGGGGTGTACCCCTTTTTGTTGCCAGGGTTTAGATATGAATGGCTATATTCTGAGTTATTTTGAGGGGAAAATAAATTAACTCTATTACATAAGCTGCACACTGACTACTTTTCATTGTGTCAAAGTTTCATTTTGTCAGTGTTGTCCCATAAAAAGATATACTTAAATATCTGCAGAAATGGGAGGGGTGTACTCACTTTTGTGATACACTGTATTTAGCACCTCTGGATAATATTGAGAATCCAACTGAATGTAGCTAACATTGTAGCTAGATAGATAGTTGGCCTGTGAGTTTTCTCCTTTTTAAGTTGTGAGCGTTAGCATTTCGCCCCAATTATAATAATGGTCACCTCTCGGTAAAGTTTAATACCATTGACATACTGCTCCATCGTATTCTGCAACCCTTTCTGTCTGCGTGTAGCCGAAAAAATTTAAATAAACAGGTCTGTTGCCAGCTGTGGTAGTGCAATTTCAGAAATTTGAACTCCCGCCATGATCCATAAATCGTTCATTCACTCAGTCACCGTCACTGAGATTTTGACAGAGCCTTGTCAGTTATCCGAGAGGGCGTGGCTTAGCGATGGGTCCGTTGGTGTTTCTCCACTAGCATTGTTCCATGATTTCACATATTTTCTGCCACACGGTGTTTAGCGATACGAAATGATGACCATCCCTGCCGACGTGTCAGGTAAGAATTAATCAACTCGCAGAAGTCCCCTAATGAGAAGTCAATTGGCAAAAAAAAGTCATCGTTTGCTACCTAATCTACTTTTTACAAATTGAAAGTCCTCCCAGCAGGCAGGAACGACAGTGTAAGAGAGCTACGAAGCAAGAGAATGCACTTAATCCAGTAAAATGCTCACTGTGTTAGTTTTGCAGTTTAATGGAGCAGATGTATTATTCATGTGGGCCGGTCGGACGGTTTGTACAAATGAGAAAAGGCAAACGAGCGTGAAGCAAAGTTTTCACTTTTGTGATGGATGAAAATCCACATGAGGCACTCCTTATGAATATTACTGGAGGAATATGTGCCTTGTATGTGTCCGTTAGATTAGTATATTTGAGTAGAAGTTACAATTCCTGCTGGAATTATGAGTCAGTGCTTTAAAATGCCGTTGCAGAGTCAAACTACCAAAACAAAACATGAAAAGCCTTAGTAAGTGCTATGATTTTCCAGTCAGGCCGTAGCAATTGTTTTTTTTTTTCTTCGACAAACTACGGTACTGAATCCGATACAATCACTACACAATCAGTTCCTAATGTGCTGATACAGTGAAATACATTTGATCATAAATAACATATTTTTTCAGAATATAAGTCGCAGCAGCAATTAAAAAAAAAATGAAGAACACAGACAAAGAAGAGTGGAAAGAAAACCATTTGATGATTTTGAGCATGCTTCTCATCTCTGTTGTCTTCCGTTTTCCCTCCTGTAGAGCCACAGACCTCCTGGACCAATGAGATGAGCGGAAATTTCATTGTTGTGTCCCCTCATTGCTCAGAAAGTCGGAGTGGCAAATACATATTGTTGAAAAGCAGCATACCAGTATTAGTGTGTTCAACAAGTAAAACACTTTTTGATTATCAAGATAATACGGGACAAAGCGCGTCTATTGTAAGCTTAATACGGGATACGTACTATTGTTTCTGAATACCGGATGATTACATTTTTCAAGGGACGGTGGGCTACCCTAGCGAAAAGTGAACCGCGAGAGAACTATTTTGTTTTCATTTCCACTGCTATGAAAACGCAATGTACCCTTATACAACAACACAAGATATAATTCGAGGGGCATTCAAAAAGTAATGCACTCAAGTGCATTGCTCGTACAGGATTTTACCAATCTTGTTTATATTTGGCACAAACATGATAGGACACACCTTTTTGCGATTGTTATATGTGTTTTTCTTATTTTCAGATTTTTAAAGCTTAAACTAACTCATCAGCATAAGTTTTCTTGTCAGGATTGACAGAGGTGGATGGGCGACCACTACGGGCCTTATCGGCTATGCTGGATTTACCCCTCTTCATGGTTTTCAGTACTGTTTAAAATCGCCGTACCCATCTTTTTACAGTACTATAGTCTATGATGTCATCCATTTTCCAGCCGGTTGTGAATCTTCAGAGGGGTTTCTCCCTCTGCAACAATAGGGTGACCAAACGTCCTCTTTTGTCCGGACAAGTCCTACTTTCACATAGTATCCTCGTGGTCCGGGTGGGTTTTATAAATTCATAAAAATGTCGGTTTTTTTATGATTTTTCACGGGACCAATTTGAAGAGAATCCCTCCGGCCGCTGGGTGGCAGCAGTTGACATGGCTCCTACTAGAAGCAGGGAAGGAGTAGTTCTTCTTGTTTTTGTTGGCAGTTTACCCCTATCATGAGGCATTACCGCCATCTACTGGGTTGATGATTTGGCCACAATATGGTCACCCTATGCAACAAGGAATTCGATTACAGCTCTTTGTTTCTGACGAGCTTCAAGAGGGGCAGCCATTTTGGAAGCTAGATTAAGCTTTAAAAATCTGAAACTAAGAAAAACACATATAACAATCGTAAAAAGGTGTGTCCTATCATGTTTGTGCCAAATATAAACAAGACTGGTAAAATCCTGTACGAGCAATGCACTTGAGTGCATTACTTTTTGAATGCCCCTCGTATAACATTATAGGGCAATTTATATGCTGGAGAAATACAAACTATGTGCTTTAATTAACAACAAGCTGAGAAGAAGAAATAAAGAAATGAGCTAAAAGTGGTCGTTGAAAATGCAAACTTTCAGAAAGCAGCAACCCGATTACATTTATTCCAAAGCAAACGTATGTAAACTGCCAACCAGCCCTTTACGAGCCGAAGGACAGTGAGAGATGACATCGAATGGTGGCAAAGTACTTAAAACCGCGGACAAGAAAAAAAAAAAAGAACACACTGATATTCTGTTTTTGAAGGATTCTTTTACTTTGGTCTTGAACAACACTAAGAATAATAAGCAAAGCGTTAACACCATTCATCTAACATTCAGTAGTTCAATTATTCAACACAAGCGAACCACTTTCACATGAGATCCGTGAATCAGGGCGTTTCAGAAGACGTCAGCGATAAAGAAAGCATTATTCTAGCTAGTTTAGTTTCTTGTCGTGAGCCCAGAGTTGCAGTATTATCATTGTAGGCAATTAGCTAGTATACTAGCAAAAACAGGCTTGACACATGGGCAAACAATTACGTACATAGTCACGCTGTACACAAATGATATTAAGTCATTAAACTAACCTTTTTTGCAATATGTTTGTGAACTCGTCAATAGGGGGCGCCACCCTCGTCAAAATTTTTAATAAAAAAAATATAGACACCGTAAACAAATGAAGCAATTGAAACATCTGTTCAACACTCACTCATACAATACATCTTACTTTCAAATGCTTAATTTAGCCATTTCATTTTGGGTTTTAATTTGTTAGTTGCACAGATACCAATTTTTCGCTCCGATACCGATACGTGGCTGTGCAGTATCCGCCGATACCGATACCACACCTTTTATACATATACATAGGGCTGAAAACACAGACAAGGCTGAAAAAGCAGTTTCTGTTCTTGCACCCCTCTTTAAAATAATTTGCTGTATTTTAAGCCAAAAGAACTGTTGTGTTTAATAGAAAAATATGTCTATATCCTGCCATAGCAGATTCACGGCACATTAAGCCCTCGAACTATTTTTAATTGGTCCATTTTACCCTGGAGAACCCCGTTTACAGACGTCGTTTGTTTCAACCCAGTCGTAAAAAGAAGGTAAGTAATGATATTTATTATTCAAAATGTCTGTCATATTTAGCTTAGAATCATTAATTGATGTCTGATATTTAGTTTAAAAAAAAACAAACGAAAACGACAGAAAAAAATGTATTTACTCGCATATTTTAAACTTTTAAACAAATCATGTCAAAATGAGAAAATCATGCGTCGTAAATAAGTCACGGATATCTACCTCATAACTATCGCTTAATCGTGCTTTGTTTGTTTTTTTTAGTTACTGTCGCAATTCCCCCCAATATTTTAAAAGATAAATAATTGATCCAAACAAAACAAAAAAAAACAAAAAAAATGTTTAAAAGGTTAAATATATTAAAAAGAAAATCTCAGCCATTCCTTGATGTCTGCGATTTCTGTATCGCGACTCTTGTTATATGACTGTGTTTCACCCATAAAATCCCCCCAAAAATCTGTCTGTGGCCATTCACAGCTGTGTCTCGACATTTGGTGATACATGCTTCATGGAGTTTTTGGATCGAAAAGAGGCAAGTACGAGGTAACATCTCGTTAAAATCATGGCGTCTTTAAAGAGCATATGACACGAGAAAAAAAGTCTTAAATGGCATTATTATGTGAATTAGAATCATATTTTGAGACGATTCGACTATATACAACAATTTAGCAAAGCACAGATGACGAGAAATGAGTCTTTTAATCTGCCGGTTAGCCACGCCTACCATTGTAGGGCTTTAGCGTCCCCAACAGGTGGATGACGTCAGCGGTAGACTGGGCTCATCGGTTTTACTATTCAGCCCATTGAGGGGGAATTATTCAGAACGAGGAAAACGCGACGAAGAGAGCCTCAAAATGTCATTGTTTCAGTCTCTCTACTCCAATATTTTTACAGGATATTCTTTTTATCCAAGTATTTTTCCCCAATAGCTATATAAATGGCTTGAGAAGGACCAGTCAGCCCGTCGAGGGGGGGCTATTCACAACGAGGAAAACGTGACGAAGAGAGCGGCAAAATGTCAGTGTTTCTGTCTCTTTACTTCAATATTTTTACAGGATATTCTTTTTATCCAAGTATTTTCCCCAATTGCTAAATAAATGGCATGGTCATGACAAATAACAGTCTTGTGCTGAATGGAATATGAAATAATAAAAATGCATTTATTCAGGACGACATGGCAAAATGACTCCATAATGGTCAAAACTGTCGACTTCACCTTTACTGTCGCACCTCCCGAACGATACTTTATGACACCTAAATCGGACATACGTCATTTCCCATCCCCGGCTTCGGAGAATGTAAACAAACCAGAAGGCGGGACAGCTAGCCGACATGCTAACCCGGACCGAGTGATGTTTCAAAGTCTTCGAAGCGGAAAATCACACATAACTAGCCTGGATTATTTGACATGACGACCCGGTTGTCAATTGTCTTCGCGGAGCGGCAATCCGCCCGGCGGAGAGCAATTTACAGTTCGTTCCCGGAGGAGGGTGGCTGGAGTTGTTGTGCAGCTAACGTGCTGCTGCTAATGAGCATTAGGAGAGCTTTTTACATGCCTATCAATGATCAAACGTAAGTAGTCCTGGAAGTTTGTAGTGTTTACTTTGTAATGGCTGTATTCGTATTTGACATAATACAAAACAAGATGTTTACTCACTTCCTCATAAGTCCAATGGTCCCACAGTAGCAGGGCTTGGCCAATATCCACGGTGAATGGGAACCTTTTGAAACTCCAAAAAGGCGCATACGCCTCTCCCTCATACAGAATGATTTTTCTGCAGCCGTTTGGCTGGCATGATGCGAAAAATAAACGTATTAATCCGCAAAATCAGCTGAATCCTTCGTCCTCATACACAACAGTACACTGTAGCGTGAAGAGGACGTCTTCTACCGTACACGTCACAGCGCCCTCCTCCTCAATGCAAGACCGAAGCCGGAAGTCACTCATTTTCATGGCGCGGGATTCAAAAACTAAATAAAAATAGCGATCGCTTCCACACACATCCAAGCGGTCCATATCATTCAGGGGCATAAAATATCGCGTGTATTATGAAATAAACATGCTTTTTCGTGTCACAGGCACTTTAATTATGCTCTCTCATGCTCTCACCTCCAGAAATTGAAATTTGAGATTTCATGCTTTCCAGAGATGTATCACATAAGCATATTGGAAGCATATTTTGAAATATTGCCAAATTGGGGGTCTCAGAGCAGACGTTCAAGCCATTTGAGTGTTTTCCGCCATTTATACTACATATATATATATATATATATATATTTTTTTTTTTTTTAAGTAAGAGCTTCATACTTGGATTTTAAATCATTGCTATCATAGCTTTGTCAGGCTGTTGCTTACCTTTGCGAAACAGGAAAAAGACTAATACAATTAGTAAATTCAGTAGAACTTTTGTGACAATAGTTAAATAAACCTTTGGCTCTCAGAGGCTGAAATAGTGCTAAATTCGTGAAATTAAAACATGTATAATACTAGCCCAATAGTATGAAAGTAAAAATAAATTCATAATAATAACCTCTGAATGAACTAAATACACTTTTTTTTAAAGCTCTCAAAGGTCAAACAGTGCAACTTTCATAAAATTATGTAATAATAATTGACCACAGCATCCTGTCCCTCTATTAGCCTCCCTCTTTGTGCACCAGCAGCAACATAACTCCATCTATAGCAGTGCTTCTCAATTATTTTCTGCTACGCCCCCCCAAGCAAGACGTAAATGTTTCGCGCCCCCCCCAAACTCTTTGCCGCCACTGTAAATAGTATTATTTGTCTATAAATTTACTATTATAAATACGCTCTCTGCTGCTCACACTCAGTATTACCTCCTTTGCAATGGTGTGGAGTCATATTGCAATGAGCATGCTAACAATGCTCACTGGTTTACTGATATAACACTGACAAAGCAGGACGATTGTTGGCAATATTCGGCACGTTTTCGCTGAAAAACAATCAAGCGGCTTATCAATGAGATTGGGGTCGAATGTCTTTAAGTGGCGTCTTAATTGATTTGGCTTCTGGCGGTCCGCTATAATTATTTTTAGACACAGTCAACAGTCTTTCCTCATCACCCACAGTATTAAAAGTCAAAACTAAAAGGCAAACGGCACGAACAAAGCGCATTCTCGGCGGCCGAGGTAGAACCGTAGGTGAGGGCGGTCGTCGTTACGATCCCAAGCCGAAAATGGCACTTATCGGGCGGCGGCGTGAGAACCGGACAAGACAGTGGGTCGCTGCGTGAGTGAGTCCGGTCGGAAAACGGCGGCGGCGCACTGCTCTTCATATTTGTTTTCTGTGTGATGAGTGCTCTTCCTTAGTTCAAAAATACTGCACGCACTCTGAAAATGAGAGCGCCACTGCCACCCACTGAGTGGATGCGCAAGTACACTTTATTCCAGTACGGCAGAAAAAAAAAAAAAGCATGTTCCCCGAGGTCAAACGTGCCCCCCCTGGCATCGCTCTGCGCCCCCCCAGGGGGGCGCGCCCCACTATTTGAGAAGTACTGATCTATAGCAACGCACAAAAGCAAACAACGCACACCCACCCACAGCTTAGCCACTTACTTACCTTACTTCTACATAACTTTTGAAACAAGTCTCAAATTACTGCGGCATTTCTTTCAGTAAAAGACAAGAAAAGTGAAGTACCTTTGACTTTGAGATGCTCCAGTTCAGCAGCAATAGCTTGGCCGGTGTTTGTGAGCCTTTGAATTCATTCGCACGAAGTACAACGCTTTCCAGTCGGCTGTCAAGCTAAGCAGGGAAAGTTGGGAGACTTGGCAGCTCCAGGCGTCAATTGAAAAGCATATGGCCCCTGCCTTCTCCAGCTTTTCTAAAACATGTTTCTTTACTTTATTTTTTAGTGCAGGATAGTCGTCTCCTTAAGGTATTTGCGACTTGGGACCTTATACTGCGTGAGCCATAAAAAGTGGAATTGCCACGCTTTCATCGAAGGCAAGGGGCAGTTTACAGACAACAGTCATTTCGGCATGCAAAGCAAACACGTGTGATCACAGTGTAGTGAGTGTCAGGAGAAAAAAGGCTGCGTTCAGTGTTAGCGGACCGGTAAATAATATCGGCGCCCTGTTTGTTGGTACTTGCCAATACCGATACCACCATCTCGGGACGGATCGCCCCCCCTTTACCGATACTGGTATCGGTGCCTCAGTAGTTTTAATCCAGTTTGTTTCAATAAACACCGGTCTAATGGTTGTGAATGTATGTATGTATGTCTTGGAATTTTTGGCCAACAGTTTTTGGTATTTTTGGTAATTTTTAATTGTGCCAATTAAAGATCCTCAGAAATTCTCGGGGCGCTGACAGCAAATCAGCGCATTAGTGTCAAATTTTTCCATCCAATCTGATTGATAACCACACTCTGGCAACTGAGACGAACCTGTCACTCAAACATCGTGGCGAACTCGTGAGGTGAGTGCCAGAGTAATGCTTCATCGTGCACATTAATGACAAACCCGATTTGTTTTTAAGCTCCCGGGTGCCGATTCACAGCATATGAACCGTTGAATAGTTATGAAGCTTTACTTACAAATTGGATAGATGTGTGAGAGCTGGAAAAAGTTGTATTTCTCTTTCAGGGATCAGAGGGAACAGAGATATACTTATGATGTTAGCCGCCAACATGAGCCGGTCAAGCCTATGTGAGCTGACTATTTTGTACAGGGTTTGTGTGTGGTGGTAGTGGTTGTCCTCGTGTCTGCTTTTGTTGTCATCCTTTTACATCACTGTTGTGGCAAATATCATTTGTGGGTTTTTTAAATGTACTTTTTAATTTTTCAGCCAATGTATAGAACTGCCTGTGCGCCCACCCCAGAATTTGTTTTGTCACCAGCCGCAACTGTTAGTGTATTGGAGCTATTTGTGACAGCAAAGTAAACTGCACAGGCTATTGAAATACAAGAGTCAAGTTTTTATTTTGTGAAGTTACATGATTGGACACCATTTGCTTTAAGTGGATGACTATGTGCTCCAAAATAAAAGCCCACCAGCAAGTTGAATGTTAGGAAAGGCTCTATTGTTACATTAAGACCTAAATTTACATAGAATATAAAAAAGGAAACGTCTTTAAATCTTTATTAAAATCCTTGTCTTTGAAATTTCCTCACAAAAGTTCCTCCCATTGTGGCTTGACTTGGGAGGTTGAAATCGTTTTCTAGATGAAGTCTTTACTTATCCACCCCATAAATTAATTAATGACAAAACCACGACAAGAGTCTGCTAAGATTAAAAAAAAAAAAAGGATGGTTTGAGATAACAAGGCTTTAGAAAGTAGACTTTTGACAGCTTGAGGTCCCTTGTGACCGCTCACCTCTTGCATTAATCTTCCCATCCCGCTTCCCCACCCAAAATGACCCTGAATGAACAGAGGCGGGCCCGTAAAAAGATCTGAGGCGTCGCTGGGCTACAGCACATATCCTTGTCTATGTCGCAGCGGGTGCTCAGGCAGGGGGTCGACGGCGCACGTTGACCCAAAGCGGGAGCTGTTTCAAAGATTGCCTTGGAAATGAGACAAAGACAATCCTGTATTTTAAAGACAGATGAGTTTAAAGTCACTTTGGGCAATTAAACTCATCGGCCGCCATTGATGGTACGAGACGTCCAATCCATTTTGACTGGGAGGGGCAAATGAATGAATGTTCCTTCACCCAGTGGCGGTTCCTGGCATGGGTGGGTATGGCGGTAGCCCTGGGCAGCAAGTTTCTAGCGGCACACAAACTGTGCTGACTGCTTTAAAGCATACGTCAATTCCCCCTTTCCCCATTTATTATAAAGGTAGAAGTCGATGAAAAATCTGCAAAGACGGAAGAGCAACAAAAGAGAGAAAGTTTTGTCTGTGGGGAGGAAAAAAAGGATACAAGGACACTCAAGAATTAACATTGGCCTGGCTTCCACCGGCTGGCGTAATGCGCCCCCACCCCTCTTAACTGAACTCGTCAGTGCTGACGAGTTCGAGTAGGGAGGGTGTTAGGCACACGAAGCCTCACGGTATGCTATTGTTTAGCCACAACTGGATTCATTACCTTGTTACGATTCATCCTTCACACAGCCGCTGGAAACAAATGCCGTTTAATCCATCTGCAGGACACAGTAGATGGGGATTTTACGACACTATGCTCTCATGTGCTGGTCCTCATGGGAAACACAGTCTTTCTCAAGGCAAAACACTACCGCTTTTGTCCACCGATATCGCTAAAATTGACCAAAACAGAAATGTTACCCATTGTTGCTTTAAATTTAAGGTCATTCAAATTGTTTAAAACCAAAACAAACTAAATAACTTAGCAAGCAATTCATGAAACAACGGGAACAGTAACTGAAGAATTGGCACAGATGACCTTTTAATGTTGTTTAAATCTATCGCATTGCACGCTGGGAGGCATGACGATTGTTGGACGAAAACAGCGTTGACAGCAGAGGTTGTCTGTCTCTTTCAAGGGAAGTAAGAAATGACATTGCACAATGATGGCCAAATGAAGCTATACAGCCAATTGGTTTGTACATGGTTCAGAGCGTCATTGTGTTTCATGTGCTCTGTTGTGAGTCTATCAAATGGTGTTGGATCGCAAGAGGCCCACAGCGTTGAGAATTCCATGGCAATTTGTTTAAGAAAATGATATGAATGTGCTTGTGTGAACATGAACATAATGCAACAAGTGCTAGAGAGATAATGTGTTGTTCATTTTTATTTAGAAATGATAGCTTTGCCACAGTTTTTGGTTTTAAACACTATGATGTTTCACTATGATATACATTCAGAGCCCAAAATCCACAAATGAGAGATAACCAATAGGCCTTTTTTCTTCTCTTTTTTTTCCCATGTCATGTTCAGCTGTTTGACACGGACAAAGGAAGTCTAAGTGCCCGGTTGGTCTGAACAGTTTTAATGTTTCACATTGAGAGTATGGCATACTCCCATTGTGATCCTTCAACATAGCTCGTTTATTGTGACAAAGCAGGGAACAGGAAGGGGTTATGGGGGAACAGAAGAAAAGAAAAACAAGAGAAGAAAGAAAAGAAACACAAAGAAACAACAACAAGAAATACATTGAACGTCTACACTAACTACTAATATGTTGGTGATATCGTCAGCTAGATGTATTTCCGGTTGACGCCATGTGGGGGGCCTGTTGACCAGGGAAAGAGGGGGACGGGGGGTCTATAAGCTAAGAGGTTGAAAGGGGTAGCGTGTACACAAATCAGCTCTGTGATCTGGAAACCAGTTATCGTGTGTATCCCTTGGGAGTGTAAGCTCATTGGTGACCGACCCTACGCCGCCCCATCGCCACTCCCGGCACCAGGACCCCCCACCCGAGCGCGCCCTATCACATCCAGTAGCACGCGAGCCCCACCTAGCGGGCGACAGCCACGCAGACGAGCGGAGACACCACGCGGGCGCCAACCCAGGGCCACGGCCCCCACACAGCCAGCCCGTGGGGTTAGCGCAGCCCATCCCTCCTCCCGCAGCCCAGCAAGGGAGCCATCGCCCCCACCCCAGGATCCAGGGTGGTCCCCTGGATTTTTTTTTTTGATATCGTGATATCAAGGTGCATTGTATCGTGAGTACTAGTGCATCATCCCATCCCTAGCTATCACTCGAGCGATCAAAGGGCGTAAACACCTAAGTTTTACCAGGACCGCCTATGCATTTGCTCCCTCCCTATCAAAAGGGATTGAACATCAATGGTACTCAAAGATGAGCATTCACAGCCAGTCCCTCTCAGTTTAAATGATTTTGATGTCATTCGTTGTCAATGTCAGTTAACAACTGTTCTCTCAAAGGATATTCTCAGTGTAATTTATCTATTTTCCATATTGTATTTTTTTTCCTCTCCAGGGAGAGTTTGTTGAATTTGTAATTATCTCTGGAGCGAGGTGTTTATTTCTCGCCGGCAGTTGACAACGTTAGCGGCATTACAAATGCCCCATGTGATTAAAAATGAATGGTGACCCGACACCTGCCAGGAGCTCAGTCAGGTATCGCTACACACTGCGGGTTGCTTGAAAGTAAGTCAAGAAATACTTCACCTGATGGATTTAGTAACTGCCGCAATTTGATGGCACGGTGCAGGATTAGCCTTTTGAGTAAAACTGGAACTTTCCTTTTCGCTCATTGTCTTTTGCTAGCTTTCATTGAAATGTTATTTCATCAGTTTTACATACCACAAAGCACAACCATAAAGTGATAGAAACCACGACAATCCGTTAGGGAGTGACCCTGAAATGCCATTGAATCAATAGGCCCAACATCAACCAGAGGTGACCCAGAAATTTGCCCAAAACAACTGGAAGTAACCTGATATCAACCAGAAGTAATCCTGAATTGGCCAAAAATCAACAGGAAATGGCCCTATATCAACCTGAAGTGACCCAGAAATTAGAATTGAGTAGCCCTTTATTGTCATTATACAGTTGTACAAAGAAATTGTGGAGCATCTCCCTTTACAGTGCTGGATAAGTTAAAATCTCAACGTGACTTGCAAGTATGAATGCATGTATGAAGTTTTTATTTCGAGCACGCACAAGAACGAAAATACAGCATAATTCACAATAATTATATTCGCTCCAAAGGAAGTGGAAAGAAGAAAACGTATTTAATCCTCCTCCTGTCCTTTGACTTTGAGTTCACACAATGAAGAGAAAAAGGAACAAAAACAACATCAAAAAACAAACATGAAAACAGACAAAAACAACTAAACCAATAGACAACCAACTAGATCATCAGAGTTGGCCCATTAATAATAATTGTGATTATTTACACATCAATTCGACAGCAACAAAAATTGTGAGTAAATGTCATTATATTGTGACCAGACCATATCTTTATACAACAATTTAAATTTTTGGATATTTTGACAGTGCTTGAATTGTTTGTCTAAATTGTTTCACAGTTTCACTCCACATACAGACACACATAATAAACGTTTGCCAGTTGTTCGAAATCTGGGTAAAATGAAATCTCCACAACCTTGCGGACTATGCGTACTCTCCTGAATCTTAAAAAGGTTTCGTATATTAGATGGTAGTCATTTATTATATGCTAACAACATTATAGATGTATAATATTTGACAAGATCTTCCATTTAAAGTAGTTTTGAGCAAGCAAATAGATCCAACTTTATGCCTAATCCGTACCGCTCGTTTCTGCAACGTGACTAATGGATTCATGGCAGATTTATAACTGTTTCCCACACTTCAATACAATATGTAAGATACGGGCGCACCAGGAAGCAGTATAAGATATAATTCAAGGTATAATTCAAGTTTATTTATTCATGAGAGGCTTTTTGAGATTTTGGTTTTAATGTGTCTGATGTGGGCTTTCCATGATAATTTACTATCTCTAATAACTCCTAAAAAACGTGACTTCATGCACATTACCGATCGGGACCCCATCTATCATTTTAATTCTGAGTATTTTACTATTTAATGTTAATAGGTTCAATTATATTTATTTAATTTATATTTAATATTTAACATCATACTTTTGTCTCATTTAAGTTAAATGATCATTTATTATTATCCATCCACTTCTTCAATTTACTTCATTCCTCATTTTACAGTAGTTACCAGTTCGTTTTGATTTTCACTACTGTAGAATATGTTGGCATCATCCGCAAAAGTATTAATTTCAGAAGTTGAGCTACATTATATACATATCATTAATATAAATATTAACTAATTTCGGTCCCATAAACAGACCCCTGAGGGACCCCATGAGAGTAGTACGAACACGTTTCGAAATGACTAAAATATGACTAAGACTTATAAGTATGTTTGCCCAAAAGACTAAGATGAAAATGAAAAGGGCTGTCAAAAACAACACTGCTGTCATCAACCTGAAATGTCCAACAGTAAGTGACCCAGAAATGACCCAAAATCCAAAACAGGAAGAACGGGGGTCAGCAACCCAAAATGTTAAAAGAGCCATATTGGACCAAAAAACACAAATATGCCTGGAGCCACAAAAAATTAAAAGCCTTAAATAAACCTATAAATGAAGCCAACACATGCTGTATGTATCTGTATTAGCTATATTAGCCAACGATCTAAATGACTAAGTTGGCTACAAATACATGAGCCTTCATGATTTAATGTTTATTTTCCCTGCAGTGCATCCAACGCAGCACTCTGTTGTATGATGCCACTTCCAGTTTAACTTCATTACAATATTAATGAATTGTTTTGTTGCTTTTATGAAATTATAGAAATGCAATAAAGAAATCCCATTTTGATATCATTTTTATTTTCGAAAAACAAAATGGAACGTCTCATCTATTTTTGTCTAATGTACTTTAGTGATGATAATAATTATGATAATAAATACTGTCGTACATTTTTGTTTCAATGAAGTCACCCTTCTCCCGTTGAAGTCGTCCACCTCCCTTGCTTTTTCCGGGCAAATGTAACAAGTAATCTAGTTGGAGGGCAAACAGCCACCGGTGTACTTCCGCTAGCTCTCTGATCGGTTGGCTTCGTGACTCGTTAGTAGCGTGTGCTCAACTGAGCGCTCAGAGAAAAACTAACGCGCGCAGCCTGCGCAGGAGTCGAGAAAATGAGCGGGTGTTTTCTGTGCTCATAATCCATGATTGCTTGCTCAGAATAGCATCCCGCCCTGCTATTACAAACGTTTGTCGCAGGCTATGACGCAAATCTTCGTTGACAGAAATGTAACATTTATTCTACGCATTTTTGTCGTCCTACAGAAACCGTATCTAAACAAAAAAATCAACCATCTTTGTTCATTTTCAAACATTTTTGAAAATGCTCCAGGGAGCCACTAGGGCAGCGCATGTGGCTCTCAAAACACAAACCACCTCCTTAGAACAACAACACCAAAGGCAACTGGAAGTACTCTGATATCAACCAGAAGTGAAGCCCATAATGCCCAAAAATCAACATGAGGTTATTTGTTCATTCCCCAAAATAAATAGGAAGAGATCCAATCTCAACTAGAAGTGACCCAAAAATGCCAGAAAATCAGCAGGAAGTGACCTGATATCAACATGAGGTGATTTGGAAATGAATGAACGCTTTCCTCAAAATAAATAGGAAGTGATTCGATATCAACTGGTAATGACCTGTAAATTCCCCAAAACAAACAATACCTATAGGAGATGAAATCAACGAAATGCCCCAACAACAAATGCGAGTTTACCGACTGCCGCAATTTCTCCAGAAATTGCATTCTCTATGATGAAAGTATTGGCGAGGTGTGTTGCTGTTTGGAAAAAAATACATATTTATTCTAGGGCTGTCAAACGATTAAAAATTTTAGTCGAGTTAATCACAGCTTAAAAATTAATTAATCGCAATTCAAACCATTTATAAAATATGCCATATTTTTCTGTAAATTATTGTTGGAATGAAAAGATAAGACACAAGACGGATATATGCATTCAACATACTGTGCATAAGTACTGTATTTGTTTATTATGACAATAAATCAACAAGATGGCATTAACATTCTGTTAAAGCGATGCATGGATACAAATGACTTGTAGTTCTTAAAAGATAAATGTTAATACAAGTTATAGAAATTTTATATGAAAAACCCCTCTTAATGTTTTCATTTTGATACAATTTGTAAAATTTTCAATCAAAAAATAAACTAGTAGCTCGCCATTGTTGATGTCAATAATTACATAACATTATAATGCTTAAACTCATGAAATCAGTCGCACCAAAGCGCCAGCAGAGGGAGACAAAAAACACAAGTAACAAGTGGAAATGACACTGTTCTGACATTTTAATCTGTTTGAGCGGCGCATGTGCGTCAATTGCGTCAAATATTTTCACGTGATTAATTTTTAAAAAATTACCGCCCGTTAACGCGATAATTTTGCCAGCCCTAATTTATTCTTAATGCTAAAGTCCCTGGCTTTCATTAATCTTGAGTTTAACGCAATAGCTTTGCTGAATGGACGATAGGTGCTTTTTGTCAGCAGTTCCTAATAGGTTTCATTTTCCCCGATTATGGCGCACAACATAATAAATAAGAGTCTATCCATTCTTTGTATCGAACATATTTTACTGGAACCTTGTCTTTGGGGTCCTTGAATTCCAACACATTGTAGATGCCACTTGTGTTTCATAATGCTGCTTGTTCTGAAAATATGAAAAAGTACACATTTACATGGAGGTAGTGGTGGATATGATTCGGGCTAGCGATCCAAGCCATTTCCCCTCGACGTCTTAGTACTGACTAGTTTAGTGACGACAGTAGACGGAACTGTGGCAACATTTCCGTGGCAGTATCGGCATCACTTGATGTGCCGTCATCTCCTGCTTTCACTTCAATAACTCGGATGCCACCTAATAGTCGTGACGGAATATTAAACACACCAAGTCTGGAAAGCCACATTGGGAATTTAGTTTTGATGGTTTGAGTTCCACACAAGAAATGTACATGCCTACATTATATGCAAATCACATCAATCCTTTCACGATTGAGTGTTTTAATCAGGTGTGCCCGGCCTATTGCCTAAAGTCAGCTGGGAAATGCTCCAGCGCACTCGCAAAAACTAGCAATGGAGAGAATGGATGGATGGAGAAGTATTTTAATCAAGATTTGTTTGAAATCACTGATATTTAATCACCTTATTTAAAACAAAACCAATCGGAGGGTATCACACACATTCATCCCTACTTAACAAATATGAATACGGTATATTTACATATACTGTACAGTAGTGTTTTTCCAAACTTTTTGGAGCCACGGCACACATTTTTCTTAAAAAGAAAAAAGACACACCTCAAGCAAAGAATGTAAAAAAGAGTTTTCTGTAGCCTACGTATATTAACGTCTAACTAGAGTAATTCAGTTTGAGAAAAGCTTCGAATAAAATATTGCTGCTTTGAGTATTCCTTTAAATAGAGTGGCGATATAATGGTTTGTTTTGAAAGTGTTTGCATTTAGCTTTAGGGGGCTGGCTGACCTCAGATTGACCAAAACAGAATTGTAAGTATCTAAGAATATATACCGGCACAAACGATTGACATTTTTATGTATAAATTTGTGTCGGGCCAACTTCACAGAAGTGGTATTGGTATCATGGCATTCCCGATTCAAATGAATCCCACGATGTCTAATTCTTTCTTTTTACAGTCCCAATGAAAGACAACTTTTGCTTATTGCCTCACACGAGAGACTGAGAGGAAAGTCTTTGCTTGCCTTTGATAGCCATTTTGTCCAGTTCTGAGTTATTATATTTCTTTTTAAAAAGCTTAACCATCGCTGTCACCGTTTTTGACTAAGCCGAGCAAAACGACCGAAAGTATCCCGTCCTCCATTGCTGAGGTGTGCCGTGCCGCCCGCAGCACAAAGCCAACAGCAGCTAACGTTACTGTTTACATTTACTGACTCTAGGCTACTGTAGGTGTGTGTGCAAACGCCCCAGTAATGGCAGCCAACCACTAGAAGGTAAAGTTCATATATCTCTACTCGAATTTGTCAATAGTTTTGCGAGCTAGTCCCAATGCCAAACGCAAGCCCCATACGCATCACTAAACAAAGTAATCAGCTACCTATTGACACCTACTGAGATGGAAGAGTATTGCATAATTACCGTCTATTGGACAGCAGACATTTCCAGATTCATTTTCCCCAAATTGTTTACATCAGTTAGGTGAAAGTGGATGAGCAGCAACTGTAGTGTGCTGCGGCACAGCGGTTGAAAAAACACTGCTGAACAGCATGTGTGTCGCTTTTCCATATGCAGTAATCTTGTTTGAATGCACTTGATTCATTCTGTAGTAAACAATACATTTACAGCATGATTTTCTGGCAAATGTCTTCATTTAATTGCTAATGAGTCGATGGTAGCTGGGGGCTTATGTTGTGCTCTTCTCTACTACAAACAGTTAATTGCCTCGCCAGAGCCAAACAGTAGGGAACAAGATTGCTTATCGCAAAAATAATTCACACTTGTTTGACTTGAAGGGAAATCTTTGGCACGCGTCAAACATGAATCTATCGCTCTTTGACGTCATTCACAAAGATAGTCAGTCACGTGTTAATGCATGCGAGATGCAGAACATGAATTGCAAATATATTAAATCTGTACTAAGGCAGTGTCTAAACATATATTTTTCTATTGTTTTGTTTGAACCCTGACAAAGCACTCTTTTAAGTCATTGGCTGCCATTGACCGTGCGAGACGTCCAATCCATTTTGAATGGGAGTTGCGAATAATTCTCTATGGCACTGAAACTTGAGCATTCCCATATGAATTGTACGTCTATCACCATCAATGGCATGCAATTAGTTAAATACTATGAAAAAGAAAGTCAACTTTCCAGAGTTACGTGTTGTTTTTGTGTTTTAGTCATTCAATTTTATGAATTGTTTAATTTATAAATGTACAGTGGTACCGCTACATACAGTACGAAGTTAATTCATTCCAGGACCTTGTTTGTAAGTTAAAATGGTCGTATGTCGAGCAAGATTTTCCCATAAGAATACATTATAATTGCATTAATTTGTTCCACAGCCTGAAAACCTACACTAAATCCCTAATAAATACTGCTTGTACTATTACAAATGGCAATTACACATAGCAAAACAAAAAAATATATATATATACAAATCATAATATTAATAATAATACAAATAATAATAATAGTAATGTAACAAATTGGATACGAATGTGGTAGTTGTGTTTTGCATGCTGTTCCTGAATGCACCGTGTCACTGACGATAGAGTGAGAGGTCAATTTTTTTTTAAAATTTATTTTATTTTTTTATGCACCTGAACTCTCACGCACATCTCACTAGATATCATATAACAGAACAGTGATTTTCCCCATCCCCCAAGTCTCATCCCATTGGCTGTGTGAACCCAGGGTATTCAGAGGACACATAACACATTCATGAGTTCAAAACTAGAGCCTTTGCCTAGAGAGACAAAACTGCTACTGCGTAAACAAATGCTTAACGGCACAGGGAAGACGTGGTGAGAGAGAACTTTCCTTCGTGTGCGTCCGTGACCAAATGTAAGTACAAAATTCCTGTATTTATAGGAGGTGTTTGTGTTTATTTGGAATCGCTGCTTTCACGGCCGTTTGTAACGTTACGCACATGTGCAGAACCTGCAGAGTAGCAATGTCTGATAGGGTACAAAATCTGATAGAACATGGCCCACTACCAGCATTTAAATGAGTATTACGAACAGGTCAGTATTGACGCAGATTGTCAGATTCATCTTCATACTCAGTTTCCATAGTTTCGTTGTTTTAAGTGGATAAAATAATTGTCTGTGGTTCTAAAATCGACTGTAAATAATAGTTTGCAGCAATTATTGAAGAAAGAACTACAAAACTAGAGAAAAAAAACCCTACAAAAGAATGACAAAAGTTCATTATTTTGAACCATGATCTTTAGTTCAAATTTTTGAATTATGAACTATGAACTGAACAGTTCATTTAAAAATTTGTGAACTGCAATTTGAACTAGTTCATGTAGAAAATGAACTTTGCCAACCTGCTAACAGGACTTAGGTTCTGCACGAGGTGCTTATAATAAATTATGCGGGGGGGTCATAAAACAGAACGATATACAAGTGAACCGAACAGGTGAAACTGAAACGCTCAATACATCCACGTGAACAGTTACACCCTTACTGTCCACTTAACATAGTGTTTATGTGTGTGTCATCATTAAAATTGGAACATTTAAAAAAAAAAAAAAAAAGCACACATATACTAGTGTACACAGCTTATTCTGAAAAAGACCAGACAATATTGTCATATGATTCGTGTACAGTATTTTACTGTGTAAGATGTTTGTTTTGAGAGGTTTGTTTCATCATTGTCTTGAAATAATTGGTGTCAGCAAAACAGCGACAACACTTCCTGAAATGATGACTCAGACACGCCCTCTTGTCAAGCAGAATAAAAGCACTACTTCATCTCTCTGTTCTTTTTTGTTATCTGTCTTTTTTTTTTTTTTAGATATGAGTATGTTCACAAGACAGCACTTTATTGCATTGCCTAATCTTATCCTTTGCGTCATTTCATTTCCGTCAGGCACTTTTTATCCACTGGCGCGCGTCATTGCCGAGCCTCACCAAAGAGGCGTCTTAATATGTATCATCCTAGGAGTCGACCCCTTGCTTTCTACCGTCGCTGCATTTTCCTTCCATTAACCTCCTTACCTTTTTTAACATCAACTCATTAAGTTAAAAAGTATGGTCAAGATCATTCTGAACCCTTTATATCCGGAAGAAAAAAAATGAAAACTACCCTCTAAATTATATAGAGCCTAATAATAGTTAATCCCCCCAAGGAACCAAGTCTTGACGGGTGTGTTCTGAACGTTATTGTTGCGCTAGTCAAAGAGGTGTCAAACTCATATTTGCGAGGGCACATTGCAGTTACTGTTTCCCTCAAAGGTCCATCATGACTGTATACTTTATATTATTACTTACACATCAAATTGAATGATGTACCTGGCTTTGGAAACAGAAGCCAGTGAAACGAGCTTTGTTCATTCACTGCAGCCCTCCTAGGTCAAATGCCGTGGACGTTTAGTATTGTCACACAGGCAATCAGGGGTGAAAGTGGGCCGGAATGGTCCATAACGGTGCTTCGGTCAATCTCGAAAATATGACGACAACTGTCAAAACCCCATGTTAAATAACACACATCTCCAAGAAGAAAACAATCCACTGACGTCAGATTTACATACACAAGTATTAACAACGAGTCTAATAAAGTGCTTCAGAATTTTTCCAGTGTGCTTTTGTAGCATAATCCGTTTCCACTGATGTTTATGATTGATTTATTCCACGGACTTCAGTCCACCGGCTCCGTCTCAGTGTGTCTGACAAGTGGCGCCGAGGTGCGCGTGCGCCCTCAGCAAACCGCACTGGACTCAATTGTCTGACAGACTGACATCAGAATCAGAATAGCTTTTATTGTCATTATACAACTGTACAACGGCTTTTCCTTTAGAGTGCAAAGGTAATAAGTTAACAGAGAGGCGCAAAAATATAGAAAATAGAAGGCAAAATTCGTAATAGATTCTTTTTCAACGTGTATAATGTAAGAGTCATTCGGATTTATTTTTGTTCATTTATATTTATATTAGGGCTATCAAAACCAGTTTTTTAAATGAATCACGTTAAAATATCTGACGCAATTAACGCACATGCCCCGCTCAAACAGATTAAAATGACAGCAGTGTAATTTCCGCTTCTTACTTGTTTTTTGGTGTTTGGCGCCCTCTGCTGGCGCTTGGGTCCAAATGACTTTATGGGTTTAAGCACAACGAGTGAGCATGGTGTAATTATCGACATCAACAATGGCGAGCTACTAGTTTATTTTTTGATTGAAATTTTTACAAATTTTAATCAAACGAAAACATTAAGAGAGGTTTAAATATAAACCTAACCCTAACTTGTACAAACATTTATCTTTTAAGAACTACAAGTCTTTCTATCCATGGATCGCTTTAAGACAATGTTAATAATGTTAATGCCATCTTGTTGATTTATTGTTATAATAAACAAACACAGTACTTATGTACCGTATGTTGAATGTACATATCCATCTTGTCTCTTATCTTTCCATTCCAACAATAATTTACAGAAAAATATGGCATATCTTATAGATGGTTTGAATTGCGATTAATTACGATTAATTAATTTTTAAGCTGTAGTTAACTCGATTAAAAAATTTTAATCCTTTGACAGCCCTAATTTATATCATGATTTACTTTTTAAAAAATCACCGTTCAAATGATCTTCAATGTATGTAAATCCTATTCTAAGGTATCGTATTTTCTACACTATAATGCGTATGTAAAAATGTGTTAATGTAATTTGTTTTGAAATTTAATTTTAATGTAAAAATCAATTTTCTCAAAATCCGACACTGCACCTTATAATATGATGCGCCTTAAATATGGATCCATATCGGTTAATCATGGCGTAGTTATCTTTAGCGCAGCACCATCTAGTGGGTGCATAACTGTTGGAATTTGACCTTTTAGCCAGATTGCTGGAATCACGCCAGCCAAATTGCCGAAACTGCGCTAGCCCAATTCCAACGACCCGCCCAGTGCAACCCAACAATCCGGCCAAAATGCCAAACCCGCGCGTTCACCTTATCTTTAACCCCTTGCACTGACTCCATTTTAAAAGCTGAAAAAAGGCTTACAAAACACAGGTTGACAATTTGTTCCATGTCGACAGCAATAAGACAGCAAGGCAAAAACAGCAAACAGACCCAGAGGAAGAAAAAGGCTGGATTCTGCGTCTACAATCAACAGGTCAACAAAAGATTGCTGAGAGAAGACAGCGGCTAACCAAAGAGTTCAGTCTTTTGAAAAAGTTCGGGCATTGTTTAGGGTTATTGTCTGTTGCTGATTGGGCAGCAGAGTTCGTGCAAATTCCAATCAGTCCAACTCCAACCAGTAATACTTCAAATATACTCTACTTGTTTACTTAAAGTATGATTCAATTGCTATTTATTTTGTATTGGATGTGTCAGAGTAATACAAACAGCAAATACGGGTAAAGGTACTATTTTCTTTAACCCCAACCACCACTACTTCTACTACTACTACTACTACTGTGCCTTATAATGCCTAATACATGAAAACAGTTTCAAAATAGGCCAGTCATTGAAGGTGCACCCTATTCGCCAATGAACCTTATAGTGCACAAAATACGGTAGTTAAAATTGAGGTTTTGCATTTATATGTAAGGGGATGAGGAAAAATAATATTAGGAGATGGAGGTTGGGGTTGCTGGTGTTTTTTGTTTTTTTTTAAACTGTTATTTTGCACATCATTAAAAAAGTTGAATTATGAACGAAAATCAGTTTCTGGTGTATGCCTTCTTGCAGTAAGTGTACTGCAGTAACCAAATGTATGCGTAAGACATGTTGTGTTTTATTGTGTCTTATAACTGTGCCAAAAGCAGTTTTCTTTGCAATCCAGTGGTTTTAGGAGGTTTGACACCCCCCCAAAAAATAAACCTGTTGGCAGCTAATGGGTTAAATCGAGGTTTAATGATTTCACACGTCCACGCAACAAAGGTCAGCCGCATCTCGCCGCTGTTCCCACCATACTAGCTAGTCCAGTCCTCTTCTAACTTGCCACAAATGGACTGAGAGTGGTGTGATGGTCCAGGTAGAAGGTGAAATGTTGGGGCAGAGAGACAGGGTGGAATAAATGGCATGATTTGATCATAATAAGGGCTATTTTTCAAAACTAGGGGTGTTATTTACCTGCCACAGTATGAATATAAGCTCCAATTTTGACCCATTTTCAATCTTCGCAGTAGCATCAAAGGTTTTGATGTGTGCTTGTTCACCTGATGAATCACTTCTTCTTTGAGGTCATCAAAGCTTACAGGCAATCTTGCTCCTTTTGTTACATTACACACTTGTACCGTATACTGCAATGATCATCAGGCGTTACGATCATACTTTTGCAATGTTCTGGTCTTAAATTACTTAAGGAAATAAATGAAAAGGCATTGTTAATTTTATTTTTTTATTCCTTTGCTACACAGTGGATGCTACTAGGAACCATTTCCTCTGTCAAACCACTGCTAGCCCTCAGTATAGGCGAGCTAGACGGTTGCCTAGTGTGCCATCTAGTGGAGGGGGTGCCAAATTGCTTTGGGGAAAAAATACTAGGGGAAACAAATATTCATGCTACGTTTTCTAACATATCAAATGCATTTCATTATGCTACATATTAATAACATAATAGTTATGTTCAAAATGACTTATGGTCTGAATCTGTGAGTCAGCTCATGAACCTTTTTTTGCTCTTGTTTTATTCCTCTTGCGCTCTAGTTGACAGTTAAATGTGTTTAAATAGGTTGCGCATCATCTCATTGTGTTAGCGGCTAGTGCTATTGATAAATTAATGTCTCACTTCCGTTGCTGTCATGTCCATCATTGTCTAAAATAAAAGTTAAACATGAAAATAGCATTAGCGTTGTAGACTGCGGTGAGAATATCAGATAAAGTGCACATTAAATGGAATTTTAATGCACCGGGCTGAATCACTTGTACCAGGTGAACCATAAACAGTGCACACCAGGGGTGTCCAAACTATTCCACACAGGCTCGCTGTGGGTCCTGGATTTCATTCCAACAAAACAAGACGACACCATTTCACCAATCTGGTGTCTTACAAATGTAATTAGTTCATTGCAGCCGGGTGCTGCTTGTTTTAGCAGAAACTTCATTGGTTAAACTGTCAGTGCTTGACTGGTAGGAACCAAAACCAGGACCAACAGCGGCCCTTGAAGCCTGGTTCGGACCCTCCTGGTGTAAATTGTGAAAGTACAATATTTACAAAACAGACAAAATTTAAAAGGCAATTAGGGAAGAACCTATTTCATTGACCACACTTTCGTCTCGAATAGTCGTCAAACTCGGTTTAGTTGGCCGCTCACTTTCAAATCAAGTAGATCTCATGTGGGCAAGACCGGTATAGTCCCCCCCCCAAAAGTTAACTCGCTGGCTGCCCATGACAGCGCTAGACGTCCAATCCATCGTGAAATTTCATTCATTAGCCCCTCTCATTCAAATTGTTTTGGATGAAAGATGAGCCAGTCCTCCCAGTTTTTGTGACTTGGGCATCTATCGTTGTCAATGGCAGCCAGAGAGTTAATTTTGGGTCATTTTCTTGTCATTTTAGGGGGCGTACGGGTCACTTCATGTACATTTTGGGACATTCTAGAGTCACTTCCTTTACATTTTGGAACATTTCCTGTTGATTATAATATAGAGAGCTTCTTGTTCATTGGTCACTTCCTTTTGGTTTTTGGTCACTTCCTTGTTAACTCACTGGCTACCATTGACGGCACTAGACGTCCAATCCATTTTGACTGGGAGTGGGTGAATGAACGAATGCGACGCAAAATCTTGGGTTTTAACAGTGTCGCTGTCAAAATAAAAGTGAGTGATTCTGTATGTACTGAATGAAAGAGCCTGTCGGGATGAACAAGCCTGTGGACCGGATTTGACCCCTTGGGGGTGGGCGCTTCCGGCCCGCAGCCCTTACGTTTGATACAACGGATCTAGGCCACCTGCGTCAGACTGTTTAATGTGACTTTAGACTGTCACAAGAAATTGTTCAATTCATCCATGTGTCTGCAGAGGTTTACGTTTTTAACCGTTGAAAGAAAATGCAGCTTCTCTTATGGTCATTTCAATTGCACTTCAAATGTGGTGGGTGGGTATGCATATGTGGGAGTTTATTTTTCCATGGATATTACCACCTTTGTTTACCTCAGAAACCACTAAAATCCCCAAGTCACAACTTGGAAATAGGCCTCCGCGGGGCCACATATCTTATGCCCAATTCAGGCAGGCAATATTTCCATTACTAAACTGAGCCTTGCATGTGGGGAGATATCAGCGCTGCCTCAAAAGGCTTCCTGGAAAGAAAAGTGCATTAGCTCCATAGCCTACCCCGCCATGTTACATCTCCCCATTTCAATGCTACAGCGCATAAGTGTTAAGTGTTATCTCAGCAAATATTGATTCCCGAGGTCTGCCGAAAGTTACCCTGTATAGGGCAAGTACTGTCATTTTTGGAGTGTAAGGCACACCTGACTCTAATCTGCAGCCACAAAAATTTGACATGAAAACCATAATCAAATTGGGGGGCTTAGTGATTTTTAGTCTGAAAATTACGGTTACTATATTTAGTAATTTAAAAAAAAAAAAAAAACACCTTGACACCATAAAGACCTGGCATCCATATACTGTATTGCGGACAACACATTTTGGGTCATGTAAGCCAAATTTGTATACCAAATGTAAATGCTGTGGTCTACATGACCCAAAATGTGATGTCCACAATATATGGATGCCAGGTTCCAAATATAATTATATCCAGTGTTGTTAATCTTACTTTAAAAAAGTAATTCATTACAGTTACAAATGACTTCTCCCAAAAAGTAATTTCGTTAGTAACTCAGTTACCTGAATGTAAGAGTAATTAGTTACTTGGCAAAGTAACTGGTGATAATTTTCATGTTTTATTTATTTATTTATTTTCTCAAATAAAAAAAAAACACAGGTCAAAACAATGTGAAGTTTATTCTTCCTATTCTTTACCCTAAACTTAACTAGACACAGGGTATTGCGATAACTAGATAGTAACCTTTGCTATTATTTGGAAGTCATTTAATGTTGTGAATCAACCGTTAAAGCTGTTAAAATTGCTCCCGTTATTGCATTAGTTCCTTTCTGTCTACTTTCAACATACAGTGCCTTGCAAAAGTATTCGCCTCCCTTGAACCTTGCAACCTTTCGCCTCATTTCAGGCTTCAAACATAAAGATATAAAATTTTAATTTTTTGTCAAGAATCAACAACAAGTGGGACACAATCGTGAAGTGGAACAAAATTTATTGGATAATTTAAACTTTTTTAACAAATAAAAAACTGAAAAGTGGGGCGTGCAATATTATTCGGCCCCCTTGCGTTAATACTTTGTAGCGCTACCTTTTGCTCCAATTACAGCTGCAAGTCGCTTGGGGTATGTTTCTATCACTTTTGCACAGCACAGCTCGAGCTCAGTGAGGTTGGATGGAGAGTGTTTGTGAACAGCAGTCTTCAGCTCTTTCCACAGATTCTCCATTGGATTCAGGTCTGGACTTTGACTTGGCCATTCTAACACCTGGATACGTTTATTTTTCAACCATTCCATTGTAGATTTGGCTTTGTGTTTTGGATCATTGTCCTGTTGGAAGAGAAATCTCCGTCCCAGTCTCAGGTCTTGTGCAGATACCGACAGGTTTTCTTCCAGAATGTTCCTGTATTTGGCTGCATCCATCTTCCCGTCAATTTTAACCATCTTCCCTGTCCCTGCTGAAGAAAAGCAGGCCCAAACCATGATGCTGCCACCACCATGTTTGACAGTGGGGATGGTGCGTTCAGGGTGATGAGCTGTGTTGCTTTTACGCCAAACATATCGTTTTGCATTGTGGCCAAAAAGTTCAATTTTGGTTTCATCTGACCAGAGCACCTTCTTCCACATGTTTGGTGTGTCTCCCAGGTGGCTTGTGGCAAACTTTAAACGAGACTTTTTATGGATATCTTTGAGAAATGGCTTTCTTCTTGCCACTCTTCCATAAAGGCCAGATTTGTGCAGTGTACGACTGATTGTTGTCCTATGGACAGACTCTCCCACCTCAGCTGTAGATCTCTGCAGTCCATCCAGAGTGATCATGGGCCTCTTGGCTGCATCTCTGATCAGTTTTCTCCTTGCTTGAGAAGAAAGTTTGGAAGGACGGCCGGGTCTTGGTAGATTTGCAGTGGTCTGATGCTCCTTCCATTTCAATATGATGGCTTGCACAGTGCTCCTTGAGATGTTTAAAGCTTGGGAAATCTTTTTGTATCCAAATCTGGCTTTAAACTTCTCCACAACAGTATCTCGGACCTGCCTGGTGTGTTCCTTGGTTTTCATAATGCTCTCTGCACTTTAAAGAGAACCCTGAGACTATCACAGAGCAGGTGCATTTATACGGAGACTTGATTACACACAGGTGGATTCAATTTATCATCATCGGTCATTTAGGACAACATTGGATCATTCAGAGATCCTCACTGAACTTCTGGAGTGAGTTTGCTGCACTGAAAGTAAAGGGGCCGAATAATATTGCACGCCCCACTTTTCAGTTTTTTATTTGTTAAAAAAGTTTAAATTATCCATTAAATGTTCTTCCACTTCACGATTGTGTCCCACTTGTTGATGATTCTTGACAAAAAAATTAAATTTCATATCTTTATGTTTGAAGCCTGAAATGTGGCGAAAGGTTGCAAGATTCAAGGGGGCCGAATACTTTTGCAAGGCACTGTATCTAAGTTTTTAAACTGTTTAATCATTTAAAGATAGATTTAAGTCAAGATTTTGCGATTTAGGAGCATTTTAAATAAAAAGTTACTTTGGTTAGCTAGGAAGGTTCTCTACAACAGTCTTCCCGAGAAGTCTATTGCTTTAAGATGGCGGCTGTTTACCAACGCATCTAGTTCTTTATACATGTTGCTAATGCTGGCGTGTCTGTCATTTGCATCTAGTTCTATATATATGTGATATCTACCATAGCATCATGTGGGCGTAGTTTGTAGGCTATCGGCTACAGTCAGGTATTATTGGAGCCACCTAGCATCGCGTTTGCTACGGCGTCACAACTCCCTTGCCTCATCACCACTCCTGCTCTGCTCTCTCGTCTCCGTGAGTCCGTCTCTCTCAGACTTTTCTCGCGTCATTCAACGAACATAGTAACGCATAGTAAGGCACACCTTTTCCGCCTCAGTAACGGCAACAGCGTTGCCAAGATGAGAAAAGTAATTAATTAGATTACTCACTACTGGAAAAAATAACGCCGTTAGTAGCGCCTTTATTAACAACACTTATTATATCTATGATATGTGACATCATGCGGGGGTAGGTAGTGGAGGGCTGTTACATTCTTTGGCCAGAGATGAAGAATCCAGTCAAAATGGCCGCCAGCCCAAACACTACATTAGAGTGGCGTTGTAATGGTTTGTCTTGAAAGTGTCAGCATTTAGTTTGATTGATTTGGGTGGATACACTGCCCTCTAGTGGCATCCGTTAATATGACTCCTCTAACATGGCTGAATCCAGCTGCTGCCTGTTAAGACCAACATAAGGTGGTAAGTTTTTGTTTGAGCTAATATGATCGTTTATGCATTCGTAAGAGTTTGGAGGTATAGTTAGCAGTGTTTCGTGGGAATATGTGATTGAACGATTTAATAAGAGCATTGTAAAAAAGAAAAAAAAAGTTGGCATTTTATAGCATTTAAGCTAGCGGACTTTTGCTATGCAAGTTAGCCAATAGCGTACCGCGCATAACACGTCACCTTTGCTTATTAATATTCATGACATTAGCAACTGTTGCTAGGGGGGTCAAACTCGCATTTGTCTGTCATGCTAGATCAGGGGTGGGCAAACTATTCCACAAAGAGCCGCAGTGGGTGCGGGTTTTTGTTCATACCCATCATGAGGACAGCCTTTCACCAATCCGGTTTCTTACAAGTGCAATCAGTAGATTTCAGTCAGGTGCTTCTTGTTTCCACTGATACCTCATTGGCTAAACTGTCTGTGCTGAATAAGTTTGAACAAAGACCAGGACCCACTGCGGCCCTCGAGGACCGGTTTGCCCACCCCTGTGCTAGATGCGTGTAAACAGTGTACAAAGGAGATGTTTACTGAGCTAAACCTACCAATTCTGTCCAAAAATGATGTCCCTGGTGCCAAATTCACTGGTAAAGATGTGGAAGAACATATAAATGTTCAGCTAAAGAGATGGCTTGAGTGTCGAGGGCTGAAAAAGAGCCGACCTGATCCAGAGGTAGCTTTTTTTCATCATTCATTCATTCATTCATTTTCCATGCCGCTTTTCCTCACGAGGGTCGCGGAGGTGCTGGAACCTATCCCAGCTAACTACGGGCAGTAGGCAGGGGACACCCTGAACTGGTTGCCAGCCAATCGCAGGGCACAAGGAGACATACAACCATTCACGCACACACTCACACCTATGGACAATTTAGAGTGTTCAATCAGCCTACCATGCATGTTTTGGGGATGTGGGAGGAAACCGGAGTTCCCGGAGGAAACCCACGCGGGCACCGGGAGAACATGCAAACTCCACACAGGAAGGCCGAAGCCCGAGATTGAACCCTTGATCTCAGAACTGTGAGGCGGACGTGCTAACCACTCAGCCACCACATGTGTGCATTGCCTCTGCTAGCGGACTTTTGCTATGCAACTTAGCCAATTGTTCTTTTGATGTCCTTTGATTGTCATTCTTTTTTTTTTTTTTAACCGTTTGAAGCTAAGCTAAGGTATTTTATTTTTAAATGCATTTATTGCTCATATAAAATGAAAGTTCAATCCTGCAGTTTGAAAAATCACTTGGGAATTTTATTTTGTATTCGCATTTAATGCTCTTTTGAAATTGCAATCTTAGCAAGCCTTTGTTTTACATCGACTAAAATTTATTCTGCTCCGCAATAAATCTTCCAAAACCGATGGGTCGATTATTCGAACTAACTAATTGATAGATTAATCAATGACTTAAATCAGTGGTCTCCAACCCGGTCCTCAAAGGCCCGCTGTGGGTCGTGGTTTTTGTTCCTGCCGATCTATTACATATAGTTGAACCAATGAGGTTTCTGCTAAAACAAGCAACGCCTGACTGCAGACAACTGATTGCATTTGTAAAACACCAGAGTGGTGGAAAAGTGTCGTCATTTGTCTGGTTGGAATGAAATCCTGCACCCGCAGCGGGCTCTGTCAATGTCAACCATTGAGTTAAACGAGTGCTCTATAAAGGGTTAAAGCTGTAGTCTGAAGTTGTTTCAAAATAGAAGAAAATAAAAACATTTTGCCAAAAAAAAGATCAAATAAGTAGTCTACTTTGTTTATTTAGATTGCAAATGCAATTACTATTCAGTCAGAGCCAAACACTTAAATGCATCACTCAATTAACGTTCTGCCAGCACACATTTCCTTCACAGAATAAGCACAAAATACTTTGTTTTACTGCCAAATGAAAGTGAAATAGGTTCCTCCCTAATTGCCTCAAATGTGGCATGGCAATATTTCACTAGTTTATGGAAGATAATATGGAAGCACTCTGCAATGGCAACAACATTGCTAGTCAAGGTGCAGTTCATGTTGAGTGTTTACCAATTACAAAGCTAAAAAAATTACAAAAAAATAGACAGCCCTTCAAGCAGTTGATTATCCGTGCAAAAGTGCATTTTAAAAATGGAAACTGCAATTTAAATGCTCAAAATCTGGGAAGATTTTGATATGGGTAAAACGAGCGCTTGGAATAAATGGCAACAATCCCTTCCTTGGGCGACCTCGCAAGAAGAGAGTGGGTGGAGGACAAGCAGGTCCCAAGCATCTTGTTTTGCATTGTTTTTACTTGCCATTGTTGATCGAATGTCATGTAGCAGCTTCCAGCTCTCAGCGGGCAGAGGAGGGGAAATGTCTGGCGGCTGGATGTGAGTAGTACCGTGACACAGCCAAGCATACACTTTATGTATATGAGGACCGGTTCTGCTTCATCAAATGCTGATAAAGGCTGGCTATTGTTTGCAAAGGATTAGCTAAAATGTGAATATTGCTCTCTGGTGGTCAAACTACTGTATGTCAACTGCAGTATTATCAAAGAGCCTTAAACCATAAACAGAAGCACAATAGTAACGCATTCTATAAAGTTATGCCAATTTAGGTGGACACACTTGAAATCCGAAAGATTAGCGGTCATTAGCTAAAATGCTATAAAGTTGCAGTTCAAGCCAATGGTACAAAAGAGCACAATGAAGGACCTTTCATTCTCATTAGATTGCATGAAGGACTCAAGAACAACACCAAAAGGCCTAGATAACCCAAAATTCTAGTAAATCCATATGACATGAGCAATTTCTGTAATAGCATTCAACTAGAAAATGCCATTTTTTTTTTTCTTTTTTTTCTTTTTTTCTACCTTGTTAACTCCTTGGCTGCTTTTGACTGCTAAATGTACAAATCATTTAGACTGGACGGGGTGACTGAACATAGCCAATGGAGGCCCATCTGTTTAGCCTTGTCAATGGCAGGCAATGAGTTCAATTTGGCTCACTTCGTTCATAGACTTCATAATGTATTGACGGGTCAGATTCCACCTTCACTGCGCAACGCCTTTAAGTTGAGGGCCGCCCTACAGTCCGCTTCATTTATTAGCAGTCGGTCACATGCAGCGATCTAACGCCAGATTTAGGTCGAAAAAGTACAAAAGCTGTACTGCATAAAACCAGGAAGGATTTTCTCAGAAGTGATTTGTTAGAGGATTCAAGGTCATTATTATTTTTTTCGTATAATGCATGCATTTTGAAATGTTATGAAAAGAATCAATGGGAGAAATTAGCTGCTACAGCATTGGCATTATACTTCGCAATATTTACGTAATATAACTGCTAACTGCATGTTTTTTTTTGCTTTTCACCAAGAATCGAGACTGTTTTACGTCCATATCTATAAAGAATTCTGGGATTTAAGCATTTATTCACAAGAATTTTCAATAAAAAAAAGCTCTTTGTTTACATACGGCGGCCACTAATGTGCTTTCTGACTAGCATCATAGTTCGCAATATTTATGTAAATAAATGCTAACTGCACCTTTTTTTTTTTAAACTAAGGGTGTAACGGTACATGTACTTGTACTGAACGAGTTTCTGACGTAATGTAACCAGTGTTGTTAATCTTACTGAAAAAAAGTAATTAATTATAGTTACAAATTACTTCTCCCAAAAAGTAATTGCGTTACTAACTCAATTACCTGAAAGTAAGAGTAATCAGTTACTTGGCAAAGTAATTGGTGATAATTACTTTTTTTTTTTTTTTTTTTTCCCTCAAAAAAAACAAACAAAAAAACAAACACACAAAAAAAAACATTGGCCACACTATGTGAAGTTTTTTGTGGAGGTTTTTGGTACAATTGGCCCGAGCCCAATTCTTTACCCTAATTTACCCTTTACCATGAATCAACTGTTAAAAGTTGTTAAAATTGCTCCCATTATTGCATTAGTTCCCTTCTCTCTACTTTCGACATATGAAAGTTTAACTGTTTCATCATTTAAAGAAAGATTCAAGTCAAGATTTTGCCGATTTAGAAGTATTTTAGATAAAAAGTTACTTAGGTTCGCGAGGTTCTTCTCTACAACAGAGCCGTCCTAAAAAGCCTACTGCTTTAAGATGGCGGCTGTCATTTTGCATCTAGTTATATCTATGTACAGTACATGGGATATCTACCATGTCTACCATATCTACCATAACATGCGGGCGTAGTTTGTCCGGCTATCGGCTACAACATGTATTATTGGAGCTACCTAGCATCGCGTTTGCTCGGCGTCACAACTTTCTTGCCTCCTTCCCGCTCCTGCTCTGCTCTGTCGTCTCGGTGAGTCCGTCTCCCTCAGACTTTTCGACCAATATAGTAACGCATAGTAACGCATGCCTTTCCGTCCTCAGTAACGGTAACGGCGTTGCCAAGATGAGAAAAGTAATTAATTAGATTACCCACTACTGAAAAAAATAACGCCGTTAGTAACGCCGTTATATTGTAACGCCGTTATTAACAACACTGAATGTAACCCTTACTATTCGAGGCTGTGAGTCAATTGGGTTACAGTTTCTTTGTGTAGATTATATTTACTCCGTCTTCTCTACTATAACGACGACCAACACGGTAGGACAGTATAACCCACAAACGTCAACGGTGCCACAACATGGCCGCCGCGAGAACGCAGTGAAACGCGGGCGTTAAAGTCAATCAGCTAATGCGCACCAGTCACAGTGCGGCCGCGTGTTAGACGTGTCCCAGAAGCGGCTCAACACAACGCACGTGAAAACAACGGCAGAGTTTATTATTTGACACGAGACGCGACCCTCCTGCGTCAATACTACTGCCGGTAGCTAGGATCGGGCAGACCGGAAGTCACTCAAGTAAAAATACGGTGGATCCGGTCGATATTCAAACTAATATGCAATCGTAACCCACTTTTTGAGTCCATCAGATCTCTTGAGTGTTAGATCGGGACACAATTGACTTGTCTTTGTCGATTTACTGCTGTCTTCTCTGCTATAATAATAACCAACACGGCCCCGTGTTTAATACAAAACCCTCCTACCACAACAAAACAAGTAGTAACTAATATTCATATACGAACTAAAGTTATACAACATAAAATATACAATATAAATGAATACTACATTACATTTGTAAAATATAAACACATACAAAATAAATATAAAATAAATTGAAATGAGCTAAAACACCTGTAATTACATAATAAGAATAATAATATACAGATCCTGCTTACACAATTAAATTTATTCATTTCTGTGTGGCGCTTTAACTTGAGAAAATCCATCAATAAAGCTTTTGAAAACCGTTCATAAGGGAAAAAAGTGATTCATTTAGGCATTTTATTTGTAAAATACATGTTAAAATCTTTGTCATTGGGATTGCTTTTCTCTTTAGCACAGGACTTCTTTTTTCTTCTTTCAGAAAGATAGCTGACCAATACGCGGGGTCTGAAAGGCAAATTGTTGTTGGATTATTATCTTTAAATACCCGCTACTTTTTGAGCAGAATTCTAGCTTTGTGTAGGCTAATGTTCCTATTGTTGAAAGGTGTGTAATAAACAAATAGCACATTTATACTTTGCATTTTGTTTTCTTACTGTACCGAAAATGAACCGAACCGTGACCTCAAAACCGAGGTACGTACCGAACTGAGATTTTTGTGTACCATTACACCCCTACTTTTAACCAAGATTTGAGACTATTTTATGTCCATATCTATAAAGAATAGGCGCACAGGGATTTAAGCATTTGTTCACAAGAATTTTCAACTGAAAAAGCTCTTTGTCTGTGATATGGCGGCCGCTAATTTGCTTTCTGACTGCATCATAGTTCACAATATTTATGTAAAATAAATGCTACCTGCACGTTTTTTTTTTTTTTTTTTTGCTTTTAACCAACAATCGAGACTGTTTTACGTCCATATTTTTATAATTTCTGTTTATTTTAGGGGATGTGCAGGTCATTTTCTTGGTTTCATTGGTCATGTCCTGTACATTTCGGAGCATTTCAGGGTCACTTCTTGCACATTTCCTGTTGATTTTAGGGCATTTTTTTGTTCATTGATCCCTTGATTTGGGGGCATTTTAGGGTCACTTCCTGTGTATTTTGGGCATTCCTGGGATTGCCTGCTGATTTTTGGGGTAGGGGCAATTTGATCAATTTTGTTACTATATATATATTTTTCGGGTCATAAATATTGACCACCAATGGATTTTTTTTTTTTAATCGTTATTATTTTTGCAGGCCAAAGTTGAAAGTAAATAGAACTAAATAAGAAATGTTTTTGTTGGAGTTGAATGTGCCAAAAACTGCCTGATAACTGTTCTGCGCCTTGATTTTGTGATTTTTATTTATTTTATTTTTTTTTATGTCTGTATTATAGTATGTGAATCAGACACAGTGGAAATCAATGGAGCTTATTTGATTTTTGAAGTGTTTTTCATGCAACCGTTAAAGGCAAAATTCAATTTGAGCTTATTGAGAGCTTATTTAATTAATTAGAGCTTGCGTTACGTGAATTTCTGGAACATTGGAAATTGGATTGATGATAATCGACCAACAAGTGTGAGCGCTTGTGGTGTGCAGAAAAAGTGGACGACAAAAAAAACAAGAAGCTACAATAACCACCAAATGAGTGATGACTTATAATGCAACATTTCAACTGCGAGACAAACTCCACAGCAATTTGACGTTTTTCATTTACTCCACTACCTCGCCTTGCAATTCGGTGACATATATTTTAGGCCAATCAGTTATCGGCAAAGTTCTTGTAGGAAAACATATTTTACTGCAAGGTCAATAACTGTCCGAGGAGAAAGAGCAATAACTTGCATTTTCCAAGCTGTGCTATTATTGAAAAAAAAAAAATATTGAAATTTACATGGTGACCTCTACACTGTACTCTTAAACTGGTGTGACTGAAAATAGCTGTTGGCAGTCAGCGTCATTGTCTGACACTTGCTATGAATCAAAATAGAAGCTTATCATCGGTGAGTGCAGTGGCAACCTTTGTCATAGTACCAGGTGACATTGGCCCATCAGATTGTTCTGTTTCTATTCTATTCCATCTTATGTCTAGACAAAGGGCGTGCAAAACTTTAGCCCCGATGGCCGCTTTCAGAAAAGTCCAAGGATGCGCAAGGGCTAACTTCAAATTTCATTTGTTCAAAACGATGATGTACTGTATATTGTCATATGGGGGGGTCTGTCCTTGGACCATTCCTTTTTACGTTATACATGAATAATATTCTTCTTCCTAATCAATATTGTAATGTCCACTTTTTTGCTGATGATTGCATTCTATATGCTCCCGGTTCCTCCCTAACTCTTGCTCTGACTCTTTTACAGACTGCTTTTGATTCTTTACAAATATCTCTTCATAACTACAGATGAGTTTTAAATGCTGAAAAAACTAAATACATTGTTTTCTCCACTTCCACCATGACTGACAATGACTTAACCGGAATCAAATCCCTAAATGGTACCCAAATTACTCTCACTGACTCATAAAAATACTTAGGAATTTGGATTGACAGTAATTTATCATTCAAAACCCATATTATTTATTGGATTTTCTAATCCATAAATTTAAATTCAAACTTAGCTTCCTGTATAGAATCAAAGGCTGTCTGTCAACTTCTAAGTGAAAAACCATTGTGTTATCTTCTTTTGTTTCTGTTCTTGATTATGGGGACATCCTGTATCGTCCTGCAGCTCCATCAACTCTTCATCAGTTAGACCCCGTCTATCACAGTGCACTACGTTTCCAGTGGCGCCTCCAGAAATTTTTCATAGGGGTGGCCAGATGGGGCCACTTAAAATCTTGGGGTGGCCAAAACTAAAATCCATAATTTCAGGTTGTCATTATATTATTGCAGTAAAAAGGTCAGGGGAAAACTATCAGAAAAACTTAAGGACACAGCTACTGATATACTTTGGTGTATTGTGTAGTATTTGATGTTACTAATGATTTAATGTGCATAGTCCATAACTGTCCAGTCAACATTTTGAGTTCCACAACAATTCTGTTTTATTGTGTTATGTACAGTATATATTAGGCATAAGGTGTACATTTAACTAGGGCTGTCAAACAATTACAATTTTTAATCGGGTTAATCACAACTTAAAAATTAATTAATTGTAATTAATCGCAATTCAAACCATCTTTAAAATATGCCATATCTTTCCTGTAAATTATTTTTGGAATGGAAAGAAAAGACAAGACGGATATATACATTCAACGTACTGTATTTGTTTATTATAACAATAAATCCACAAGATGGCATTAACATTATTAACATTCTTTCTGTGAAAGGGATCCACGGATAGAAAGACTTGTAATTCTTAAAGGATAAATGTGAGTTTGTATATTTTGACTAAATATTGCAATCTAGTGTATTTGTTGAGCTTTCAATAAATGATACTGTAGCGACTTAACTGTTCTGCCCAAATGCATGATGGGAAGTGCAACCATGACTGTGAGTAGTGGCACCAATTGATATATCTTCTCTGCGATGGGAAATAACATAGGGTGTTAAGAAAAAGATTAACTCATGTCATTCTTCCCCGCTTCCCACAATATTTATAGTTGCTGTGGGAGAGATGACAGAGCTTTTTCCAATTAAAAGCACGGCCCCGACGAATGCTTGTATGTACTCCACTCTGACTCTAAAACGGCGCCATTGTAGGCTGTTTGCGGCAATGCGTGAATGAGTCGTACCGCGAATGCGTTAATTGCGATAAATATTTTCAAGTGATTTTTTTTTTTTTTTTTAATAATTACCGCCCGTTAACGCGATAAATTTGACAGCCCTACATTTAACAAAACAAAATAAATGCATTCATTTGGATGAAATGCATAACTGAAGCTACAACAATCTAACGATATACCGGCAAGCGGGGTGGCCAGTGGGGTGGCCGACCAATTTATAGGGGTGGCCTTACCTTTATTTTTGCCAGAACAGTAATTCCACCAGTATTACCAGTGAGACTTAAAAATCATCACATGACTCCATTATACAAATGAGAGGCAGCAATACAATCACATGACTGCACACGAGCTTGCGGTTGGAAGTCCTATGATGACACCGGCCTGTTCAGGCATTTGGCATCTTTAAAGCACTATTAGGAAAATAAACTATTTCACATAGTGGGCTGCTATCACAATTACTTGAAGACGTGGATGTCATACTCTCTCCTTGTTTTTATTTGGCAATGATAGACCACGAAAAACCATAGATATGATCGTTTTAATTTGGGTAGGAAATATGTTTTCTCCACTAGAGGTGACTCACGCTCTTTGGATGGTTTATGTTTTATTTCTGTAGATTTTTCTAGTCGGAATATCATTTTTGTGTATTTTTTTTGGCCTAATATGGTCATTTAATAGATTACGGGGCAGTTTAATGATAATAACAGTTTGTATAAAAGACACCGTGCTGGGAAAAAAATAATCAGACATTACAAGCAGTTACTCATTACTGAGTATTCTTTCCACCGAATACTTTTTTACTCGTAATAGAGTACATTTTTGGGATGACTGCTTTTACTTAGTAATATTATTTTGAAGTTGAGGTACTCTTACTTAGTAACATTTTTGACTACTCCACCTACCACTGACCAAGATAGATAACTTCAAAATGACGTCCAGATTTTTTGGGAGCTAAATTAAAATTTTGAGGTGCTAAAAAGCAAGTTGCACTGATATTTGGCTAACGATACCGATTCCAACAATCGGCCAATGTGTGGTATCGACCTATGTGTGGCATCAACCGACGATTTTTGTGTGTTTTTTGCTGAATATGGTCATGTCAAGAAAAAAAAATACCATTGTTTAAAAAAAAAAATCTGACATTGGGAGCCGTTACTTGAGTATTCTTTGCACTGAATACTTTTATTTTTACTTGTAATTGAGTGAATGGTTTTACTTGTAACTGAGTAAATTTTTTGGATGACTTCTTTTCGAATTATGTGAGAAATATTATCTTGAAGTAACGCTACTCTATTCTACCCACCTCTGATATTGTACATTTCTTTGTGTGGCCCTCATACTCCGTCGTACGTAGAGAACAAAACATTACTGTATATATTTTTTGAAATGATTGTATACATAACTCCACTGAGAAGATTTAACAGAGAGCTACACAAAGGCACTGTTGCCACATGTAAAATGTTGCAACGGTAACAACTTCCCACCCGCTGTTGTGCTAAAAAGACTGGAAATGGTCTCGTCGTTGAGGGAATAATGAGGAGACAACAATGGAATACCTGCATCTAACCTGCAATTAACACAACCGCACGAAAGCTAATTGCAGGTTAACATAGTCGACGACCCCGCTGTTGCCTTTACCAGCCTGCCGGCGGGATGCATTACTTCTCTCCACGTTGATGTTGCGTACAGAATTGCAAACTTGTTTTTCTCATTCAATTCGGTCCCCCGGACAAACACGAAAGTTCTTGAGAAAAGGGGTGTCAAGCAGGGGATCAAAAAATATAGTATATATAGTCACAATATAAAAGATTTCTTACTATGCTCCAATTTTCCAGTCAAAACTCAGTTCTAAAAAATACTGTACTGTCATGTCAATGAAATATTAACATACCGTTTACAGCATTTGTCTTGTTGCTTTAATGTTGGTAACCCACAATGCATTGCTAACTACCCACTGTAACGGATGATGTTGTTGAGTCTCGATAGCTCGTTGAGTAGACGTGTTGCCGTGTTCGGCCGCTCGTGTCTCTCGTGACTATCTAGTGTCTTGTGTAACTCAGCCGGAAACGTGCATGGCTAAATAGGAACACAACATGCCCTACACAGGTTCCCTAGGTGAATTCTGTTATAATGTAGTGGTCACTACACCACAATGCATTGCTAACAACAGTAACAAATTGTTTAACACAAAAACGGTATTTTAGTGTTCAAAATTGGCCGTAAATTTTTTACAGTGTAGTAGCAGTGACAAAAATGCAACCCGGTCCATGGTTACATGTTAGCATTGAGAGAGTTGACGCCTCTGGCTCCGATCGAGCACATTCGCGCCTGCCCCCTCCTTTGTGTTAATTTTGCACTGTTTATTGCAAAATTCATTTGTGTGTTGTTGATTATTGTGCAGTCAATTTGCATTGTTTTACATTGGCACTAAAATGGTGTCAACCCTAACCCGAAGTTGAGAACTTTTGACATTATGCTTGATCTTTGAGATAGCGGGGGTTTAATTAGTCGGTGGCGCTGATTTGAACAAATTCCATGCAGTTTGTCAGTTATTTGTTCGTTTCAGGGCCCCTGAATAAATAAGCTAGCATGAGTCAATGCTGGTTAAAATCAACTCCATCGACTAATTAAACCCCCGCTAATTCGAGGATTAAGCCTTATGTGAAAAATTCAGATTTTCCTCTTTAAATTCAATTAGTTAAATTCAGTTAGGAAAGTCAATTACATGTGATGACATTTTTTCTGTTGTCATTCTTATGTTGAGGCAGCAAAGGGATAAAAATGGGTCAAAAGTAACCGATAAATTACTTTAAAAATAACTTAGTTACTTTGATAATAATCGGTAAAGTAATTAGATTACCTTTTTGAAGCGTAATCAGTAATTGAATTACTTTTTCAAGTAATCTGCGACAACACTGGTATTAACAGGGTTAAATTCGCGAGCACTTTCAGTTCTAATGAAGAAAACATAAGTTTAAATATTATAAATACTTTATTTGTCATTATTCTTATTTTGCCAAGCAATCAAATCGGAAAATCCGGTTTGAGAGAAAATCAAGCGGATTTTCTTCTTAGGCAAAATCAAACACGTCATGCCTTGAGTTCTGCTCAGTTTGTGCCCTCGCGTGTGTGCTCATTGTGATTACCCATATATTTCAGTCACTTGTTGTGTCCTCATGCTCCTTGTGTATCCACCAATCCACTGCCTCTTGTATCACCCACCTGTGCTTTATTGACTCGTTACCCTGCCTCTTGTCTGTGTAAGCTCTTAGTTTCTATTTACTCCTTGTTGCGTCATTGTCAATGTCTATCCAAACGTCTGTCTCGTCATCATTCTTACCTTTGTTGTTCCTGAATCCCTGCTTGAGTAAGTTTTGAACCCTTTTGTTTGATCCCCGTAATTTTTGTCTGTTCTGTACTTTTTTTTTGTTAACTATCAATGAACATTTTTTTAGTTTTCTGCCACTTTGCCTTGCCTTTACATTTTTGCCTTTTGTTTTCCCTGTGTTTGGGTCCACCTTGTCTTCCTGCCCGCTATTCCCTGACTGAACAGCCCTAATCATAACCTCATATGCCTTTTATTTGGCACCGACAGACTACGGAAAATTAGAGATATGATTGTTTTCATTTCATGTTAGGAAATCTTTTTCCTCCACTAGAGGATACTCTTTGGACGGAAAATATTTCATTTTCTATTCTTGTTTTTTTTTTTTTTTTTCTGTCCAAATAATATGTTCATGTAATAGGTTAGTTCAGTATAATAACAGTTCATTCAGAGGATGTTGTGCAAGAAAGGAAAAATTTCATATAGTAAGCTGTTACACATTCACTGATTGTTAGGTTTTGTGTTAGTTCCCTCCTAGTGTGTCCCTGCAATTGCCCATTGATTTCACCTGTTGTACCTGCTCCTAGTGTATCCTCAATCCTTCTGTGTCACCCACCTGTTCCTCGTTGTCTCGTTACCCCTTGTCTGTGTGTGTATATAAGCTCCCAGTTCCTTTTCACTCCTTGTTGCGTCATTGTCAGTGTCCATGTGCACGTCAGCGTCTTTTCCCAGCAGTTTTCTCCGTCCAAGCCCTTGTGTCCGTCCAAGTAGGTTTTTGATATCAAGCCTTTTGTTAGTGACCTGAGTTTTTGGATCCCCACAATATTGGTCAATACTTTGTTTTTGGTTAGACTTAATCAAATCATTGTCCACTGCAGGTCTGCCTCACTGCTTTCTTTTCCCTGCACTTGGGCCCACACTACCTGCGAAGCTTGACACTGGTGCTTTTTTTTACTTGCACTTTAGTACATTTATAGATGACTTTTACTTGAGTAATGTTATTTTGAGGTAATGCTACTCTTTAGTAAACTTTTAGAAACTCTACCCACCTCTGCTTACATTCGCATACAGCACGTGGGTATGTTTGGCCTGAAATAACAGTGCCATCTGCTGGGCATTTGTATGTACGGGTCAATGTTTGCCTTCAGGACAACAAGCAAGTGGTCTTGCAGCTGAAGGTCAATGGTTCAATATTCAATATCCACAGGAAGGAGGGGAATCAAGCTGGCGACAGCTTCGTGCCCCTCAACTTCCACTCAAGGTCCCCTTAAAGTCAAACGCGCATGCCGTATGATGCTGTGAGCTCCGTCGTGTCCGTTTCAAAATGCTAATAAAGACTACCGCAGCTGCGTGTCATCGTGCGCGCCGCATGAGAACAAAGTCGAGCACAAAGTCGTCTCGCGCACTTGGAAAGTTGCTTTGAATGGTGAAAAACGAACGGTCATGTTCGGTATTGACTCATTCAAAGTCTGTCAAAGTCAACAGAGGAAATTGTTTTGAAATGGGTGTTATACGTATTTACTCTAGGCTTTTGGGTAGCACTTTATTTGACAGTGGATTCATAAGACTCATAAATATGGCATGATATTGTCATGAGCATAGGTGTCATCTGGCAAATTGTCAAGACAAGTTGACCTGAATGACTGTATGTCACTTTTGATGCAAAGTTAACGCTGTTTGTCATGACAACTTGATATACAAGTGTGTGATGACACTGTCAAATCAGGTTATGACAATGTCATGACTGGTCTCTCTAAATTCACAATAAAGTGGAAACATTGGAGAAAAAAAAACTTTTAAAATGTCATACATGTAATTACATCATAAAATCAGTGTATGACACTGTCATGACTCGTGATATCACGGTCTCCTATTTCAAGTTTACTATACATAATTTTGTCTTCTGTCACATCATGACAAAGATGTCTGAAACAATGTCAACTTGGCATCAAAAGCGACATCATTTGTATGTCAAGTTGTCACGACAGAAACACTGTCCTCTTTGCATCAAAAGTGACACCAGTTGTCATGAAAATGACACAGAAAATGACATAATTTGCCGGATGACACTTAATAACATCTGTCATACTTACTCAATAATGCTCATGACAATGTCATGTCATAGTTATGACAGCGTTATTCGCTTTTGTTGCATTCCATTCAGTGAGCAAAAAGGTCAAGCTTTAGTAGAGAAAAATAAGAAGCCATGTTCCTTATTGTACAAATTAAAATTTAATGTTTTACTTATCAGTAAACGGGTAAGACAAAAGTCCCTAATCAATGTTCCTACCAATGTCCATGCAGGCAGAGCACATCAGGACAGTTATACGACTCATTTCATTGACAGCGATAGACGTCCAATCCATTTTGACGTTTACCCGTCTATCGCCGTCAATGGCACGAAACATAAAATATACACACAACCAAATGGCACTATTTACACTGACGAGCTACAGATGATCACTCTGAAGAGGAAATTGTAATGAAAAGTGCCACTTTCGTCTTTAAAAGAGGGTTAAAGTTGTCATCTTTACAATAGATTTAGAATAGGAAGTAAACTCTGATCTCGTTTATCAAACTATGAACACAATTGCAAATCATGACGGCAAATACAGGTTTATGTATAGAATTGTATCCAATGGTCAAGTATGTGCAATATATTAAAAGGAAAAAACATACTCAACAACAGCTAGGTTAGCAAAAACAGGACCAAATGTGTATTTCATTATACCATTGCATTTCAATATAAGACCCCAAAGATAAATAAACTATTAAAACGCATGGTTTTTTTGTGTTTTTCTAAAACATTTTAAATAGATGATCTGGAAGTAATCTGGACAGATGGCAACATCTACTTTGGTCGTTTCAACATGAATAGCATCAATGTACAAAATCTACATAGTAATGTGACATGAATTGCTGTTATAAACAAAATAATTGCATTTTCCCTTTTCACATGTTGTGCAAACTCTTTAAATGTTGTTGGAATGTGTCATATTTGTCATTTATTGCAAATGTTGGCAGTTTAGGATCCTTACTGAGGCAAAACAACATACAGTATATCAATGCTGACATTTGTGGAGATGTGTTTGGAAGTAAATCTGTGCCAACGGAGATGGAATTTGACTTTCTAACACCGAATTTTGTTCCCCTTCAAAATTCTAACAGAATTTAGTCACAGAAATTCAGCCGCAAAAAAATGCAGTAGCAAAAAAAATTTGATTTTAAAAATTCAGTCTAAAAAAAATCTGCCACTAAAAATTTCCCCTTCCAGTAACCAGGGAGAAGCAATCGATCTCCGTCGGCGAACATCTAAAATCTAATCATGAATGATTTGAATGAATGATTGAGTATCAGAATTCGGTCACAAAAAAAAAAAATTAGTCGTCCAAAATTCAACAGCAAAAAAATTCATTTACAAAGATTAGTCGGCAAAAATTCAATCACAAAAAATGAGTTTTCCACATTGGGTTAACCAGGGAGAAGCAATCGATCACCATCGGCGCACATCTAAAATCTATTTCTGAACAATTTCGGCATCAAAATTCGGTTGCGAAAAAATTGGTAGCAAAAATTCATTCGTTAAAAAAATTGAGTCAAAGAAATTCAGTCGCAAAAAAAAATCTCCACATCCCGGTAACCAGGGAGAAGCAGCGGACGTTTTCAATCTAATTCTGCATATTTTCAGCATCAAAATTCAGATACAAAAAAATCAGCTGCCAAAAAAAATCACTGGCAAAAATTCTGTTGCAACAACTTCACTCATGAAAGTTGTTAAGAAATTCGGTCTCAAAACCAGGGAGAAGCAATCGATCCCCGTTGGCGGACGTCTTAAATCTAATTCTGGATATTTTCAGCATCAAAATTTCAGCTGCTCCATAAAAAATCACAAAATTCTGCTGCAAAAAAATCATTTTCAACATCCAGGTAACCAGGGAGAAGCAATCCATCCCTGTCAAACCCATCCCATCACAACATGCTGTGACCAACATTTTAATGTGCTGTTAGTCGTTATACTTGCCGAGCAAACGTCTTGAACGGTCACAAAAAATTTTGACTCAAAAAAATTCAGTGTCAAATATTCAGTTACAACTTCGGGCTAAGCTTGGAGAATGCTCATTCCGCTCTCCTAATGGCACAGACTTACTTTTATAGATATGCAAGACAGGCAGTAAAAGGATATTTCAAGTGCAGAAGTGTTGTAGACTACGGGTGGTCGTGCTTATTCTTGAGCTTCGAGTCCCTCCAGGTGGTCAGGGATAGGGAGGCCCGAGAGGATTGTCAGACATTTGTTCCACACGTTGAACACGGGGCACACGGGTTGGGCGAAGGAAACGTGGAAGGTGTGCAGGTGCTGTGAGCCCACGGCGTCGTAGAAGGTCAAGTAGCCGGCGTCGTAGTCCAGCAGGATGCCCACTCTGCGCAGATGTGGCGAAGGATCGATGGCCAGCTCTTTGCTGTTATGGCGGACCACCCAGGAGTTGTTGCAGCGACAGAGCACCCACGAAGCAGAGTTCTTGCCGATCCACTCGTGTTTCGGCGCCGACTTGTATGCTATTCCTACGGCGTACCTGGAAGGGAGGAATGTAAGTGGATGTGTAGGAAAAAAACAATAATTCATTTCAAACTGGCAGTAGTACCCATAGACTGTATATAAAGGCAGTAACAGATATCATTTTCACATGGACAGTCTGCATGGCTCTCGTGTTTGTAAGCGCTGACATGCTCAACAAATCAGAGTGCAGCCTGTGCTGGCCCCGCCTTCTTTGACATTCAGCATCTACAGAGTCAGTCAACCCACTAGCCACTACCCCAACGGCCATTTAACCAAAGGACGTGAATAACAGTAAATTGACTGAGAAGTTGTGTAATATTCAACAATTCATCAGGTCAATAAGACGAATTTAAAGTTTGAAATGGCTAGCTGCTCTAGACTAGATTATACGCTTTGTGTAATGGCAAAACGTTAATGGTTACCCCAAGTAGCTTAAAAGTAGAGGCTGCGTCTGTGACCGGTGGGATTGTTATGAATGTTAGGAAGATTTATGTCAAGTCAACTAACCAAACAAGAGCACAGACTACAGAGGTGGAAAAAAAAAAACACTTGTCCCCCTCCAAAACTTTAGGGGGCAGAGAGACATACTGTAGCTGCCACATCAAAATTTACCAAACTTCCTGTCACATGGTAGTGATGAATGATGGCGACCAACCACTAGAGGGTGACGTACACAAATCTCTACTCAGACTAGTCAATAAAACCGGTTTGTGAGCTGGGGAAACAACGAAAGGAAAGAGCTGTTGGTAATAAACGACTCAAACACAGCAAGCAATTAAACCCAAAGAGTATAAGTTCCTGCTCATACGCAACTGGTAGGAAATTGATTTGATGTGTACTTTAAAATGTTTATTTGACAAGTTTAATGGTATAACTGTTTGGTTTTAACTTCTGCTACTCAGTCAACAATATGTTAAGCTGCTTGTTTCAATGTATGTGAACTCGATTGGTAAACCTAGGTGAACCTGAAGTATTTTGTCATCACTCGTTTATTGGTTTTGTTTTTTTGTGATGCCTTATCAGTTTATGCAACTTCCACCTTGAATAATGCAATGTTTTGTTGTTTAAGATTACCAAGCTAATAACCCTTTTATCAAGAGCTGAGAGAGGAGTCACAACCTGATAATCCTAATCTAAGTGTTAATATCGATCATGTCGTTGTTAAAGATGGCGGGGCATTAAGAAAACAACATTTTGTCTCACTTAACTGTGTGTCTATATACTGTAGGTTTGTATTTTCCCTTTAGTCTTTGTCCAAGTCGCTGTGTTAAGGCTGGCTTCTGCACTGCAGTGACGGCGGACCTACGCCGTTAACCAGACCCGATTTACGACCCTACGCCGTAACCTCCAAAAAATTCTGACTTCATGTCACGTCAGCGAGTCTTGACGTGAACGTCAAAGGACTGGGATTGGTCCGCTAAGAACTTCGTTTCCGGTTCGGCACAACAACATCGCCGTTTTCAAACATTGGCAAACCTCTTCTGTGTCGCCTGTACTTCAACATATGCGTTCACAACATTTTTTGTTCGATGCTAAGGCTGCAGATTAACAACCTCTGTTGCCATTGCCGTCTATGACTGGAGGAAAACGTATGGAATTCAACAAGAGTTACCCCACACACCGTACAAAGACAAAGCCACACTCCTCTAGTGGCTTCGCGGTGAATTCTAGAGGAACGCGTTCCCTTGACGCAGACCTCCGAATGCTCAATGACGACGTAGGGTCACCGCAACGCAGAAGCATAAATCAGGCCTTAAACTGTTAGGTTGCTCTTTCTTTGTGTTAGCGATGTTCGATTGCCATGCGTGTTTTTCCCTGTTAATCCGGCCTCTGTTTCTCTTTTCAGAATACATGTATGTCATTTTCCCTACTGTGTCGCAACAGTGAATTTTAGGGCTCCCGCACCTGTCAAATCCTAATTTAAAGTGCCTATGATAGCAAATATCATGTTTATTTCACATTGGTATTTTATGCTCCCAAACGTTGGATGTGTGTAGAAGAGGTCGTTATATTTATTCAATTTTTGGAATCCCACACCATGGAAATGAGTGACTTCCTGGATTGACGAGGAATACGAACGTAACGTCAGTGGGCTAATCAGTATACAGCCAATACTACGGTTAGCAGAACGGCTGCGGATTCAACTGATTTTGCGGACAATTTCGTTTATTTTTCGCATCACGCCAGCCCAATGTGCTGCCGGCTTTTGTTGCTGCACCAGGGAGAGGCATGTGAGCCTTTTGCGTTTCAAAAAGTTCCCGTTCACCACGGACAATGGCCAAAACAAGTCCGACAACTAGGAAGTGAGCATATTATGTCAAATACTGGGATCATGGCACACGTTTTAATAAGGAGGTGTCTTGGTTTTTGTGAGTGACAATGCTCCTTGTCCACTGAGAAGGCCACCTGGCCGACGATCGGCGGCTTGTTGCACAGCATAGTCACTTCCACCCCCGCGGTCTTATTCGCGTGCCCGCTGAGAATAAGCTTTCCTTGGATTGGCCACAAGTAGCCCCCTGCTCCAACGTCGGACGGTTTGTCCGGCAGTCATTTTCCAGCTGCGTGCCTGGCAACGAGCACTCCTGCCCGCGGCAGGGGAACGAAAAGTCGAACTCTCTCACTGCCGGGGGCTGGCCGATCGGTGAAGACGATCGACCCCGCCACCGTGTGTGACATGAGTCCGAAAGGCGAGAATACAACTTGGAAAAGCTGCTCGGTTTGGGTTAGCATGTCAGCTAGCCTCCTGATTTGTTTATGCTCTTCGAAGCCGGGTCACGGAAAGACAAATGCCGGACTAACAGCGGTGGCATAAAATATCGTCCGGGAGGTGCAAGAACTTGACAGTTTTGACCATTATGCAGTAATTTTGCCATGTCCTACTGAATAAATGCATTTGTAATATTTCATATTCCATTTGGCACAAGACTGTTATTTGTCATGACCATACCATTTATTTAGCAATTGGGGAAAATACTTTGATAAAAAGAATATCCTGTAAAAAATATTGGAGTAGAGTGATTGGGACGATCATGACATTTTGCTGCTCTGTCGTATTATCCTCATTCTGAATCTTCCCCCTCAATGGGCTGAATTCTAAATCAGATGAAATCGTGACCCTGCTGACGTCATCATCCAGCTGGGGACGCCAGAGCGCTATCATGCCAGGTGGGTCTAAACTGCAGATTAAAAGAGTCATTTCTTGTCATCTGCGCTATGCCAAATTGTTGTATATGGTTAAATCATCTCAAAATATGATTCTAATTCACATAATCATGCTGTTCAAGATTTTTTTTTATGCTGTCACAGGCACTTTAACCACTGATTACAACAATGCACCAATTGATGAAAATTTGAAGGAAGGCCCAAATCCTAACTCCATATCATTTCAGACATTTAAAGTTCCAAAAACTAATTTCAGAGAGATGTTTATGAACATCGATGTCTATTCGATATTCAGATGAAATAAAATGTTATTCATTAGAAAAATGGCATAGTAGAACAGCAGCGACACAACCAGGACATACGCCAAAGTCACATTTGGTAGGTGCAGATCCTAAATTGAGACGATGCAATTTGACACGTGCTGATCGATGTCCAAACATGAATCATGCTCCGCAAAAAAAACCTCACCATGTACTTCCCCCAATCATGGCCTCCCAGTAGTGTCGCCCGCTGTCGATATAAACGTTCCCCACCACGCCGTAGCTGTTCTGGCCGGAGAAGCGCTCCTGGCTGTGGCCTTTTTTCGAAGTGCTCTCGTCACGTTCCACCGTCAGGTTGTCGTGTGAAATTTTCAGCTTCTTGTGTGCAGATTTGGGGTCCAGCTTGAAGGGCTGGCCTGGCAGAAATAATAGATATTGACGCATGAGAACATTGAGAGTTGTAGCAAGCCAGCAAACTTTCCTTAGTTGGCAACTCACTGTTAGTCTTCAAAGTCCCCGGTTCGCTGCTTCGACTCCCCGCTTGGTTAATCGCCTTGACAACAAAGATGTACTTTGTGCCACTCTGCAGGCCGTGCACAGTGTAGTGGTTCTGTTTGATGTTGGGCACAATCATCCAACTCTCCAAGGAATTGCACAGACCTGAGAGGAAAGATTTCAGTGACTAAATTGGTGGATCTTTCCCTTTTTTTAGTGGTGTTTTCTGCTTAGGAAGAAGTTTTTCTTTCATGCACTTACTGGCAATGTTAGCCTGTCCGGTGAAGATGGCATATTGGAGTTCGTACGACACTACGCTGAATTCGTCCTCAGATGTCCAGTGTACTGAGATGGTATCGTATGACGCTGTGCACAATTCTTCTCTAATGCAAGGAGCAGACGGAGCTATAAAAACAAGAAAGGAAATGTTTCGGTAATAATTATAAATGACTACTGAACTAGTTTTGCATCGAAACGGATACTAGTATCGATACAGATACGGCACTATAGTGATGTCATCGGTATCAGGGAGCACTAAAAAATAACGTGCCGATGCTGCTGCTCATGTATTTTTCGAGGTCTAGTTTCCAAGCGCTGGTTGCACTACCCAAGATGGCCGCCAGCTACGCACGCAACCGTAAAAAGAGGAGTGTGAAGCGGGGTGCAATGTTAAGTCTTAGCTGTTAGCTCTGCTGCACTCCCTGTGAACTCTCATGACCACTCTCTCATGAGCCGGAACGCACGCGGCTCTTAAGTGTCTGTGTCACGTGACTGACGTAGCCGGTAACGCGCTCGGCCAAACAGACACACAAGTACGGTGGGTGAATTATGCCAAACAAAAGGGTCACCACAAGTGCTTCTCAACTTTCCGAAGATGATGATAGATATTAACCTGCGCAATATATCGTTTGAACATGCCATCGGTATGTGCGCATGCGCAATAGTCCTATCGAAGGACGTGCAATTGTTGTTTTTTTTTTTTTGCTTCATAAAGCGGCAAGTGTGCAGAGACCTGGCTTCCTGGATCCATTTTATCAGGGCTGGCATAGCATAGCCAAAAATTGTACTCGAGTAGCATTACTTCAAAATAATATTACTCAAGTAAAAGTACAAGTAAAAAAAATATTTGGTGAAATGAATACTCAAGTAATGAGGAATGTTTGATTTTCTTTTTTTTCAAATATGGTATTTTATTTCTCAGCACATACACACAAAACTTTTATTTTTTTTAATGGTGCTTTAAAGACCGCGGGATTGAACAGGGTGGCGTGATAGAAGAACGGCAAGCTTGAGTCTGATTGGCATAATGGAGTCATGTGATTATTGTTGCGACATCTCATTGGTGAAACTGGTGGAGCTACTGTTGGCTTCCCTTACAAAAAATAAAGTCGATATGTAGAATAAAGAGGAAACATGGAACAACTCTAGTGTAGCCCAAAGTAGCGGTGTAAGAGTAGCATTTCTTCTTCACGTATCTACTTAAGCAAACGTCAAAAGTACATTTTTCTCAAAATTTTACTCAAATAAATGTAAATGAGTAAATTCAATGCATTACTACCCACCTCTGCCTTTTATATACAGCAATCTACATTATTCACAAATTAACCCCTGGAATAAACGGTATTATATGAATACAATGTGGTCATGGTGAGTCAACCAAAGTATCTGTCCAAATTCTTCTAGTTAATAATCGCAATATATATGGCAAACCCCCAAAAAGTCGCAGTGTCACTTTTTTTTTCAGTTTCGTCAACCCTAATAGATATCCATTCAATTTTAAATGGATTGGATGTCTAGCAGTGGAGCGGGAAGTGTGAGGCTGAAGGTGCTGCAGCACCCCTGGTGTTGAAGGGGGTTGTTTTGGTCGACTTTTTTGTATTTATTATTATTAATTTTTTTTTTTTTTCATGTTAATTACATGGTCAACACACGACACCTTGTTTGCTAGCGAATTACGTGGAATAAGGCACTACTGGAACAGAAAAGTTAACTGTTGACAGAAGAGGCGTTGACATGACGAAAAATGAGCTATTTTTTTTTTTCTTTAAATGAACAGCAAAAATGTCTAAAATTAAATTTGAGGTTCAAAGCTAAGATCATTATAATGATAGTTCAATAATAGTGCCCAGCGAGGAAGTTTGCTACCGATTTAGACAGTGGAGTCCACAAAGGAAATCTACTTTCGGTGTCTTCAAATGAAGGGCAGGCTTGCATTGTAGCCATGTTATTGCCGTGTAGAGCGCTGTTTGATATCAGTGTTGTGATCAAAAGGGGTGTTAAACCGAGGCTTTTTGGACCTTGTAGTTTTTAAATGTGTTTGTCTGTCATGGCGCCATCTACTTGCGGGGATTTGCATTATACCGTATTGGCCCGAGTATAAGATGGTGTTTTTTGCCTGAAAAAGTGACTGAAAAAGTGGGTGTCGTCTTATATTCGGGGTCTAGACATTATACCCATTCTCGACGCTAGATGGCGCCAGATATCATTGAAGCGAATGCTCAACTTGAGTAACGATAGATCTCAGCTACTCTCATGTTTAACCAGTTTTGCATTATTTTATTGCAATGTCTTTACTTATTCAGATTTGTTTCAAGACTACAGTTACAGTTAGACCTCACTGATTGTTTTGCATTTATTGCAATTTTGTTGTTTTATCACAATAGATTGGTTTATTTACATTTCAAAAACCAGAAGCCATTCATTTATGAATGTGATTGCACTTTAGTTTACATATTTAAATGTTCAGATATTAAGATATGAATGAGGCAAAATAACATGCTCTCAAATATATTGTTATAATCATTTGTTTCAGATGTACTGTAATTACTGTAATTATTTTCTGTATATAAAAATTAATTTGGTGTTCAAAAAGTCTTTTTTTCAAACTTGAGTCTTGAAAAAGAGGGGGTCGTCTTATAATCAGGGCCGTCTTATATTCGGGCCAATACGGTACTACACGGGCGCTTCTATTTCCAATTCAAAAACTACGACACACACTGTAGGTGAAATAGAACACTGTCTTTAACGTAGCCTAGTAGTAGTACGGAAACGATCCACCATGCGTGTGTACTGTCATTGTGCATAACTTGTATGGAAAAAACACGCGAGCATGACAAATTTGGAATGAAACAGCTGTTTTGGATGGGAAAAATTAAAAAAGGGGCCTCAGCACCCCCTGCTGTGTGTGACTTCCAGCGCCTCTGACGTCGAGCGCCATCAATGGCAGCCACCGAGTCAAAAGCAGATGCTCTGACATGGATAAAATAAGCTTTTAAAAATTGGTTGAGAAATAAGCTAGTAGTAGCTAGTTGGCAGCAAATGAACATTTATTCGTTGCAAATTGATTGGACGTCTAGCGCCGTCAATGGCAGCCACTGAGTAAACAGATGTTTTGACATTGATAAAATAATCAGTTGAGAAATCGGCGCATATGACTTAATTTTAATGTCAGTGCATTGACTTCGATGGGAATGTCGCCTTTTTCCCACTATAAACGGATTGGACGTCTAGTGCTGTCGATGGCAGACAACGAGTTAGTCTTTACTATTACTTTTACATTCAAGTAAGCATTAATTTAATAATAAAAGGAAAAATAAATCATTTGTACATTTTTACAAAAAAAAAAAAAAAAAAACACGCCATAACAGGACAATATCGGCATTAGTATTAGGAGCCAAAAAGTGGTATCGGTGCAACACTAATTAAAACATTTTTTTGGAGTCAAGTGGAACAGTGGGGTATCTTAGAGAAGTCCCATATTTGTACTGGAACCCACATTCATGATGATTACAAAAGTGCTTTCACACATTCGGCACACAGAAATTCAAAACCTTCGACTGTGATATTTTTGGGGTTATATACATGTACACTATTTACTAGCAGCTCTTGTCACATAACAGTTGTCCTCTCACCAGCTAAATGTCAAGTCTGTCTTGTTATTTGGCATTAATGTATCATGAAAGAGGCAAGATGTTTGACTTGAGCGGTGATAAATAGCTACACCAACAGACTTTGTTAAGCAATTAGAAGCTTGTAAAATGTCTGTTACCGTTTGTCATTGCACTTGTAATTCAAATGGAGACACAGAAACGAATGTTAGGAATTAATTAATAAACTTCAGAGTTACCGTTTTGACTCAAAAATGATGATCAAAACACGGACATTTTTAGGCCTTTTTATTATTATTGTTATTTGTAGATTAAATTTGAGTTTCTCCATGTAAACAAATGAGAATTCCAGTTTACCAGTGAGGTAATCCAGATTTTCCAGCAGTTTCTTCTCTCTGGTGAAATCCAGGGCAAAGTTGTCAAACGTGTCGGTCAGGTGTATCTCAGGAATCAGCACTTGGGTGGACGCGGTTGCCATGGAAACCCTGAGACCCAAAAAGTTTTAAACATGCATTTAGAAGTAAGTGCTGGGGGAAGCTGTTGTTTTTCTCCTCAGGCTGGCGTGTGTTCACGCTAGCCAAAATCGATAGAACGGCTTTAGTGAATCTTAAGCACACGAGTGGGATCAAATTTGGTTCGATAGTACAACAAGTAGACACCCGAGTTTTCAAATTGCCTCTCATTCTTAGCATTAACCCTGTTTACTGGCGTGCGGCCGGCGTTGTCGGCGCGTGGGCCGCCTGACCTCTCGTTGATGCTTTTAGCAGTCTGCAGAAAGCGCGCGTGGTCGCTCTCTTTCAGCGTCTGGTCGGCTTGGCTGATTAGCACAGAGGACCTCTCGATACACTGCTGGCAGTTTGAGATCTGCTGGGCCAGTTTGCGTAACCTTTGCGCCTGAGGAGTGGAAAAAGAAGTTGTAAATTAAAATCACTGTTTCACAAGTGTACGCAAAATACATATTTGTATCTGTACATATACGACAAAATGACTTCGTCAGTATCGATAATGTACGTTTTTGGGTTTCCAACCGCTGGTTGCCCTACCCAAGATGGCCGCTAGCTACGCACACGACACACATCCTTCTGTGTTCATTGTATTGAGTTTATGACTGTTAGATAGGGTTTCTCACAATCGATTAATCGGACGATGAATTAAACGATTAATTGGGATATATGTCACTTTTTTCAATGACCTTCACAATTTACCTTGAAGTTGTTTTCAGCATGTTGTAAGTAATAATGGAGACCAAATGGATGACTATTTACATTTGACTATTTATTAAAATAATATTTTATTACAGCTTCCTGACCTTACTGTAGTCTACATCAATGATCAAATCTGTTGGCCACTAATTTATTCTTTGGTTAGTTGTTGCAGCCTTATTAAAAAGCTAGTTTGGACGATAACATGTCTGAAAATTGGCAAAAATATGAATTGTTGTTTTCCAACGTAAAAGCAGATTTTTGTTTATATCCTACGTTGAGTTATAAAAAATATCATGAAATCTGATCATATTTACAACTGGGAAGTTATATGTATGTTATAAAGAATTTAGACAAGTTTAAGGTGAAGAAGGTCCTTGACGATGAATTTGTTATCAAAATAATGGTCGATTAATTTGCTCATCGTTTAGTTGTCGACTAATCGATTAATTGTTGCACCTCTAATGGTAGACGTCCAATCCATTTGAAGTTGGAGGGACGGCAGCTGCTGCCATCTCTCCAACTTCAAATGGATTGGTCAATGGAAGACAATCAGTTAAGCAGTGTCTGACCAAGCAATAGTAGTAATAACCTTACAGTTATGTCATTATGCAGTAATTTAGCATAAAAAGAAAAATATCTTTGTCAAAAAACGTGGTATCGGTATTCGGTACAGTATCGGCATCGGCCGATACCACACAGCAGGTTATCAGAATTGGTATCCGAAGTCCAAAAAATGGTATTGGTGCAACACTAGTTTTTAAGGATGTCCAAGCGCTTCTAAGGCTAGATTCATATCGCAGGTCTAAATGCATAAATCCGATTTTTTGTCATATCTATTTTTTTGGCGTACCCGTTCAGACTGCCTTTGTCCATTGAGCCTGTTCAAGTATCACGCATGCGCACTAATTCACAGTCCGATACGCGTTGAGCAAGAAGACCCGCATGCGCAGAAGCATCAAAACAAATGACCATACATGCTGGCTCAACGTCATTCAGAGGTGATCATATGTTGATTTCCAAAAAGAGGACACAAATAACAGACATAAATAATCCCCGTTTAGTCTTATATTCAAACTTTATATGGATCGATAGCAAGCACGCACTGTCCGTGCATGTCACACACACATAAGACTCAAGGCCGTGTAAGCAATGTTGAGATATTGCTCATATAGCGAAAACCGATCACTCTCAAGCTTATCCTCAGCCCATTTTATTTTTTTATGACTGTTGTCAAGCCCGATCCTTCCCCAAAAGACGTGTTAAAGGCAAGCTAGGCGCTAACGCACAGCTGCACCGCTACCTAAGCGCCCTGCCTCTTTCGCTCTTTGATGACGTAATTGCTACATGAATTCCGATTTGGGAGACTTGACAGTTTAGACCGCCTTGACATTCTGGAAAAATGTGGCCCAGATCGGATTTAAACCACAAACAAAAGGCTACGTTCATACTACAGGTCTTAATGCATGAATCCAATTTTTCCCATGTTTTTCCGACTCGAGTAAGGCATTAACGTGATGGTCTGAACGTGACATGTCGCGTAGAACTGGACCATTTCAAATCCGATCTGGGTCACTTTCGTACGTGGTCTATATCCGATCTGGGCCAAATTTCTTCCAGAATGTGGCTTGCGGTCTGAATTTTCAAGTCTCCCGAATCGGAATTCATGCAGCAATGACGTCAGCAAAGCGAAAGCGGCAGGCAGGACAGAAGAAATGTAGCTGTGCATTAGCTTCCAGCTCGAACTCTGCTCTTATGCACGAAGTGGACTTGAACACGGTCATAAAAAATTAAATGAAGAAAAGGATAAGCTTGACAATTTTCCATTTTAATTCTATGCGCCGAACGAGCAATATTTTAGTATTGCTTACATAGCCGAGACGGGGCAAAGTGACACTCCCACGTCATGTCACGCACACAAGGTTTATGTGCGTGCATGTATGCGTTCTATTAGTCCATATAAACTTTGGATAAAGGACTAAACGGGGATTATTAATGTCTGTTATTTGTGTCATCTTTTTGGAAATCAATATATGATCACCCTGGAATGACATACTGCTAGCATGTGTAATTTTTTTTTTTTTTATGCTTCTGCGCATGCGGTCACTTTACTGAGCGCATCTCAGACGGAGAATTAGTGCGTATGCGTTATACTTGAACGGGCTCCATGGACAAAGGCAGTCTGAATGGGCACGCCAAAAAAAACAGACATGACAAAAAAACTGATTTATACATTAAGACCTGCAGTATGAACCTAGCCAAAGTGACCCAGATCGGATTTATAAATGATCCACTTCTTTACGACTTGTCACGTTCAGACCGTCAAGTTAATGCCTCACTCGACTCGGAAAGACACGAAAAAGTTAGATTCGTGCATTAAGACCTGCGGTATGAACCTAGCCTAAGTTTGCTCTCGGCTCCCTATAAATACTTCATACTGTATCTGAAGGTAATTTTGAAGTTATCTAACTTGGTCAGAAGTGGAAAGAGTAGCCAAAAGTGTTACTCAAGAAAGAGTAGCGTTACTTCAAAATAATATTAATCAAGTAATAATAGTCATCCCCCCCAAAAAATGTACTCAAGTACAAGGAAGAAAGTGTCAGTCAAAAGAATACTCAAGTAATGAGTTACTGCTTACAATATCCGATTAAAAAAAAAATTTTTTTTCAAGCGTTATTTTTTCTCAGCACAGCATAATCTATATGAATTATTATTATTATACTGTACAATAACCTATTACATGACCATATTAGCCCCCCCCAAAAAAACATTGAAAAATCATTGAATTTCGACTAGAAAAATCGACAGAAATGAATCACCCATACAAAGAGCATGAGTGCCCTCTAGTGGAGAAAGCATTATGTCAAAACGATCATATCTCCATTTTTCCGTGGCCTATCGGTGCCAAATAAAATCTGGGAGAGAGGTTGAAATCGGCGCTTTCGAGTCATGTTGACGGCAGTGCTTTATACGAAAGTTTTTTTATGGCACTTTAAACAGGCCACCTGATTGAACAGGCCGGCATAATCATAGGACTTCCGACTGCAAGCTTACGTGTGGTCATGTGACTGTGTTGTTACGTCTGATTGGTATAATGGGAGCTGTGATTATTGCTGCGACGTTTCATTGGGGATATTGGTAGAGTCGAACTGCTCTGGCAAAAAAAAAGTCAACTCTATTCATTTAAACGCATATTTTATTTATATTTATTCTATAATATGTACAGTAAAGAGGAAAAATGACTCGAGCAATAGTAACATTTCTTAATACAGATCTACTCAAGCAAAAACTAAGATGTAGTAAAACTACTCTTAGATGTACATTTTACTGAAAAAGTTACATTCACTTTGTTACATTTACTTGAGTAACTGGTTATTACGCACCTCTGATCTATGTTCAATTTGATTCCCCCAGTTGAGTATACATTATAGGTATGTTTTTTAATGATTTCTTTTCTGCCTATTAATTTCTGGTATGAAAGTACAGCCTTTAAATAATGACCAACTCCACTCACTGCCACAACAGAAAGATGTTAAGAGACAGATTGAGGTCATGCTGAATTTAGGTCAGAGGACATTTTGTCAGCAATTTGGCATGTACAGTGTAATCTCTGTTCAAATCTGGTGCTTTGCAAAGTCCTTTACGCACTCTAGTTCAGACTATTTTAAGCCATATTGATCCTGGATGTTCCGAAAAAATGTGTTAATGGGAAAAAATGGTTACTTTACCTGTTGAAGCGGTGCTATAGGTTATAAAAGTGTCATTATATGCTTCATGAAAAGTTTACAGTTACATGTATAATCACTCTACTGGATGCAGCAGGGCCTTTTTTGGGGCACCGGCTGTCATCCCATAAATAAATGCTGTCGGTAAAGGGATGTGAAGAGAAGAGTACTGAATGTGACCCTAAATAAGGACTGTTTTCATGGTCAATACTTTTTTCCACTGCTGAATCTTCTTACCTTCCCTTCCTTTATCTTGTTGCCAATGATATGTCTCCTCTGCTGGATGATGTCGATCAGAGTGTCACACTCGTCCAAGAGCTTGCCCTCCTGCCGGGATGCATTCACCTGTGAGGGAATCCATCGTGTGAGGTACTTCCAAGTGTTTCTTTGACCTCGGTGAGTATCCTGTGGAGTAAACCTTTAAACACTTGCGCATTGACTACTTTATTATGGTAATAGTGAGATGATGGAGAAATCTCATTGAGGGATACTCCAAAAAAACATTTCTATGATTTTATACGTAGGTAGTCATTTCAAAACGGGTCTACGTCTAAAAGAAGAATCTTAAAAGGCAGTTATTTCCAAGCAAGCTATGGGGTGAATTTTACCATTTTGTGAACAACTGCGTGAGCAGAAAAAGGTCCGTTTTTGAACATACAATTGATATGTAATTTGTGGGTTTCGTCATTCACAAACTATAATGACGACGCCCGCGATTCACTAAAATTACGATTAAAATTAGGAATAATTCAATTTAAACTGTTTTTTTTGTTGTTGTTTTTTTGTGGCTGACTTGACCATATGGGAGAGGTAAATGACAGATTATTCACAAAGAACATATTATGTCCAGCTAAAATATGACTGGCTGCTGCATCCAGGCAGAACATCATGAAATCAATCATATTGGTGCAGGTTATTACAAATAACAGCACAATTCTTCTCTCAGTGAATCACTTGTATTCTTCGTTCTACACTAAAAAGAAACTATTATATACTAAATAAAATAACCTAACTATGTTCACTAATGACAATAACTTCTTCTTTTCAATCAATAACATACGCATCACCCCTTCCAGTCAGGTTAAGAGTCTGGGTGTCATTCTCGACAAACACGCTTTCCTTCCGCTCCCGTATCGACAATATTACCAGGTCAGCCTTCCTCTACCTCCGTAACATCTCTCGTCTCCTTCCTTCACTCACCCGCCGTTACTCTTGTCTGCGGTCTAGTCACCTCCCGGATTGACTATTGTAACTCACTCCTCTACGGTCTCCAAAATAAATCGCTCCAGAAACTGCAACTCCTCATACGAGATTCTCCTCTTTACCTTCAAAGGATTATAAATCCACCCTCTTCTGTATTAGCAGAGGCGCTATGAAAGTAATGTATTTTTATTATTACATGACCATTAGTTTTCAATGAAAGGGTTAATGCACCACCACGTAAATGCTAATTTACCATAACAAACAATGGCTAATTATTGGTATTAAGTCTGAAAACGGAATGGTTACTTTATGTCCATCCATCATCTTACGCTTGCTCCGGGGTCGGGTCGTGAGGGCAGGAGCTTTAGCAGGGAAGCCTAGACTTCCCTCTCCCCAGTTACTTCAACCACCTCCTCTGGCGGGATCCCAAGTCCTTCCCAGGCCAGCAGAGAGTCTCTCCAGTGTGTCCTGGGTCGTCCCCGGGGCCTCCCGCCGGTGGGACATGCCCGAAACACCTCTCCACGGAGGCGTCCAGGAGGCATCCGAACCAAATGCCTGAGCTACCGCAGCTGGCTCCTGTCAACACGGAGGAGTAGCGACTCAAAGCAGAGTCTCTCCCAGATGATCTAGCTTCTCACCCTATCTCTAAGGGAGAGCCCGGACACCCTGCGGAGGAAACTCATTTCGGCCGCGTGATCTTGTTCTTTCGGTCACAACCCACAGCTCGTGACCATAGGTGAGGGAAGGAACGTAGCTCGACTGGTAAATCGAGAGCTTCGCCTTTCGGCTCAGCTCCTTCTTCAGTACTACGGACTGATGCAGAGTCCGCATTACTGCAGATGCTGCACCGATCCGCCTGTCGATCTCCCGCTCCCTCCTAGACCTCACCCGCGAACAAGACCCCAAGATACTTGAACTTGAACACTTGGGGCAGGATCTCATCCCCGACCCGAAGAGGGCACGCCACCCTTTTCCTTCTGATGACCATGGGTTCGGATTTGGAGGTGCTGATCTTCATCCCAACCACTTCACACTGGACTGCGAACCGCTCCAGTGAGAGTTGGAGGTCACGGCTTGATGAAGCCAACAGCACCACATCATCTGCAAAAATCAGAGATGCAATACTGAGGTCACCAAACCGGACCCCCTCAACGCTTCGGCTGGGCCTAGAAATTCTGTCCATAAAAATTATGAACAGAATTGGTGACAAAGGGCAGCCTTGGCAGAGTCCAACCCTCACTGGGAAGAAATTTGACTTAGTGCCGGCAATGCGGACCAAACACTCACACTGGTCATACAGGAACTGAACAGCCCTTACCAAGGGGCTCGGTACCCATACCTGGTTACTTTATGTGTTTTCTATAAATACATGAGAGTAATTCTTTTTGTTTGATGTTTAGTTGACATTTAACTTGAACTTGGAGTGGCATTGACCAGTTTAAGAAGAAAAAAAATGTTGCCTTTTATTGCTGCTGAGAAAAGAGTTGTGTGCACTCTCTATTTAGTGTTTTTATGGTGTTTGAACACACACTTCAAATAAAAAAAATGGTCCACATAGTCAATCATGTGTCAAAAAAACATCTCACTCTGAAGGAATCTGGCCTTTGAGCCAGATTGCCAGAATCATGCCAGCCAAACCGCCGGACATGCGCTGGCGCAGATCCAACAACCCGGGCCAGAGAGACCCCGACAAAGGCCAAGCTCCTCGTGTTCACCTTAGTCTTAACCCCTTGTACTGACACCATTTTGAAAGCTGGAAAAAGGCTTCGAAGCAGAAGTTGGCAATTTATTCAGGTCGACAGCGATCATACAGTACAGAGGGACCCAGGCGAGGATCAAAGATCATATCACAAGTCAACATAAGGTTCCCGAGAAAAAATGACCATGCTTAGTTAAACGTTCAGTCTTTTGAAGGCTCTTGTGGGGTGGGCAGGAGGAAGGGTGTGTTTGGGCGTTGTTCAGGATTATTGTCTGTTTGTGGATTGGACAGAAGGATTCGGGAGTTACTGTAGTCAGGGCAACAAGGGTTATGGATTTTGCCACCTCGGCGTCGAAGGGGCTCTTGGAGTCTTGTCAGTCGTGTTATCAGTTGGATATCGGGCATTCTCCATTGTTCCTTGTGTTGGGACAGGGCGACCCGCCTTTTGTTCTTGACTGTCCAGGAGAACTGATTGCGAGAGTTGGTAGTGCAGACGTGGGCTTGTAGATGTCAGTGTCAATCTTGCTCAGTCAGTTGCATGACGCACACGTTGGGCTTCCGTGATAAGAAGGGGTCATGTATCTCCTATGCCCTATAGTCTGCTTGTTTTCCTTAAACTATGCTATAAGTGCTATTTATTTTATATTGGGTGTGTTAGAGTAATCAGTCAAAGAGTAAAAACGAGAAACAATACTATTCCCTGATTGATTATATTACGTGTGTTAGAATAATGCAAACAGTTAGACGGTGCCTACGAGAAACTCGTATCTCATTCATCATGACATAATCATAACATAATCTCAAGTTCTGTTAATGAACATTTGTTACATTGAAATTTTAACCTAAGATTGTTATCAGGATTACAGTATTGTGTAATATCAGCAGGAAGTGACCCTGAAACGCCTACTGTTTGCATAATAATGCCACAAAATAATAGAAAATGTCTTAGGTGTTTCACTGCCACAGCAATGCTACCATTGCAATTTCTCCAGAACTTGCATTTTTTAGCTGTTATATAACATTTTCAACTAATGGGAATTTAACCAGTCTTTTGGAAAGGTCATTTTAAAGTTTAATGTTGGGTGACATTTACAGATTGCTCATCCTTGCCTAAAATTGTTGCCATAGCATCGTCGAGCTTCCGAAGGGCAAATCTTGATCCAAAAAAACCAGTCTTGGAGTGGAGTTAAATTGTGAAACATTAGAAATGCTACACCCCCAACGAAAGGGAGCTTTAGTTTCTCCCACGCCGTTGGTATGCCGAGCACATTGTCGTAGTGTTTAATGACTGCTGGCAAAGACTACTGGACCATATGACAGAATGTAGCATCAAGTGATTCATTTAAACACTGAAAAAAAAGAAGGAAGGCGTTCAACCAATTCACAATGCAGATGAATTGAGCTTTGTAATAAAGCCAATGAGGAATACCAAAGGCGCCGGAGGGACTGTCAGTGCAATGAATTTTCTGTGTGACCCGGCATGTCATTTCAAAGCCTAACGACAACATGATTCAGATGGACTCTCCTTAAGCTATTTTAGGAGTACGGAGCGCGTGAACAGTAATGTACAGGGGCAGTCGGAGAGGACGGCGAAGTAGGACAAGTGTTTTCCACCCTTTGTTTTGTGCATCATTTATTCATGGTTGTTTTTCTTCTTTTGGGTAAGTTTCAAATTCATGCATCGTCAAATCTAGCGAAACTCGCTGTTATTATAGAACTTTGACGAAGCACAATAAAAGGCCACGCCAGGCGAAGATGCCGCTCTCCATTAGCGCCAAAGCTGCAGTTTAAACCCAGAGGCGTTGCTTTTTTAAAAAGCTTCTTTGAGCGCCAGTGTATGTAATGTCAGTGAACAGACTTAGAGCAGAGCTGCCAGATTAGTATAAGTGCTACGCTGCCCTTGGTTTTTTATGTATGTTAAACCATAATGCTATTGTAATGCATGAATGAGTCGCTCTATATCTGCGCATCAGGAACAATGAACACGTTTTTGCGCATTCGACGTCAGCTAGACAATATACATATCACTACCGGCTGGGTTGCCAGATCGGAATCACACCATGAAACCCTAACACTTCGATAAAAATGACAGGTCGACTGATATGGGGTAAAAAACAACAACAAAAAACAAAGAACCACTACAACAAAATCAGCCATTTCCCGAAGTCTTAGGTCAATTTTTTGAGGCCGATAACCTTTTTTTTAATTTTTTTTTTTTAATTCAATTCAATTCAATTCAATTCAATTTTATTTGTATAGCCCTGAATCACAACAAGGTTGTCTCAAAGGGCTTTGCAGAGGCAATATGATACACAATCAGAAACAGCAAATGAAGCAACAAAGATGAATAAATAAAGTTCAAGTCCTGGGTATCCCCCATCCTTAGACCCTCCATGTCGGCAAGGAAAAACTCCAAAAACTCCAGTCTTTGGGAGAAAATGAGAAACCTAGGGAATACCACAGTCAGGAGAGATCCACTCCCAGGACAGATAGACAGGAAGCCCCAGGAATGCTAAAGGGAATTAGCAGGCCAAGTTACAGTCTGTAAAGATGGATAAAGGGAACCACGGACTTATTTTACTGAAACAGCCTTTCCAACATTGTTCAAAACAATTCTTAAAAAAATATCTAGCATTATAATTATAGTATACTACTACATATAATAATATTATAATAATTATTCATTGCCATTTATCATAAAGAGTGTCATTTTAAAGCTATTCTTATTCTGAATCTGTAGTATTATAGTATTTACATATTATAGTATTAATTCTGAAGTATGTCGGATTACCTGCATAAATCATTATTTATATGACGAACATGATGTGATTTTATTTTGAAATATCCACCGGAAGTACATTCGCTAAAATGCTAACCGTAAGCTTGAAAATCCACAAAAAAGTACTTTTCGTCATTGCTTGTAGTGTCACTAATAGATTTTTTTTCTCATTTTTTTCCTTTGCAAATGCTATTAACCAGCGATTTTTCAAATTTGAAGTGTTACCTTTTAACTGCAAGTTTGCGTTTTGGAGAAGACGGCCAATGTTTTATAGCAGGCTAAAGTGGGTTGTGTTTTTTTCCCCATTAGTCTCAATGTAGCAATGCTAACGTTTATAGTGTTTAATATAGATGTGTTTCCTTATTTTATATGTCTGAACTGTAATTCTACGGCGCGTTGATGACCAATAAACACCTGGAAGGAACTGGAGTCTCATATGCCATCTACGCGCACGCATGCACACACGCGGTGATAAAAAGCAGCCGTGAAAATGACCGCCTCATTTTTATTTACCTTGCGATAAATGGACTCATTGCGTATCACGACAGGCTTAGCAACTTCAATAAAAGATCTCGTTAATTAGTTGGATGGACTTGCGATCTGCAAGTGTCCAACATTCTCAACTTTCCACGCATATACAGTGCCTTGCAAAGGTATTCGGCCCCCTTGAATCTTGCAACCTTTCGCCACATTTCAGGCTTCAAACATAAAGATATGAAATTTAATTTTTTTGTCAAGAATCAACAACAAGTGGGACACAATCGTGAAGTGGAACAACATTTATTGGATAATTTAAACTTTTTTAACAAATAAAAAACTGAAAAGTGGGGCGTGCAATATTATTCGGCCCCTTTACTTTCAGTGCAGCAAACTCACTCCAGAAGTTCAGTGAGGATCTCTGAATGATCCAATGTTGTCCTAAATGACCGATGATGATAAATAGAATCCACCGGTGTGTAATCAAGTCTCCGTATAAATGCACCTGCTCTGTGATAGTCTCAGGGTTCTGCAGAGAGCATTATGAAAACCAAGGAACACACCAGGCAGGTCCGAGATATTGTTGTGGAGAAGTTTAAAGCCGGATTTGGATACAAAAAGATTTCCCAAGCTTTAAACATCTCAAGGAGCACTGTGCAAGCCATCATATTGAAATGGAAGGAGCATCAGACCACTGCAAATCTACCAAGACCCGGCCGTCCTTCCAAACTTTCTTCTCAAACAAGGAGAAAACTGATAAGAGATGCAGCCAAGAGGCCCATGATCACTTTGGATGAACTGCAGAGATCTACAGCTGAGGTGGGAGAGTCTGTCCATAGGACAACAATCAGTCGTACACTGCACAAATCTGGCCTTTATGGAAGAGTGGCAAGAAGAAAGCCATTTCTCAAAGATATCCATAAAAAGTCTCGTTTAAAGTTTGCCACAAGCCACCTGGGAGACACACCAAACATGTGGAAGAAGGTGCTCTGGTCAGATGAAACCAAAATTGAACTTTTTGGCCACAATGCAAAACGATATGTTTGGCGTAAAAGCAACACATCTCATCACCCTGAACACACCATCCCAACTGTCAAACATGGTGGTGGCAGCATCATGGTTTGGGCCTGCTTTTCTTCAGCAGGGACAGGGAAGATGGTTAAAATTGACGGGAAGATGGATGCAGCCAAATACAGGAACATTCTGGAAGAAAACCTGTTGGTATCTGCACAAGACCTGAGACTGGGACGGAGATTTCTCTTCCAACAGGACAATGATCCAAAACATAAAGCCAAATCTACAATGGAATGGTTCAAAAATAAACGTATCCAGGTGTTAGAATGGCCAAGTCAAAGTCCAGACCTGAATCCAATCGAGAGTCTGTGGAAAGAGCTGAAGACTGCTGTTCACAAACACTCTCCATCCAACCTCACTGAGCTTGAGCTGTTTTGCAAGGAAGAATGGGCAAGAATGTCAGTCTCTCGATGTAGCTTGCAGCTGTAATTGGAGCAAAAGGTGGCGCTACAAAGTATTAACGCAAGGGGGCCGAATAATATTGCACGCCCCACTTTTCAGTTTTTTATTTCTTTAAAAAAGTTGAAATTATCCAATAAATTTTGTTCCACTTCACGATTGTGTCCCACTTGTTGTTGATTCTTGACAAAAAAATTAAATTTCATATCTTTATGTTTGAAGCCTGAAATGTGGCGAAAGGTTGCAAGATTCAAGGGGGCCGAATACTTTTGCAAGGCACTGTATGTTTATGGCTTTTTTTTTTTTTAACCCTTCATTATGAATATCATGTGATTAACTCAGTATGTAAATACATACTAAGTTGATATGATATTCATAATAATAATACGACAATAAAAATCTCCCGATCCCCCAGCCCCCTAAAAATGTTCTTCGCCGAAAGGTGAGAGATTTTCATGCCAGTGAAATCTGTTATTATAAACACATAAAATATTGCCATTGATTTAAAAATCTATAATATTTAGTACATATTTTGACTTACGGAGGGCGCCATGTTTTATGGACGCTCGGGGTGATGACGTCGATTGCTACTGTCACTCGATGACACCGGGTTACTGCAATTCCTTCTACGCGGCGAGATGTCCACCACATGCACTCATTGGTTAAAAGCGGCTAGTACTTACTATCTGTGTTTTTATTGAGTCTTTTATTACCTTACTATTTGCATGTGTTTCCCTCTCATACTTTTAAGCATTGTGTTTTCTTGTAATAGCTCTAAAGCAGATTGTTGATCTCTTGGCTACATTAGTCACGTAGCACAGTTAAACCTCCCTTATTCGATATTACTACGTTGAAGTATTTTCTTAAAGGCATCTTTTGTATGTTCTGTCTGTATGCATCTAAACAAAACAAGCAGGGTAGTACTTTGGGCTTTAATTTCGCCGGTGTAGCACAGTTTGGCATCACTGGGTTTTTTTTCCTACTCTCGTCTCGTCTCATCCCGTCTTTCTTCTTCATTTTGCTTTTGCTGCTTGTTTTGTGATATATCAACAGCGCTGTCCTCCTCATTAATGTTCCTCTCGGGTTCAAATTGAAAGGGTTGAACAGATGACACGTTTATGTCGCCGGAGTCGTACTCTGGAAGCCCGGCAGCGTAACCATGTGACTTCGCCACCCTGCGGCGTCAACAAAAATGGCGACTTACTAGTTAAACAAATTTTACAAATTGTATAAAACCAAAAACATCACGAGGGGGTTTCAATATAAAATTAGTTTAACATATAATAACGTTTCTCTTTTAAGAACTACATTTTTTTCTGTCAGTGGATCCCTTTAAGAATGATTCATTATTATGAATTATTAGTTATTTTATTTTTTTAAAGCACGTTGATTATGAAAGACAATTGAAACACTTATTGCATAAATGTATACAAGATTTTTTTTTTTTTTCTGCTGCTACTTCTTTTTGTAGCACTGGCCTGTAGGTGGTGCAAAATCACAATTAACAAAGATCATCACTCAAACAGTCAACATAACAGTTATTGCATTATATTGGCCTGATATATCAGTCGGCCAATATATCGGTCGACCTTCATGAGAAAGATCATTCAAACGGTGAACATAAGTTTCCATCCAATGAACTCTGCTATATATCGGCCGATTTTGAAACAAAGACCATGTATCGGTTGACCTTTAGAAGATGTAAGAAAGATCTTCACTCAAACAGTGAACACAACAGTTATCCTATTTAAGTATATCTGTAATACTGAATATTACCTGCCCATCTTGAAAAAAAAAAATCCATATATTAGACTGATACTGTACATCGGTTGACCTTCATTAGAAGGATGGTCATCTAAACAGTGAACATATCACTTATCCAATTGTATCAGCTGATATCATCCGATCTAGAAAAAGATCACATATCTGACGGTCTATACATCAGTTAATTAGAAAGCTTATCACCCAAACAGTAAACATAAGATATCCTTTTATATGGTCAAAAAAACAATCAGGAATCGTTGCTATTTTGCCGATAGGTATCATTAGAAACGTCTACAAAAAGGTTAAAACTATTATATTGTTTTCATCTCAACAAACACAATATTTAATCATTATCTAGATATTTATTCATTGTTAAACATCAAAATAAATAAACTTTTTTCCAGGGCCGATTCAAAGTGCATTCTAGGTAAATATTTCTCTTGAGATTGGTGTCAAAAGCAGATGCAAATCCACCTGTCACGAGGAATTGATTGGAAACAAACCAGAATACGCAACAAAACAAAACTTACTTCAACATTACAATGCATCTAATGGATTTTAATGTTATCTCTTTTTTGGAATTTGACTGTGTACCTACAAATCAGAAATTATATGCAGTTCATCACTCCAGATGTTGGGAGGCGATAAATACCAGATATCATTAGAGCAGTGGTCTCAAACCGGTCCTCAAAGGGCCGCAGGGGGTACTGGATTTCATTCCAACCAAACGAGACAAATACCTTTTCACCAATCTGGTTTCTTACAAGTGTAATCAGTTGATTGCAATCAGGTGCTGCTTATGTTAGTAGAAACCTCATTGGTTGAACTGTTTGTGCTGGATCTGTTGGAACAAAAACCAGGACCCACTGCGGCCCTTTGTGGAGTCGGTTTGAGACCGCTGCATTAGAGCAAAGAAGATGCTCCTCTAAAGCAGTGTCGCGGAATATTAAGGTGTCGAGATAAAAGTTGAAAGTATTTCAAATAGTTCCTTACAAAATTGCAAAGTTTTGTCAACCCATCCAATGCATTTCTCTCCCATTTCAGGTCTTTGAAAAGAGCCCAATTGGGCAACCCTGACTACTGGAAACTATTTCAGTTAAGAACTCTAAAGACAGGGTGTCAAACTCAGTTTGGCCAAATATATTAACACACTGGCTGCCATTGATGGCGCTACACGTCCATTGGATGTCTAGTCAATGGCACTGAAAGATGAGCATCTACAGCCGTTCCCCCCAGTTCAAGTGAATTGGACATCTATAGTTGTCAATGGCAGCCAATGAGTTAATTTTGCGTCACTTCCTTGTCATTTTAGGGTACGTACGGGTCTGTATCTGTTCATTGGTCACGTCCCGCCGATTTTGTTTCACTTTCTGTTGGTTTTGGAGAGTTTTTGGGTCACATTCTTGTCGTCTGATTCTCATCTTGTCAGTCCAAAACTCATCTCGTTATGTTTTAGTCTCGCAAGACCAGTAGTGGACAGAGTACTCATGTTTTTTTACTGAAGTAAAGGAACAGATACAGGTGCAAAAAAAAAATTACTTAAGTAAAAGTACAAGTATTGAAATAATAATTTGCTCTTGTAAAAGTACTTGCTTTTACAAGTAAAAAGTAAAAGTATTTTCTCTTGATGAAAAAAATGTAATTATACGTATATATAATATATATCATTGACTTAATAATATATTGACGGGACATGGGGCCCGGGGCTGACCAAGTAGAAAAACAAGAGCTTTTTACGTTGAAAATTCTTGTGAATAAATGTTTAAATCCCTGAATTCTTTATACAACTGAACGTAAAACAGTCTCGATTCTTGGTTAAAAGCAAAAAACAAAACAAAAAAACGGGTGGTTAGCATTTGTTTTACGTAAATATGTCATATGTGTTACTAATCTTTAAGCCACTGTGGTGCCACCTTATCACCACAAAGAGCTTTTTACGTTGAAAATTCTTGTGAATAAATGCTTAAATTCCGAAATTCTTTATAGACATGAACGTAAAACAGTCTCGATACTTGGTTAAACGCAAAAAAACGGGCATTTAGGATTTATTTTGACGTAAATATTGCGACTTATGATGCCAATGCCATAGCAGTGAATTTCTCTTATTGATTTTTTTTTTCTCACAACGTTTAAAAATGCATGCATGTTATGAAAAATATAATAATTAACTTGAATCCTCGAACAAATCACTCCTGAGATAGTCCTTCGTGTTTGAATGCGGTACAGCTTTCGTACTTTTTCAACCTAAATCCGGCATTGGATCGCTTCATGTGTTTGAGAATAACTGACCGACTGAAGCGGAGTGTGGGACGGACCCCTACTTGAAGGCGTGGCGCAGTGTGTTGGGAATTTGTCCCGTCAAAATTATTATGAAGTCCATGTATAAATACATACAGTACATACAGAGATTTGACTCATTATTCAAAGAATAAAACAGAAAATTCACTGATTGCTGTTTTATTATAAACTGTGCAGAATGGGGAAAAAACAAGCAATAAAATGGACTGCACTGTAAACAGAAAGTTAAGAAGCACAAAACTCCAAAACTTAGCTTAATGGCGGATTGCAAGCAACTATCAGGTGCATACCGCCACCTACTGTACAAGAGTGTGGTATTTATTAGCCAATATCTTGTTTACCTGCCTAATCTTGCGTGTACTTGTGTTGCTGCCCCTAGTGCTCAATTACAGTATAGTTGCATGTAGATCACCGATTGCACCAGAGGCATGAAAACGAAACAAACAAAAGTAACGTGTATTGCAGGCGACAATTTGAAAAGTAGTGGATTAAAAAGTACAGATACCTGCTGTAAAATGTAGTAAAGTAAAAAGCACCACTTCATACTTGTACGCACGTAAAGTACAGATACACAAAAATGAACTAAAGTACAGTAATGAAGTACTTGTACATTCCACCACACCGCAAGACATGTTTATCGTCTCGTCATTGCCATGAAAAAAAAATGTTATTTTCGTTATCGTTGACGAAAACAACAATGTACAGAATGAATGAGGTACAAGGTGCCTGTCAGGCAAAACAACCCCGTGGGCCGGATTGGGGGCCAGCACCTTTGACACCCCCGCTCTAAAGAAGTAAACAATTGTAAAAGCTACATATCTCAGCATTTACTCATTCAATGCCATTGACTGCAATCGAACTATTGTTGCCAGCTCCTCCCAGTCAAAATAGATTGGACGTCTCTTGCCGTCAATAAGTTCATTTATGACATAAATTGCCCTTACAATAGTAGTTAAAACAGTATACAATGTAAAAACAGTTCATTTTTAGAGCAACCCTGGTTTTACTATCACCGTCAATAGCAGCCAATGAGTTAATCATATAGCCCGGTAAATCTTAATGATGTAATAACTCACCTCCACATGTTGACAAGTCTGAATCAGTTTCCCCATGAGCGACTCCAGCTCGTTGTTCCTCTTGATCAGATTACTCAAATTGGAATCCAAGGCTTGCTGGAGAAAAAGACCAAGTCGACATGAGTGAGAGAAGGAATCCGTCCAACAAAAACAAGAGCAGAGCTTAGCCAACTAAGTTTAGAGAGCAACTCGAGCGCTTCTTCACTAAACAAAAACACTTTCAATGGATTTTTGAGCCTGTGCAAAGAGGCTACATTTGAGTTTGAATGTGCATTTTCATACCTCTGCACGAGGGTGATAACCCTCATCCCTGCACTGCCTTCTCATCCCGTCTCGTCCCGTCCCGTCCCGTTTGAGGCTCACACACAGTTGCGCTCTAGTACAGCATCCGAATGGGACAGCCACTCCAGTGAGCAGCAAGCCATGCGCAAACCCGGCCAAGCGGCAAATTAGGCATCAAAAGCTTTTTTACCCTCCTACGAGAGCACGCAGCGCTCGCGGCTAACGAACCGGCAAACAGGTGACAGCACGTCAGCGCTGTCCTCCTCCTTCCTTTTTCTTGGACTTTCCCACCCCCTTCTTCTTTTCTTAGATCAACTCCATACTTGTCATGAGCAAGGGCATAAGCTGTCTCCTTTACTTCCGAGAGATTGCCAAATCGGGTGTGTTTAAACCGATTTGATGTCATGTCTGTCCCTTTTTCTCTCAAATAGCTCGTGCTATTTTAATCAAGCTAAGAAAAGAAACCATTTCTTATGTTTTTCTGTTCAGTTTCCTTATGAAACTGGACAGTAAGCACACCACTAAATGGATGGGATTTGTGTGGTTGATGGGCGATCCTCGTAGGGAGCTTAAAGGATGGCCTTAATACCACGCTGGCAACTAAAAGCAGAGGAGGCACAAAGGTTTTCTTTGAAAGCCATGTGAAATTGTTCCTTACGGCCTTATCAATGTGTGCTTTGCGGGCGCTCGATGGATGTGATGAGGAGAGACCGAGATAAGCCCAGAACGCGACGAGAACAACGCCATAAAAATAAAAGAATGTATTTTGATGGTAACTTGGCGTGTAATGCAAAAGCTACCATCTATAACGGGGGTCGGCAACCTTTTTGGTGTGGAGCAGGGGTGAAAGTGGGCGGGAACGGTCAGGAACGCAGTTCCGGTGTAAGATTCAGGGCCGGAATGCTGTTCCGGTATACGGTGCTTTGATTCCGAAAATATAACACCAACTGTCAAAACGCTATGTAAAAAAACACACACACACAAGTGTTAACAACAAGCATAATAAAGTGCTTGTGTGGCGTCATCCGTTTCCACCAATATTTATCATGTATTTTATTCCACGGATGGCATGGAGGTTTCCCCAGCTGCTGCAGTTATCCGAGTCTGACGATGACGAGACACGTCAATGTGCGAATGCATGCAGCAAGAAAAACGCCTGGACTCATTTATCCATTCAAATGGCTGACACCAATGGCAATCAGCAGAGATAGTTTGCTCTGATTGGTTCAAATGTGCATGTTTTCTGAAACAGCAAAAAAAACACACAAAAAAAAGGGGGGGGGGGGGCAATGCAACAGAAAATGGATCAAATCTGTAAGAGAAAGGAAAGAGTTATGGTGGCGTATTTATCATATTTAGTTTTATTTGCTCTGATGGGGAGGCTCAGAACATCTTAGCTGTCAATGTGCACTTTGGACTTATATTTGTTCATTTATGTTAGGCTACTTATTCATTTCCTTATGATTTAAAAAAGTCAATGTTTGGGCGATCTTCAAAATGTATTAGGCAGAGTGAAATGGAATGTAAGTCACTTCTACTTATTTTTCTGAATGTATGTTACTTATATCTTTATTATTAAAAAGCACAACAAAAAGTAAATGTTTACATTATCTTCAATTTTAATATACATCCTATGTTCTTAAGTAGTTAAAATTGAGATTTGGCATTTAGAATGTGAGGAAATGAGGGAAAATAAAAATTAGGAGACGGAGGTGGGGATTATAGCGGTTTTTGTTAAATTTTATTTTGCAAATCATTGAAAAAATACAAGGGCAGTCAAACGATTAAAAATTTTAATCGAGTTAATTACAGCTTAAAAATTAATCGCAATTCAAACCATCTATTTTTCTGTCAATTATTGTTGGAATGGAAAGATAAGACACAAGTTGGACATATACATTCAACATACGGTACATAAGTACTGTATTTGTTTATTATAACAATAAATCAACAAGACGGCATTGACATTATTAACATTCTCTTAAAGTGATCCATGGATAGAAAGACTTGTAGTTCTTAAAAGATAAATGTTAGTACAAGTTCTAGAAATTTTATATTAAAACCCCTAATTAATGTTTTTGTTTTAATAAAATTTGTATAATTTTCAATCAAGAAAGTAGCTCGCCATTGTTGATGTCAATATTTACACAATGCTCATGTGGTGCTGAAACCCATAAAATCAGTCGCACCCAAGCGCCAGCAGAGGGCGACAAAACACAAAAAAACTTAAGTAACAAGTGGACATTACACTGTGCTGTCATTTTAATCTTTCTGAGCGGGACATGTGCGTTAAATACGTGAAATATTTTAACGTGATTAATTTTAAAAATTAATTGCCGCCCGTTAACGCGATAATTTAGACAGCCCTAGTAGAAACGCGTTGAACTTTTGTCTTATTTGCAGTCTTTTTTGAAAAATATGTGAACCATGAAATACTTCTCACATTTCTGCATAAAATCACCATCAAATGTGAGCTGATCTTTGTCAAAATCACACAGATGCAAAAACAGTCTCTGTTTTAACTAAAACCGCACCCAAGCATTTATAGGTTGTCATATTTTAATGAGGATAATATGCAAACAGTGACAGAAGGGGGAAAAATAAGTGAACCATCACATTTAATACCTTGTGACACCCCCCCCCCCCCCCCCCCCCCCCCATTTGGCAGCAATAACTTCATCCAGACGCTTCCTGTAGCTGCAGATCAGTCTGGCACATGGATCAGGACCATCTCTACAAAACTGCTGTACTTCAGTCAGATTCCTGGGATGTCTGTCATGAATCGCTGTCTTTAGGTCATGCCACAGCATCTCAATGGGGTTCAAGTCTGGACTTTGACTTGGCCACTCAAGAACATTTTGTTCTTCTGAAACAAAAAAGTTGATTTACTTCTGTGTTTTGGATCATTGTCTTGTTGCAGCATCCATCCCGTTTTTAACTTCAACTGTCTGACAGATGGCCTCAGGTTTGCCAGCAAAATATTTTAATTCATTCGTACATTAATGATTGCAGGTTGTCCAGGCCATGAGGCAGCAAAACAGCCCCAAATCATGACGCTCCCTCCATTATGCTTTATGTTGGGGATGAGGTGCTGATGTTGGTGAGCTGTTCCATTTTTCCTCCACTTATGACGTCATGTGTTACCGTTTCATCAGTCCACAAAATATTTTGCCAAAATTTCTGTGGAGTGTCCAAGTGCTTTTTTGCAAAAATTAAACGAGCAATAATTTTTTTTTTTTAGACAGCAGTGACTTCATCTGTGGAGTCCTCCCATGAACACCATTCTTGGCCATAGTTTTACAGATACAGTAGTTGAACTGTTCACAGAGATATTGGACTGTGCCAGTGATGTCGGTAAGTCTTTAGCAGACACTCTTGGGTTCTTTTTACCTCTCTGAGTATTGTGCGTTGAACTCTTGGCGTCATCTTTGGTGGACGGCCACTCTTTGGGGGTGAAGCACCAGTGCCGAACTCTCTCCATTTGTAGACAACTTCTCTGACTGTCGATTGATGAACGTCCAGACATTTTGAGATGCTTTTGTGTCCTTTCCCAGCTTTATACAAATCAACAATTCTTGATCGCGGGTCTTCAGACAGCTCTTTTGACTGAGCCATGATGCACATTAGACAATGCTTCACATCAAGACAATTCTTACCAGGTGTGTGTTTTATAGTGGGCAGGGCAGCTTTAAACCACTATCAGTGATTGGGCACACACCTGACTTAAAATGTTTGGTATAACAAAGGTTATAATTGCTCTTTAAGTCTTCTTAGGCAGAGTGTTCACTTACTTATTTTTCCCCCCTTCTGTCAGTTTGCATGATATCCTCATTAAAATATGAAAACTTGTTAATGTTTGGGTGGTTTTAGTTAAAGCAGACACTGTTTTTACATCTGTGTGATTTTGACAAAAATCAGATCACATTTGATGGTGATTTTATGCAGAAATGTGGGAAATTCCAAAAAGCCACTGTATACTCTTAATAATAATTTGCTTGGAAGTTAAATTAAAATGGTCAAATGTATAAGTTTACAGTGAGCGCACACCCAATTATGTCACTTAAATTAAAATGGTCAAATGTATAAGTTTACAGTGAGCGCACACCCAATTATGTCACTTTCTGTTTTCTACTAAAGGAAGTAGAGTCCGGTGAAGCAAGCAACAATGTAGTGTCAGCAGCTCGTCTAAGTTGGTAAAATCGAGCTCTAAATAAGCTTCGTAAGTCACATCGGCTTGTTCACTCGCAGGTCAAAGTGTTCAACGTTGTGTCTGTGGTTTAAAAGTAAAACTACAGTAAACATCAGTGAAACAAGAATTCTTGTGTCTCCACTTGTGAACAACCCAGCATACTGCGTGTAACTTTTTCACCATGCATTAGCATTGATACTTTATTTTATTCATATGAAGTGTAATACATGTTTTTTGGATAGTTATTTTGAGTTTTAGGGTGTATTTAGGAGTAGTTAAAGGGTTAATTCCGATATACGTGGAAATTCGAATTACGTCGCCAACGTAGGAACGCAACTCGTTGATGGGTAATTGTTAAAAGATAATGGATTCCTAAGAAAAACAACACTATAAAGCATGACGATTTCAGTCAACATGCATTTTTCCTGGATGTTTTCCCTCTTCCATCCACCGTCTGGGTTTGATGTTTTTTTCCAAGCGCCTTTGGGTAATTTTATCTCAGAAAAAGGATGGCTATTACCACAATAACCTCTATGACTCTTATCAGACTTTCACTGAAAGAGGAAAGTATCGTAGTTATCTTTTTTTTTTTTTCATTCTGTTGGTGTGTGTGAGGGTGAAAGAGTGAGCGAGAGAGACGTTCCGATATCTCAAATTCACAGTACATCAGAGCAAAAGTAAGAGCCGTGAAATGGGTCACATTTTTTCCCCTTAACTTGTCAGAGTCCAGAATGGAACGGAAAAAAACATGAGTGCCAGGACATTTTGAAGTTTTAATTATAAAAACTGACACGTAAGAGCACTTTGGGACATTTCTAATCAACTTCAGCAAATTTTTGATGGGCCAAATAAAACGAATGTGTTGTCTGGCGTAAATGTAATGTGACTTTTATGGAAAAATGGATTTATTTTCATATGAATGGATGTGAGTAGACAGAAAATGTCGGTTCATTTTCCTATCCGGTAATGGTGCCAATGTAATGTCTCTATATACCGAGTGATTAATTGGCAATCAGTACGGCGTGTAGTCCGTAGGGCAAATCTTTGCCGTGATGAATGGACAAGTGGATGGCGCTTTAATACTTTGACCTTCAGATGATCTCTTCCGATTGCGTTGTAAACTCCAACCGGCGTGCGACACATGTTAAAGGTCATTCATTTCGGAATTGGAAGACATTTTGGCTTTAAAATTATTGAGACTTAAAAACAAGTCTTTTTCGGATTATCTGCTCAGAATTCAATAGTAGGTCATAAAATGGTATTGCTGATGCACCAAAAAGAGAACTGTCTATTCTTTGTGGTGCGTAAAATATGTGTGTTTTTTCTTAGGAGTTTTAAATACTGTACATTTACATTTTGTCTTATGTGAGGAAAATGGTCAGTATTGTGCAAAATGCTCCAAAAAAATCTCGGAAAAAAAGCATCAAGATAAAATCCAAATTCACAGTTCATTTGACATCACGTTGTCAGATGGGCAACGAAAAAATGTATAATTTTAAATGAAATGAATTCATTGAAGGATCCATTTTGGGGGAAAAAATGTTGTTGTTTTTTAAAAACAGCAGTAATTGATCCATTCATAATAAAGACAAATAATTCTAAGTTCAAAACATTGCAACTTCAAGAAGAATCATTCATTCATTCATTTCCTGAGCCGGCTATACTCTTGAGGGGCGTGGGGGTGCTGGAGCCGATCCCAGGTAACTATGGGCAGTGGGCGGCGTACACCCTGAATTGGTTACCAGCCAATCGCAGGGCACAAGGAGACGAACAACCATTTTCACACACACACTCAAAATGAGAGACAATTTAGAGTGTTCAATCAGCCTACCAGTCACGCAAATTCCAAACAGCAAGGCCAGAGCCTGGGATTGAACCCTTGATCTTACAACCTTAAGGCAGCTGCGCTAACCACGCTTTCACCGAGCCGCCAAGAAGAACAATGAAGACATAAATTCAAGTAATTGGGGCCCATGTGGATTTTGTTCCAGGATTCATTTTTTAATCCCGTGGCCTCACACAGCTTAACTTTTTAACTTAACCGGGTCTGATAGCAATCTTTCTATTGCCGTTCAATATCCACCTTCTTCTTTTACCAACACCCAAAACACATACTCTGTGACCTGAGTTAAACTAATGATAACTTTTCAATACCATATTCTTCAGACTCTAAATCGCAGTTTTAATCTTTCATGGTTGGCCAGGGGTGCGATTTATACTCTAAGAGCGATTATTAACACATTATTATATCATTTCACGTCTTATTTTGACACTAAGCCGCAAGAGGGCGCTCAACGCCTGTGTTTCAACATTGGTGATAACTTGTTAAAAACAACAAACTGAGAAGGGTTGATCAAAATGGCACCGAAAAGAAAACCATATTCTGCATATTACAAACTGCAATTATTGAACAATGCAGCCGAAACTGGTAATTGAGAAGCAGAAAGAAAGCTTGGAGTTAGCCAACAAACTAGCAGGTAAACTTGTTAGCATGTCCTTTATGATATAGTTATCTGAATAACTCTTAATTGATATGTTCCGTTAACGTACCTGACGTGTTTTCAGTCTGTAGTTTATGTGTCAAGTAACATTAGCACACTTATTTAGCCTGTTGTTTTTTTATTCTATTTTAAATTGCCTTTGAAGATGACATGTCTGTTCTTGGTGTTGGATTTGATCTAATTTGCCCCAAAATGTGACTTACATATGTTATTTTCGTCTTCGTTGTAAGTTTTTGGGCTGGTGGATTTATACCAAGGTGCGCCTTATAGTCTGAAAAATACCGTGGATGTAGTAACCACGGACACTGAAAGGGTTGGAAAAGAAATTGCAAATGCAGATTTTTTTTTTCCTATCTCATTTGTTGAATTGGCAAAACCTCTTTTTAAATGATCATACACATAGAGTGTATAGTTTCCGCCCAACCATGCAGTTGGTGGGCCATGCTCAATTAAGCCCACTTAACAGCCAGAAGGTTATTAACCTGCAACCTCCTTGAAAATTGCCTTGTTTCTCCATTAATTAACGGCCCCCCATATATGCACAGTATACGTGGCTCTGTGCACACAAACAACACACCAGCATGGCTCAGTGATCATGCTAATTATCTAATAATTCCGCAGATGGAATCATCAGAAAAGGATGGTATCCCACCTGTTAATTCATTTGGGAAAATGTCTTATCTGTTCAATTGATGTTTGGCCATTTTGGGGGGGGGGGAAGGGGGAGAATTTTCATCATTACCGTATTGGCCCGAATATAAGATGGCCCTGATTATAAGACGACCCCCTCTTTTTCAAGAATCAAGTTTGAAAAAAAGACTTTTTGAACACCAAATTCATTTTTATACAGAAAATAATTACAGTACATCTGAAACAAATGATTCTAACAATATACGTATTTGAAAGAAAAAGCATGTTATTTTGCCTCATTCAAATCTTAGTATCTGAACATTTACATATGTAAACTAAAGCGCAATCACATTCGTAAATGAATGGCTTCTAGTTTTTGAAATCTAAATAAACCAATTAGGGCTGTCAAAATTATCGCGTTAACAGGCGGTAATTAATTTGTTTAATTAATCACGTTAAAATATTTGACGCAATTAACGCACATGCCCCGCTCAAACAGATTAAAATGACAGCAGAGTGTAATGTCCGCTTGCTACTTGTTTTTTGTTGTTTGGCGCCCTCGTCTGGCGCTTGGGTCCAACTGATTTTATGGCTATCAGCACCATGAGTGAGCATGGTGCAATTATTGACATCAACAATTGCGAGCTATTAGTTTATTTTTTTATTGAAAATTTTACAAATTTTAATAAAATGAAAACATTAAGAGGGGTTTTAATATAACATTTCTATAACTGGTACTAACATTTATCTTTTAAGAACTACAAGTCTTTCTATCCATGGATCGCTTTAAGAGAATGTTAATAATGTTAATGCCATCTTGTTGATTTATTGTTATAATAAACTAATACATTACTTATGTACCGTACATTGAATGTATATATCCGTCTTTTGTCTTTATCTTTCCATTCCAACAATAATTTACAGAAAAATATGGCATATTTTAGAGATGGTTTGAATTGCGATTAATTACGATTCATTAATTTTTAAGCTGTAATTAACTCGATTAAATTTTTTAATCATTTGAGAGCCCTAAAACCAATCTGTTGTGATAAAACAACAAAATTGCAACAACTGCATTAACCATCAAAGTGAGTTCTAACTGCAACTGTAGTCTTGAAACAAATCTGAATAAGGAAAAACACTGCAATAAAATAATGCAAACTGGTTAAACTTGAGAGTAGCAGAGATCTGTCATGACAGAACATTACTCCTCAAGTTCAGCATTCGCTTCAATGATATCTGGCGCCATCTAGCGTGGTGAATGGGTATAATGTCTAGACCCCGAATGTAAGACGACTCCCACTTTTTCAGTCTTATTTAAAACACTGTCTTATATTCGGGCCAATACGGTACTTTAACAGAGTGATATGATATTAATGATTTCTTTAATCCCTTATAAAATACTGATTCAATCATTTGCTGCCATTGATGGCGCTAAACGTCCAATCCGTTTTGACTAGGAAACGGTGGCAGCGAATGATCGCTGCTAGCCCTCCCAGTGACCAAGCACAAACAATATACTAGTACATTATAGAAGTAATACACCAGAGAACAAAGTGCTAAATAGGTACTGGTATATGTTAACACAGTTAAGTTTTTCAGATAAACAAACAAACTCTCAATTTCACTCCAAATCCCTACCAAGTCCATTCAAGTTTTTCATTTTCAGTATCACTTTTGAACAACTGCACATACTTGAAGTAGAGAACACGCCTCAAGTATAAGTACTATTTACATATAAGACTTGTTGTCCAGAAAATACAGTAATAATTTTTCCATTATTTTAATATATTTTTACATAAATTTGTGCTGCAACGATTAATCGATTCTCAATTAATGAAAAAGCTTCGAATCAAATTTTGCTGCTTGGTGGATTCGGTTAATTAGAGTGGTGTTGTAATGATTTGTTTTGAAAGAGTCTGCACTTAGTGGTTCTTGATTTGGGTGGATAGACTGCCCTCTAGTGTCAACAGTCCATATGACATAGCTCATCTAACATGGCTGAGTCCAGCTGTTCCCTGTTAAAGTGCCTATGACAGCAAAAAGCATGTTTATTTCACATTTCACGCGGTATTTTATGCTCCTGAATGAACTGGACCACGTGGATGTGTGTGTGGAAGCATTGATTTATTTGTTCAATTTTTTTAATCCAGCGCCATAAAAATGAGTGACTTCCTGGATTGACGAAGAATGCCAATGTGATCATCTTCAGTATACAGCCAATACTACAGTATGCAGAACGACTGCGGATTCAGCTGATTTTGCGGACTATTTCGTTTATTTTTCGCATCATGCCAGCCCAATGTGCTGCAGGGTTTTGTTGCTGCACCATGGAGAGGCGTGTCGGCCTTGCTGGGTTTCAAAAAGTTCCCTTTCACTGCGGAGAATGGCCAAAACAAGTCCGACAACTGTGGGACCATAGTGAGGTCAGTAAGCTATGTTTTTTAAATTATGTCAAATATTGGGATCATGGCACACTTTTTAATAGAGAGGTGGCTTGCATTATGTGGGTGAAAATACTCCCTGTCCACCGAGAAGGCCACATGGCTTGTCGCACAACACGGTCGCCGATCGATAAAGGCGTGCCTGCCGAAAATGCGCTTTCCTCAGCTTGGCCACGAGCAGACCCCCGCTCAGACATTGGCCGATTTGTCCGGCGGTCATTTTTCAGCTGCGTCCCCTGCAACGAGCACTCCAGCCCGTCCGCAGCAGGGGAACGACAAGCCGAAACTTGCTCACCGCCGGGGCTGGCCGATCGGTGAAGACGATCGACCCCGCAGCCGTGTACGACATGAGTATGAAAGGTGATAATAAGACTTGAAAAAGCTGCTCGGTTCGGCCGGGGCTGGGAAATGAGAAAAGCTGGACTGACTCCGGTCGCAAAAAATACCATTCGGGAGAGGAAGTCGGCAGTTTTGACCATTATGCAGAAATTTTGCCCTGTCGTACTGAGTAAATGCATTTTAATATTTCATATTCTATTTAGCACAAGACTGTTATTTGTCATGACCATACCACTTATTTAGCAATTGGGGAAAAATACTTGCATAAAAAGAATATCCTGTAAAAATATTGGAGTACAGAGATTGGAGCTGATGACATTTTTCTGCTCTGGGTGGGTTTTTCCTCGTTCTGAACCTTCCCCCCCAATGGGCTAAATTTGATGAAATTGTGACTCTGTCGACGTCATCCTCCGTCTGGGGATGCAAGAGTGCTGTAATGACAGGCGGGTCTAAATGGCAGATTAAAAGACTAATTTCTCGTCATCTGCTCTTTGCCAAATTGTTGTATATAGTCGAATCGTCTCAAGATATGATTCTAATTCACATAATAATGCTATTTGATTTTTTTTATGCTGTCACAGGCACTTTAAGACATCTTCAGTATCTTCTTTGAACAACTGCACCAACTCGAAGTAGAGTAAGTATCAACATACAGTATAAGTCGCAGGCCCAGCCACACTATGAAAAAAACTGTGAAAATACAGTAGCCAAAAATCTGAAAAGCGAAGGCTGATGTTTCAACTATTTTGAAGCCCTAGATGCTTTTTCTCATCCATTTTCGGCATGTTGACAGAAACGGCGGTTTTGTTTTCAAATATACCAATTGTGACCTGAAAGTAGTTTTTTGATATATATATTTTTTTTTATGCAAATTATACGCCTATTCCCAAAGACTTCCTGTCTTTCAGGTCATTTCATGGTTGAAAACAGGTAAAACTGCAAAAATAATAGAGAAAATGCTCACCCTGAGTTTTTCAAAGCGCTCGCTCAACGCTGCCACTTGGTGATCTCTGTGTCGCCCCACTAGTTTGCAGAGGGAGCAAATAAGCTGGTCGTCAGTCACACAGTACATGTTGACCTTCTCCTCCTCGTGCTCTAAGCACTGCAAGCCTCGCAGGTGCGAGCCCGGCAACGGCTCAATAAGTCGATGTCCGGTAAACGGCTTCTTGTTAGGGTGAGTAGCCCTGAGGCATTCCTCGCAGTACGACACTTCGCACGTGACGCAGGTCTTGACCGCCACCTGCGGCGGCTCCTGCTCGCAGAACTGGCACTGGACCGGTTCCGGAGGGGTGTCCGGGCTCGACATGGCGGCGCTCACGGGGACCAGGGCCAAGCGCTCGCCGTCTTCTTCCCCGGGCGAGTTGGGCCCGCTTTGAGGAAGCCCGCCCGAAGACGAGGCCCGCTGAACTCTGTCGATGATGTTCTGCAAGGTCACGTTTCTTTTGAGTCCTTCCAGTCCACGCTCAGGGCTCAGGGAAATAACATATCTGCACGTAGGGCACTGGAAAGCGCTGATACTTTGGACCGGTTCGTGAGTGGCGCAGTGCGAGGCTAGGATGCGGTGAGCGCAGCCGAAACATAGGCTGTGGGCGCAGGGGAGCAACAGTGGGTCCTCGAAGAGCTCCAAGCAGATTGGGCAGGTCAACTCTGACTCCAGAGTGTCCATCCTGTTCAGGGGAAACCGGGCGGGATGAGGTGTAATGTCAGTAAAATCCGGGGGAACTGCGCAAATATCTGCGGGAAAGGAAAAGATCAATCTAGTACACCAAATAAAAATCAAGTCAAACAGAAACAACCTGAAAAGTGCGTTTGTCACTTTTTTTCCTAGCGACTGCCTCCTCCGGCCTAATGCGTTAATCCTTGCGTTCTATTAGAAATCTGCCCGCACTTTTGCTAGTGGATTAAATTTAACTCGGCCGAAAAATACTAAACCTTGGAGTACGGTAATTCCTAACTACTTCGCGGTTCACGTTTTGCACTCGGTGCATCAAGGGGTTGGGATTTTTAAAAATGAAAAAAACAGGCGTGGTTTCATTTTAAGGCACAAGCGAGAATATTTCACACTAGAACATACTGTACATGACTCAGGGGCGTTGTACATATCCACGAGCGCTCATCCGAGGCGCGTGATTGGTTCCTGGTACGAGATTGACACGTGACAAAACCAATGAGCACCATCGAAGCCGCCTCTACTATGACCTAGCCCCACCATATCAGGCCACGTGGAGAAACGCTTAATTCTCGTTAGCAAACTTGATCGAGCGTCCGGGTTCTGAGCCTTTAGCCCGCCCCTCCGAGTGTTCCATTTTCCGTCTATTTCCCTATTTACACAGTGTGGCAAGTATTTTTCAGCAACACACATAGGTTGTCTGTGCCATTGAGTGAAAAAACTCAGATTGAAAATACAAATCTCAAATTAAATTTTCAACAAAGTATTAAAGGAAACTTTCCAGATCCACAAAATCCCTCAATTTAAACCAATTCCACGTGTTTGCATGTGCACACCTTGATCGAGGAAAGAGACATATTAGCGTTCCTACCAACAGGTTATGGGAAATCAGTGATTGCTATTCTCTTTGATCGTGTTACGTCTCTTGTTACCCATTTCCTGTGTGTCTACGGTGATGAAATTAATAGTCGCTAACTAAACTACCAACAACTAAAGTGATCGCAGTTGTGGCTTCAATAGCTAACAGGGAAGAAACGCGTGCACCCAGACCCAGACCCAGAGTGACGTCAAAAACCGTAAGCCACGGTGCCAGTCCAGGCCAACTATGACCGACACGACAGGATCGCCAATGAGAGTGGCCTTATTCCGTGAGCTGATTGGCTGCGCGCCATTGGGACCTTCCCTATAGTGATTGAATTTTAGTATCTACAGTGATCCCTTGCTGCTTCGCACTTCAAACTTGGCGCCCGCAGTCCATTGCGGATTTTTTTTTCCAATTAAAAATAACCAAATACAGATGAGCTGTCCCGAGCCGATCGCGTTGTCTCATTCTCCCTCCCACTCCCTGCTCTTCGTTGCTCAGGCAGTGCACTGGAGTTGCATATTAAAGTTAACGATGATTGACAGACGTTTCCTGTTTAATCTTGTCACAGATTCCTGGAACCTGAAGCTTCAAAGCGCCGCATGCGTCAGTCATCGTTTAACTTGTTAAACAGTTGTTGTGGCAACTCATTGTGTGTTAGTGAGCAGCTTGAGTGGATTTGAGTGGACTCACCAATGAAGCATTTAATAAAGACAAGCATTTTTCTACTTTATTCTTGTTTAACAATAATTCGGTGGGACAGTAACATGTTTAAAACTTATCATAATTATTACATTTCAAGTGCTTAAAACTATTTATTAAAAAATACATAAAAGTTTTTTTTAATTTATTATACTTTAGGGGGAAAAAATGAAAAAACATGTCTTATATGCATCTCTTTGCAAAGCTAAATCTGAATAGATACATTGAAGACACACAATTTTCTTTTGGGGGGGGGGGGGGGCGCTACTCCGTGGTTTTTCACTTATCGCGGCGGGTTCTGGTCCCCATTAACTGTGAAAAACAGATCACTGTATTCCATTTATTTATTTATTTTTCAAATTTATTACAATTGTTTTTTTGAAGTTGTAATTTTTCAATTGTATTTTGAATTATTTTTTAATTACTCATGGCTTTTATAAATTTTCGTTTTTAATTTATTATTTATATTTTATTTATTTATATCTTCTTCAATTAATTATTTTTAGTCTTTTTTTTTTTTTTTTTTTTTGACCATCGTAAAACACTTGCGGGCAACATCAACACTACATTTGGATGTGAAATGAGTGCCGTAAAATATTGTCCCATGGGCCGCAATTGGCCCCTGGGCTGCAAGTTTTAGACTGCTGTGCTATAGGAATGTAATAAAAACATTTATGAAAAAAATAATCATAATTGGTGCATGAAAGGGTTCAAATGGATTTGATGTATATCTCTATTAATGGCAGTGAATGAGTTGACTTGTAAGGAAAACGTGATAGAGGCATGACTGAATTGTTCTTTTTAATTATATTGTGATTTAATAATGTTATAGCTAGGTTTGTGCATGTACTGTAGTAACAAACGTGTAAGTAGGTAAACAGTAGAGAAGAAAAGTTGACCTGAGATCAGTTTGGGATTCAAATTGTTGCACTACAGTAGTCTCGACGAATTAAAAGCTGAAGAAAAAAAAAATTGTGCTTTTTTTTCATCAGATGCCATAAATCTGTGTGTCCACTAGGTGTCATCTATCCAACAGAATCCTGCGAGTATGTCAGGAAGCTCAAAGGACCTGACTGCTTTCAGTACCAATACGCTACACTAAGAGTCGCTATAAAGCTGATTGAATCATAGACAATTGTCTTTTTTCCATCTTTCCCTCGCACATAGTATCAAGCATTTTAAATTTATACAATTATGACCGTTTGTTCTTCGCTACTTCACAAGATAGTCTCTAAAGTTTCTGACAACACATTTTCCATCTTTTCATTCCTTTAAATGAAAAATCAGTCAGTCAAGCGAGGTTTCTAATGCATCCACTTATTTTCCATTTGCACTATATGTATTTATATTTAGTCGCTTGTCACTAATGGCACTGCTAATCACCTTCTGTCAAAATGATGACTATCTCTAAGCATTTGGTGAGCGGCTGTGGCAAAACGGAGAAGTAGGTCATCCCTACTGACCTGGCGCACATAATCATCCCCTTGTATGTGTATGTGTGTGTCACTTGGGATGCTGCAAACACGCGAAAATAGCAAACAGGCCTGGAGGGCACAAAAAAAATGCAGCTCCTACGTCGAAGATGAAGTTTCAGTGTGCTTGTTTCCTTATTGTCACACAAGCCCCCCAAAATTTAATTTAACTCTTACATTGGTCACTTCACTACTATTCAGAAGTTGGCACTGAAGACCTTTAATCCTTTATAGTGACTATTTTGAGTCTTTTTTTAATCTTATTTTAATTCTTGGCCCTTAAGACCTTTAACTATCAAGTCAACCCAAAAACATGTTTAACCCCTTCAGGGACAGTGGTCACTAAATGACAGTTATTCAAAGTTGACACGTGAGATCTTTAACAAAGTTTAGAGTGACTATTTAAGTGACAACATTTGGTAATTATTATATATATATGTTTGTTTCTTTGTTTGTTTGTTTTGACACTTAAGATCCTTAATCCTATGAAGGGCAAGTGACAATTTTTGGTCAATTTAAAAAAACTAATCATTAGGAATTATTCTCATAATTCATAATTATTCAAATTATTATGAATAAATTTATGAATTTATACAATGTTAATTAAAGCTAAATGTATTAAATTAAAATGAATAAACAGAAATTCACTCCAGTTACAGCTCCAAGTAACAATCTTTTTTTTCATACAGTGCTGGCCAAAAGTATTGGCACCCCTGCAATTCATGCTCATTTTCTCCCAGAAAATGATTGCAATTACAAATGCTTTGGTAGTAATATATTCATTTGTTTTGTGTGCAATGAAAAAACACAAAAGAGAATGGGGGAAAAAAATGACCTAACCCAAAAAAAAAACGAAATGAAATTATAATTTACACAAGACTCCAAAAATGGGCCGGACAAAAGTATTGGCACCCTTTGAAAAATCATCTGATGCTCCTCTATTTTGTGTCATTAACACCACCAATTACTGACCTGTGGCACATAACAAGTGGTGGCAATCACTAAATCACACTTGCACCCAGTTAAAATGGATTAAAATTGACTCAACCGCTGTCCTGTGTCCTTGTGTGTACAATATTGAGCATGGAGAAAAAAAAGACCAAAGAACTGAATGAGGACTTAAGAAGCTAAATTGTGAGGAAGTATGGGCAATCTCAGGGCTACAAGTCCATCTCCAAAGACCTGAATGTTCCTGTGACGACTGTGCGCAGTGCCATCAATAAGTGTAAAGCCTACGGCACTGTGGCTAACCTCCCTAGATGTGGATGGAAAAGGAAAATTCAACGACAGATTGTGCGGATGGTGGATAAAGAAGCTCAACTAACATCCAAACAAGTTCAAGCTGTCCCGCGTTACAACATGTCAACCCGTACTATCCGTCGGAGTCTGAATTAAAAAGGGACTCTATGGTAGGGTACCCAGAAAGACCCCACTTCTGACCCAGAGACATAAAAAAGCCAGGCTGGAGTTTGCCAAAACTTACCTGAGAAAGCCAAAAACGTTTTGGAAGAATGTTCTCTGCTCAGATGAGACAAAAGTAGAGCTTTTTGGGAAAAGGCATCTGTAAAAGGCCAATATTATGTGTACTTTTTATTATATTTGTGAACTATTTTTTCTATTTCGTAAATTGTTAATGAATTGTTTCTGCGCGTATTTAAACAAACGCAGGAGCCAGTAAGATCACTTCCTTGTTGAGTTCTGATATCCATGCTTCGCCTTTTTAACATCTAACAAAAACTAACTGTGGTAATTTGATTTGACCAGCTGATGTCTGCTCGCTGGTCTTGGAGCGGCTTCCGTGTTCGGTTTGATTTGAACGCCTTGGAGAGCGCAGCGAGATATCTTGTTTGTGTGTTGTAATTTTTCGATATTCGCTCACTGTGAAATATGAATTGTTTTGTATTCATTTTGAGTTTCACGGTGTCGTGAGGATTGTATGGAATAAAGAAACCTTACACATCAGTCGATCTCACGTCGTCATTCCGAGGGGCTGCTACAGCATTAACATAGAGTTTACAGGGACAAAAAAAAATCGAGGCTTTGGCGTTGCTTTGCTGACTCTGGCACTGGACTGCTTGATCATATGCATGCCATTATGAAGTCTGAAGATTACCAACAAATTATGTGTGAGAAAGCTGGGTCTCCCTCAGAGGTCATGGGTCTTCCAGCAGGACAATGACCCAAAACACACTTCAAAAAGCACTAGTAAAGGGTTTGAGAGAAAGCACTGGAGATTTCTAAAGTGGCCAGACCTGAATCCCATAGAACACCTGTGGAGAGATCTTAAAATGGCACCCTTCAAATCTCAGAGACCTGGAACAGTTGGCCAAAGAAGAATGGTCTCAAATTCCAGCAGAGCATTGTAAGAAACTCACTGATGAATACCGGAAGCGGCTGTTCGCAGTCATTTTGTCTAAAGGTTGTGCAACCAAATATTAGGTTGAGGGTGCCAATAGTTTTGTCTGGCCCAATTTTGAAGCTTTGTGTAAAATGACAATGATTTTTTTTTTTTTTTCTCTTTTGTGTTTTTTCATTACAAGCAAAATAAATGAAGATATTACTACCAAAACATTTGTAATTGCAATCATTTTCTGGGAGAAGTTGAGCATTATCTGACAGAATTACAGGGGTGCCAATGCTTTCGGCCAGCAGTGTGGATGTACATATGATTTCCACAGTGATGCGTACTGAAAACATTACAGGCTCCTAATCTGGGCCTCACATGTACCCGTAAACCAATTACATAATGAAACAAAAATGCTTTGTTTTAAAAATGAATAGCACATGAAGGTGTGCACCGCCATTTTATAATAGTTTGTTTCTTTAACTTTCTCATTCCTATAACTTAACTGAGCATCCAGCGAGCTGACCTGCCACTCGTGACTCAGTGACTGGCAGGATTTATGATTGAGACATGAGTCACAATATACATTAGGCTGGGGCTCAGCAATCCATGGCTCTTAGAGCACTCTGATATTGCTGTTTTATACCACGTAAATGAATATTTGGTTACTTTTATTCTCAGTTTATTCTCGTGCTTGCGAGATTTACAAAGGTTGACCACTGGTAGGCCGATTAACATAGGCCCATTGTTTGTGTGTTAGTTAACAAAACAAGTCATGAATTCACCAACTATGCAAAGTCTCAGTTGCTCGTCGGAGGGTGTGCCCACAAGTCTTTGCGTCATTCACAAGCGCAAAGACTTGTGGGTACAAATTCCGGGTAGCGATCGCGATCTACAGTACATAGTTCACTCATGCAGGTCATGAATTCACCCACTATGTGAAGTCATGGTTGCGAGTCAAAAGTTACCGACATCCCTTAGTCTCCCTGAGTAAATGCATTCATCAAATCAATGAATGGATGTGCCGGAATTTTCTCCAGTTAAATGTGGAGAAGACAGAGGTGATCATTTTTGGGCCAAAAAAGGAAAGGTCAAAGATAAGCAGGCAACTTAGCACAATGTCACTTACAGCTACAAATCAAGTCAGAAACCTTGGCGTGATTATTGACTCAGACCTAAAATTTGATAGCCATCTAAAGTCCGTCACTAAATCCGCTTATTACCACCTAAAAAATATAACCAGAATTAAGGGGCTTCTGACTCAACAAGACATGGAAAAACTTATGCATGCATTCATTTTCAGCAGATTGGACTATTACAACGGTATATTTACGGGTCTTGATAAAAAATCAGTCAGGAAGCTGCAGCTAGTACAGAATGCTGCAGCCAGAGTCCTCACAAATACAAGGAAGCTGGACCACATTACACCGGTTTCGAAATCGCTACACTGGCTTCCAGTGAGTCAAAGGATAGACTATAAAATACTACAAAACACTTAATGGCCTTGGACCAAAATACATGCTTGACTTGTTAGATTCATCGAGACCCCTAAGGTCGTCTGGAACCGGTCTTCTGCATATTTCAAGAACAAGAACCAAGCAGGGTGAGGCAGCATTTAGTTATTATGCTCCTCACCTCTGGAACAAGTTACCTGAACGTCTGAAGTATGCTCAAACTGTTAGCTCTTTTAAATCAGGGCTAAAAACGCTTTTGTTTAGCACTGCATATCCATAACTGGCTATATATTTCAATCTACCTGCTTTCTATTCCTCTTGTGCTTGTCTCCATTGCTGATTTCAATTATTATTATCAGTTGTAGTTTTTGTTTTATTTTTATTTATTTAATTTTATTCCATTTGTGATTAAATGCGATCTTTTGTCTTGGTTTTCACGTTGTATTGATTTAAATGTGATTTTTATGATCTTCATGTGATGTAAAGCACTTTGAATTGCCTTGTGTTGAATTGTGCTATATAAATAAAATTGCCTTGCCTTGCCTTGCCTTGCCTGGGAATGGTGAAAAGACTGTACCCACACATACCCATATGCAGCTGCAACGACAAACATCACAATGAATGAATTCCCCGTGTAAAGTCATGGTCGCCACTCAGAAGGTGTCCCCAGAAGTTTTAGTGTTCTGTGATTGAGATGCGTAAAAAGTGAGCAGATAGCGTGCTTGCTCTCAGGAAGTTTCTTTTTCGTTAAGTAGAATATGCACCACTACATGCATATGGCGGAAAACACAGACAAGACTGAAAAAGCAGTTTCTGCTCTTGCAGTCCTCTTTAAAACAAACTGCTGTATTTTAAGCCAAAACAACTGTTGTCTTTAATAGAACTATATGTCAATATGCTGCCATTGCAGATTCATGGCGCATTAAGCCCCCGAACTACCTTTAGGATCAATTATAAAAAAACATGATATCGCTTTTCATTTTTATGCTGATGACCTGCAGCTTTATCTGCCCCTGAGACCTAACAAAAAAACTGCTCTTGCTAAATTGATGGGGTGCATATCTGATGTGAAGCAGTGGCTTGCACAAAACTTTTTACACCTTAACGAGAGCAAAACTGAATTTATTACTTTTGGCACACCTTCCATGATGAAAGCCCTTGAGCCCAACTCTGGCGCTCCGGCCGACATTTTTAAGACACACGTTAAAAATCTCGGAGTGATATTCGATAGCAGGCTTAACTTTGAAAAACAGATTAGTTCCGTTGTAAGAGCAAGTTTTTTCCAGCTTCGTCTCTTAGCCAAAGTGAAGCCTTTTCTTAGTCGCCACGACCTTGAAAAAGCAATTCACGCTTTTATAAGTTCAAGGCTGGACTACTGCAATGCACTTTATGTTGGCCTACCAAAGTCCTCGATCTCTCGGCTGCAACTTGTTCAAAATGCTGCTGCTCGATTTTTAACAGGTACACCTAGACGTGAGCATATTACCCCCGTGCTATCATCACTCCACTGGCTTCCAGTCCATTTTAGAATTGATTTCAAACTTTTACTGTTTGTTTTTAATTCTATTAATGGCCAGGCTCCATCTTATCTATCGGAAATTTTACCTTTTCGTAACTCTGGCAGGACTCTTCGCTCGACCGGCCAGCTTCTTTTAGATGTTCCAAGGTCAAAACTTAAACAGTGGGGAGACCGATCCTTTGCGGTTGCTGCCCCCAGGCTGTGGAACAGCCTTCCCCCCGAAATCCGCACCACCACGGATGTAGGTCTTTTTAAGTCTCGGCTAAAAACACACCTTTTTAGACTCGCCTTTTACAAAGATTAGGATAGCCTGGTTTTATTAGCTTAAGGGCTTTTTTAATGTTTCTTTTCGATTTTATCGGTTTTATTGTTTTACTTGCTGCAATTTTATTGCGATACGCTCTTTGTTTTATTTTATTTTGTAAAATGTCATTGTATAATATTTTCCTGCCTTTTATTTATCTTGAGCCATGTTTTGTTGTAAAGCACTTTGGGGGCCTTTCGGGTTTTGTAAAAGGCTATATAAATAAATTTGATTGATTTGATTGATTAATTTGTCCGTTTTACCCTGAAAACCCCTGTTTACAGATGTCACGCTTTTGTTTCAACCCAGCCATAAAATGAAGGTAATTAATTATATTTATTATTCAAAATGTCTGTCGTTTTTAGCTTAGAATCATTAATTGATGTCTCATATTTCGTTTTTTTTATTTTTTTTTTTAAAAACACTTTAAAAAATTATTCACTCACATATTTTAAACTTTTAAACTAATTATGTCAACATGAAAAAAATGGCGTCTGTAAAAAAGTCGCGGATATCTACCTCATAACTATCACTTAATTGCATTTTTTTTTTGTTACTATCACATTTTCTCCGATATGTTAGATGATAAATAATCAACCCAAACAAAAAAAAAAGTGTGAAAAAAAAAAAAAAACTTTAAGAGGGTAAATACAGTGCCCTCCATAATTATTGGCACCAAAGCACATGGTCCCAGGCTTCAACAGGGACCATGTGCTTTGGTCAGATGAGACCAAAATGAGGTTTTTGGAACCAAACACTCTAAGTGGGTCTGGCGTGCTACGAAAGATGCGCATGCTGAAAAGCTCCTCATACCCACTGCGAAGTATGGGGGTGGGTCAGTGATGCTGTGGGGCCAATCAAAATCTGTTGCCTTCTGCCCGAAAGCTGAAGATGGGTCGTCACTGGGTCTTTCGCAAGACAATGACCCTAAACATATGGCCAAAATCTACACAGAAATGGTTCACCAGACACAAAATCAAGCTCCTCCCGTGGCCATCTCAGTCCCCAGACCTTGTTTTGTTGGCAAAAGGGGGTTGTACAAATAATTAACACCAGGGGTGTTAATAATTGTGACACACATTATTTGATGTCAAATATTTATTTCTTTATGTGGGATTTTTTCCCCCACTGAATAAATGCACTTGTATTGAAGGTTGGATTTTTCTCTTTTTTTCCATTAAGGTCCCATATTATTTGAATTTTTTAAAAAAAATATTAGAAGCAAAAAAACCCACATCTTTTTCAGGGGTGCCAATAATTATGGAGGCCACTGTATATGAAAAAGAAACTCTCGACCACTCCTTGATGTCTGCGACTTCTGCATTGTGACCCTTGTTAAATTACCATGTTTCACCTATAAAATCCCCTAAAAATCCAGCTTTGGCCATTCACAGCTGTGTCTTGACACTCAGTGATACATGCTACCTGGAGTTTTTGGATCGGAACAAAGTATGCACTCGATAATATCTCGTTAAAGTCATGGCGTCTGTAATTCTGCTCTCGCGTGCTCTCGTCACCAGATGGGGTTTTGCTGTTTAAAAAACTTTTTTCTTTTTTTTTTTTTTTTGAAAATGCCCTCCTGTTCAAAATTTTTATTCCCCGGAAAATTGAGATTTTAAGCTTTCCAATGATGTATCACACATGCAGTATCGGACAATTTTGAAAGTTGGCTAAATTGGGGGTCTCAGAGCAGAACTTCAAATCACCTGAGTGTTTTCCACCATATGTATATATTTATACACCAGTGGCGGATGCGGATCGGTAGGGACAAAAACTGCAGACAAGTCGGTCTCCAAACACAAGCAACTCCAAAATAAACTCCAGAAATAGAAGCAGCATTTTTTGCTAGTCATTTTTAACAAAGAAAACATTGCTAAGAGGATTAGGAAAGTCTCCAGTTCAACAAAAAATTGAAAAATGCCTCCCACGGATGTTTACACCACAAAATCGCCGACTCACTGATTTTGCTGTCAATCAAAAAGGGATTCAGTCTCACACAGACCATCCAATCATCTTGCAGAGAAGTTGAGGCTCTGGCCCAACCGAGCCCCACCTATTGCCCATAGGCCCCCCGAGACGCTGGGCATCCGATGGGTAGGACGAGCCCAGCATTTATTCAGTGACTTCTCTTGTTAACCTGCAGTAGAACAATGCACTCTCAACTCTGTAGACGCTCAACTTCCACACTGTTCATACACAAATGAATGAAAAGAACGCCGCGTGGAAAAGCTGATTCTGGAGTTGAGCGTGTTATAGCGCCTTCACTTGCAGTCTTAAGGCCGAGTTATGCTTCTGCAGCAGGCCTACGCCGTCGAGGCAGACCCGATTTATGACCCTCCGCCGTAGCCTGACGTGCACCTCCACAGATTCCCGACCGGGCATCACATCAACGCGTGGTGACGTGACGCAAATGGACTGTGATTGGCCCGCTGAGACTGTTGTTTCCGGTTCAGCACGAAATCACTGACCAAGAAAATGGACCTAGCCGACGAGAGTATCATCGAAGAGGTCCGCGAGTACGACGACCTCTACGATGTCTAGTCAAGACATTATAAAAATTGCAAAGTGGCAAGCAATTTGTGGAAGGAAATTGCTGAAAATACGGGGCCGGAGGTCAGCGATTGCATAATAAAATGGAAGAACGTCCAAGACAAGTATGTGCGTGTTCGGAAGCCAATGGCCACACGAAGCGGTGACCCGGCCGGCCAAAAACTGCCAGGTTTTTATCACTTTATGTCGTATTTGTGGTTGTTGCACTTTATCATTTATTGTGTACATATGTTTGCCTTGAGTCTGTGACTTATTTACATTTTACACTTCAAGTATATGAAGAATAGGGTTTGGTGCCAAAAGAGTTGTTTTGATGTATAATTTTCAACAACAGACAGTTGACACACTTGATACATCATCACTGATTGAGAATGCCTCGGTGCTTTTATGATAACGTGTTTACCATCAAGGCTTCCAACACAGTTTGGGAAGTTCCGTAGCCCCCCAAAATCTGCTATGGCTTCCCACTGGCTGGTGGTAGGACACGGCAAAGAAATCGGACAAAACGCTGGACAACGCAGCTCGCCGGCTTCCACCCGATTGTAGAATTCGTAATGTGACTACCAGTCTCTGTGCGGCATCGACAGTCCGACAGAATACCTCCACAACGGTCTTCTGCGTCGCCTGTGCCTCAACATTTGTATGAGCAACATTTGTTGTTCAATGTTGATAAGCTGAAGATCCACATTCTAGCGTTCCATCTCTGTTGGCATTTAGCGTGGAACCGGAAGAACACTAGAGGAAGTCGATAAGAGTGCCCCAAAACTGTACAAACACAACGCAGTACCCCTCTAGTGGCTTGGCGGTGAATTACAGAGCGACGCGTTCCCTTGCCCCAAAACTATCGAATGCTCATTGACGCCATAGGGTCTACATCGTCGCTACGCCGTCACCGCAACGCAGGACTTTAGAGCAATACCTCTGGTATACATATACAGTAAGCGTGTGACAATATATTCAAATGGTGATGCATCGCGATACTTTGTATCCCAAAAGGTTATCAACATGTTCCTGCCAAGAATCAATATATCATTTTAACAAGGTGCCACTGAAGAAGTAATTCTAAATTGTCCCAAAATCAACAGGAAGTGACCAAAAATTTTGTAGAATGATTTCTTGACCCATGTATAGATAATTGTTGTATCGCTATATCATGAGCCTTATATCACAAATCCCATCGTGAGCTTCCCATCTCTAATATGCAGTCGAGCTGACCTAGTCCTTACAAATGTCATCGTTGTTTTCGTCAACGATGACGATAACAAAAAGATTTCGTTGACGACTATTTTTTTTTTCATGACAATGACGAGACGATTACGAGCTAAAAACATGTCCTTTGAAGACCAAAACGTAATGCCAGTTTTCGTCTGACGAGACGAGAAGGAGACGAAAGTGTGCCGAAAGTTTGCCATATGTGTGACATGTTTTGATTGCACGTGTAGCTAGGCAGTTTGGTTGTGTCACTCATTAGACATACCGCACCCCCCACTTGTTTTTAAACATATGTAAGATAGAAGAGAGAATTTGCAATGTTGCCTTTACCTTTTGTAGTTAGCCTTTAAAGGTTTCTGCTAAATGATCATCACACATTAAATATAACTTGTAGCGTGAGCATAGCATTCATGTTCGCATTAGCCTCAACTTTAGCGTGGCAAGGGCCCTCTGAAATTCTCAAAAATATATATATATTTTTTTTTTTTACATAAGTTTGTGGCGTCCAGCGAGGTTTGATCGATTAAAAATAATGTACTTTTTTCCTGCTATGTGTGTTTTATCATCACAAATTTGACATTGTCCTCGTCGACGCTACAATATGTGCTCGTCTGTCAGTGTTCATTCAAAATAGTCGGGAACCTTTAATTATATTTGGACGAAAACTTTTTGAGTTTTACAGACGAAAACAGTCTGAGTACGTGTCGACGAAAACTAAATGAAGATGAACACATTTTGAAAGTATTTTCGTCCGAAAGACCAAGACGACGATTAAAAGGTCTGCCAAAAACATCTCTGGTCAATATGTGTGTGTTGAAATGTCTTTGGGTGTCAAAGGTTGTCGACCCCTGCGTTAGGCTTTCTTTGGCGTTAGGTTGCCTGCACATTAGACGCCGCTGCACTTCCTATTTTCCTGCACAGAAAAGTAGGAAGCATGTGATAAATTTTGCAGTACACGCTGCCTAATCTGGGCCAAAGTGACAGGGTTCATGGCTAAGTGATGTCAAATACTTTATCCTACTTCCTTCTGCACTTCCTTTCCTCTCTGTGAAACAGTGTCTGATTATCCTGCACACACACGCTGCCTTTGTGTTACTCCAGACAAATTAATCCGTAATCCGCATCTACCCTCGCTGAGCTGTGACTGATGACAGCCTTTCATTTTGTAAGGTGGTTGGCCAAAGAACAAACCCACAATATGATAGAGGGTGACGTGTTTGTACGTTAGTTGCTGAAACGATCCAAATTAGGCGAGACCATTTTGGCAAAATTGAATGTGACGTTAAAATGAAATAAGGGACGGGTCGCATAATTAGTTTGGTGTAAATGACCGTGTATTATCAACATCCACTACTACCGTAATTTTCGGACTATAAGCCGCTACTTTTTCCCCTTGTTTTGAATCCTGCGGTTTATAGTCCAGTGCGGCTTATTTCTTGATTTATTTGGGTTAATAGTTAACGCTTTATTTGACTGTGGCGTCATAAGACCGTCATAACTATGACATGACACTAGCATGGGCATTATTGAATGCTTATGACCGATGCCATGAAGTGTCATCCGGCAAATGATGTCACTAACTCCAGCTTTTACATCCAGTCAAAAGTGAGATAATTTGGCGGATGACACTAAATGACATCTGTTAGAAGCATTCATTCATGCTCATGAAAGTGTCATGTCATAATTATGATGGACAGACTTGTGGCGCCACTGTCAAATAATGTGTTACCAAATACCATAGCTAGCAATTAATGAAACAACTGGAACAGTAACTGAAGAAATAATTAGCACAGAACATAAAATTTGATCGTTGTTTACATCTGTAGCGCCGCAATGCATGCTAGGAGGCATGTTGGACGACAACAGTGTTGACAGCAGGTGGCAGCAGAGGTTGACTAGCTCCCCCAAGGATGCAGTGATGGCCAAATGAAGCTACTAGAGGCAATGAAGCTTTCTAGCCAATTGGTTCAAAGCTTAATGGTGGTTCATTTGGTCTTATGACAGTCTTTTAATGCCGCTGTCAAAGTGTTACCGGTTAATACATTTTGGTGTAAATATCCCATACTACAGTGAGAACAGCTGCGGTTTATAGTCCAGTGCGGCTTATCTATGAACAAATGTCGTTTTCGTGTCAAATTTGTGGTTGGCTGCTTATAGTCCGAAAATTACAGCACTTCAATTGAGAAAGTAGCATTATCAATAAAACATAATCAATTCAAAGTACAAATTCAAAAGGGCAGCTACTACAGTGGAAATGCATTCAAAATGTAGTGTTATCTTAACTCATTCGCTGTCAAACCGGGTCACATACAGTAGTACTTGCTGTGGTATTTAGTAGGGTTGTGACAAAATATCGAAATGGTGCTATATAGTGATACCTCGTATCCCAAAAGGTTATCGATATGCTCCTGCCACAAATGGATATATCGTTTTTAAAAACTGTCACTGGTTTTAAAAAAAAAAAAAAAAGGAACCAACAGGTTGCTACCAAAATCTTCCATTAGAATAGTGTCTACGTTTGCTTGCTAGCGCCCATTGATGGTGCTAGACATCTAATTTATTTTGACTGGGAGGGGTGAATCAATCATTATATTTACAGTTCACTCCCTGTTTGTCAGGGAAATTCAACTTTGAACTCGAAGACAAGTGTCAACTCGATAGCTCGATGAGGAATGAATCAACCAGCCAAAGGTTGCCAGCTTCGAAGGCTTTATGAACAAAAGCTCTCGGGTACAGACGCGGAGCCACGCACAAAGCATTCTCTCCGCATGTGGACAAAAGAGGCAGGGCATGCCTCTATTTATGGGTTGACATCATAGAAACAAAACCGAATCTTACTATAGCATATCCTGGTAAAAACATCTCAAGTTAAAGAAAAACATCTCCAGTAGGGAAAGAACACCTCAAGTTATGACCTTGAACATCGGCTATTGCTAGAACGATGATGAGCTCAGTCTGATAAGCCACAGCCATTGTATTCATTCGGGGCATTTTGAAAAACACAGGAACATAACAGTCCATATTTGGGCATGTTGTAATAGAGTCTCTGGCTCTGCAGGTTGCGGGGCTGTCATGGTTGACACGCCTCTACAACATCGCGTAGACATTGGGGACAGTGCCTCTGGATTGGCAGTCCGGGGTGGCGGTCCCCCTTTTTAAAAAGGGGGACCGCCACCCCGGACTGCCAATTTTTAAAAAGGGGGACCGGAGGGTGTGTTCCAATTATAGAGGGATCACACTCCTCAGCCTCCCCGGTAAAGTCTATTCAGGGGTGCTGGAGAGGAGGGTCCGTCGGGAAGTCGAATCTCGGATTCAGGAGGAGCAGTGTGGTTTTCGTCCCGTCCGTGGAACAGTGGACCAGCTCTACACCCTCGGCAGGGTCCTCGAGGGTGCATGGGAGTTCGCCCAACCAGTCTACATGTGTTTTGTGGATTTGGAAAAGGCGTTCGACCGTGTGCCTAGGGGAGTCCTGTGGAGGGTGCTCCGGGAGTACAGGGTACTGAGCCCCTTGGTAAGGGCTGTTGGGTCCCTGTACGACCGGTGTCAGAGTCTGGTCCGCATTGCCGGCAGTAAGTCAAATTCGTTCCCAGTGAGGATTGGACTCCGCCAAGGCTGCCCTTTGTCACCGATTCTGTTCATAATTTTTATGGACAGAATTTCTAGGCGCAGCCGAAGCGTTGAGGGTGTCCGGTTTGGTGGCCTCAGCATTGCATCTCTGCTTTTTGCAGATGATGTGGTGCTGTTGGCTTCATCGAGCCGTGACCTCCAACTCTCACTGGGGCGGTTCGCGGCCGAGTGTGAAGCGGTTGGGATGAAGATCAGCACCTCCAAATCCGAGACCATGGTCCTCAGCCGGAAAAGGGTGGCATGCCCTCTCCGGATCGGGGATGAGATCCTGCCCCAAGTGGAGGAGTTCAAGTATCTTTGGGTCTTGTTCACGAGTGAGGGTAGGAGGGAGCGGGAGATTGACAGGCGGATCGGTGCAGTCTCTGCAGTGATGCGGACTCTGCACCGGTCCGTTGTGGTGAAGAAGGAGCTGAGCCAAAAGGCGAAGCTCTCGATTTACTGGTCGATCTATTTTCCTACCCTCACCTATGGTCACGAGCTGTGGGTCGTGACCGAAAGAACAAGATCCCGGATACAAGCGGCCGAAATGAGTTTCCTCCGCAGGGTGTCCGGGCTCTCCCTTAGAGATAGGGTGAGAAGCCCGGTCATCCGGGAGGGGCTTGGTGTCGAGCCGCTACTGCTCCGCGTTGAGAGGAGCCAGTTGAGGTGGCTCGGGCATCTGGTTCGGATGCCTCCTGGACGCCTCCCTGGAGAGGTGTTCCGGGCATGTCCCACCGGCGGGAGGCCCCGGGGTCGACCCAGGATACGCTGGAGAGACTATGTCGCTCGGCTGGCCTGGGAACGCCTTGGAATCCCGCCGGAAGAGCTGGCTGAAGTGGCTGGTGAGAGGAAAGTCTGGGCTTCCCTGCTAAAGCTGCTGCCCCCGCGGCCCGACCCCGGACTAAGCGGAAGATAATAATGGATGGTAATACAGTTTACAATAGTCAAGGCTATGGGAAGGCACACTCAAACAGGTTAATATAACAATGATGCTCTATGCAACAATGTTCTCATGCAAGCATCCAAAATATGATGTATAATGGTTGTTTTTTAAGCATGAATAAAATTCTCTCACACAGGTCACTCCCTGTTGAGTTTGAGTCACTGTCCATTGATTTGGGGAGATGATGGGGCATTTGGGTTAAAGAACGGGAAGTGACCCATAAATGCCCCCAAATCAACTGTAAGTGGCTGAAAATCAGCGGCAAATAACCTGAAATGTCCTCAAAAGGAATCTCGTTGGTTGCCATTGACCGCCATTCGCTGCCATCCCTCCCTCCCACTTCAAACGGATTTGACATCTCCTTGTGATTAAGTCAATTCAATTGCCAGCAGAAGGATGGAAAGCTTTTCTGTTAACTTGTATAGTAAAATATTGTACAATGATTTCCTGACCCATGACCCCGAGTCATTGAAATGTCGCCATATTGTGAGTTCATGATTATCGTGAGGTACCCACCCCTATTTGTTAGTAAAATACGGAAATTGATATTGAAAATGCCTGTTGACACCAATAGACATCCAAAGGATCACTTCAGTTGCTGTCAATGACAGTCAAAGAGTTACGGTATGTCATCTCAAAAGAGATTTATTTATAAAAAAATAAAAAATATATATAAAATAAAACTCCCAGAGCAAAATACACATGGGCCACACTTATTTGAATTTATGTCTTCTTCTTTTATTTGATTAATTACAATTTGCTTTCCATTTATTTTTGGAAGTTTCAATTTATTAAACTATAGTTAGAATTTTTTTTTTTTTTTTTTTTAATCACTCATGGCTTTTTTCACATTTGCTTTTTTTTTGTTTGTTTGTTTGTTTGTTTTATTGCTTCATTACAATTAAATTTGAATCAATTTTATATACCAATTTTTGTATTTATCACTCATTGGACTTTTTTTTAATTTGCATTGTTTTTTTTTTATTTAGTTTGATGAAAAACATTTTTTAATTAAAAATAATTAACAATATATTTTTGAAGTTGTATTTTTTTAATTAGACTTTATTTAGAATTATTTATATTTCTTATTACTCATTATATTACATTATATTACTGGTTTTTCTATTCTTGATTTATTACTATTTAAATACTTGCTTTCCACCCCAAATACTTTCAATTAGATGATTTATTACTATTTAAATATTTGTTTTCCCCCCCAAAATACTTTCAATTAGATTTTAATCAGTCAATCAATTTTATTCTCAATTTTATGTATTTATTACGTTTTTTTTTTATTTGCATTATTTATTTTTATTACGATTTAACAAATAAATTCCAAACTGATCGTTCAAAATTATTATATAAATATTATATATATATATATATATATACAGTATATATATATTTTTTTCCCTAGCGCAAAATAAATGCGGAATACACTAATACTACTGTGCAATTGGAAGTCAATAGGGGCCACAAAATACTGTCCCGTGGGCACTTTTTGGCCCCTGGGCCGCAAGTTCAACCCTCCTTTTCTATGTGAATTTAATTAATTAAAAAAAAAATGTTTAAAGATGAAAGAAAAATTGTGCATGGAAGGGTTAATTAACCCTGAGTGTTAGTTAAGGATCACAAAAATGGAAGCAAACCCTAACCTGTTAGGAATTTCCACATTCCAACATTCCGTTATTTGAAAACAAACTGCAAAAAAAACATTGCACAACACTATCTTGGCTGGATTCATCTTCCCCGTTTCACACGCCAGCTTCGGGGCCTGTCCCACAGCTGGCGGGTTTGACAATGGCACCGAAACATGTCATGCATGGGAAACAGGAAACGGCGACAACAACACTGGTGCTATATTGGTCACAGACAAACGTCGAGTAACGCACTAAAGCTTTTCCTCGTATAAGTCACATTTCACATCACGGTCCATATCGTGCCGCTGATTTCTTTGCTGGCCCGTGACCCGGCTGAGCCCGGAGGAAGGGTAGTGGGGGGTGGGTCAACCCAGCTGTCCCCCGCATGCTTCAGTACACATGAAACACGTTCTAACACGCAGGAGTTATTGCCATATATACACTTCAAATGGATGGGGAAATGTTATTTAAATGATCAGCATCCCTAGACTTCCTTTTAAGTAATAACCTAAGTCTGAGCAATAAAAATTGTGTTTACTACTGCTGCTGCTGCTGCTGCTGCGAGATTAAGACTTGAAAAGCGATTCTTAGTCCAGGATGCAGATGGCCCTTCAGCGTTCGTTGGTTGGACCCCAAGAGCCGCAGCTCTGTCATTATCATTCCAGGAGTGCTGGCACGTAATACTCCTCTTTTCCATTGTCCCAGAGCCAAATTCCAGCATTCTAAGGACAAATGTATTATTACATAACTAATCAACCTGGCCTATTTGCTTGATTCACTAATAATTTAGCCTTGCAAGCAAGACTGTATATCCTGATTCGTCATGCAGACCTCAACTCGCCAACCTCCGTCCAGTCATCGGATGCTCCAGCCAATCAGGAGAAAGAGGCGCTAGCTGCAGACGTGACCAGGAAGCAATTATCTGCTTAAATACAATGTCGGAGTATGAAGTACATGGTTCAATTTCTGAAGTTTTGCCAGAAAAATACTTCATTAAAAGTAGAGGAAAAAAGCTTTGCTTGACGGGAAACGATGTTTTTGTTCTTCTTTGCACTGTTGCCAACTTGACGACGTTCTCACAAAATCTGGCAAGTTTCTAAGGCCTCTTGGCGACTTTTTTTGTCAAAAGCGACGAGCGGCACTAACCACTCAGTCTGGGAGAGGGAAGTCTGGGCCTCCCTGCTGAAGCTGGTGCCCCTAAGATCCGACGCCAAATTAAGGATGCATGGACGGACGGACAGACGGACTAGTGGCAAATAAGTTACCATCATTTTTTTTCTTATGGTACTATGTTGTATTTCTGGCCCATTTAGTGTAGCGATGTTGAAAAATAGTTAGGGTTGAGGTTCATTACTAGTTCTAAGCATATATAGGGTGATTTTTACTCCATCTTTGCTTCTCCCCCATCATTATTTCTCTCTCTTACAGTGTCCATTACAATTACATTAAATTGGCAACTAAGCAAATGAGGTGATGACGTCATCTAGCCAATTTTAGCAAAGCTGATAGCTACTTTCCCTACTGGGGAGATGGCAACGCTGCTTCCGTGAACCAATACGTCATACCGGGGCTTCATGTGGATTGGTCATTTTCTAATGGTGAGACAATCAGAGGGAAGAGGTGGAAGCTGCCAGGAAGCAACTATCTGCTTGAATAAATGCGAGGTGCTTCTCGTAGATCTTGTAAACTATATAAACTTATTATTATACTGTACTATACGCTGTTACATGACTATGTTATAAGCCAAAGAAAGAAACAAAAATCATCAAATTCCAACTAGAAAAATCTACAGAAATGAAGGCATGTGTGCCCTCTAGTGGACTGATGATCCTTTTAATTTCATGGTAGAAAATAGATCTCCGGTTTCAAATGATTCATCAGTGCTAAATAAGTTGAAATCTGTGCTTTCGAGTGAAATAGTTTTTACGGTGCTTTGAAAACGCTACATGATTCAACAGGTCGGCGTGATCGTAGGACTGCAAGCTCTCCTCTTGTCATGTGACTGTATCGTTCCGTCTGATTGAACGGAGTCGCGTGATTATTGTTGCGATGTCTCATTGGTGAAACTGGTACAGCAACTGTGGGCGTCTATAGCAAAAATATAGTCAAATCTAACATTAAGAATAAAGAGGAAAAACGTAATGACTCTCATGTAGTCCAAAGTAGCAGAGTAAGAGTAGCGTTTCTTCTCAAGTACTGTACAAGTATGATGTGGTAAAACTACTCCTAGAAGTACATTCTTAAATGTAATCCGTTACTACCCACCATTGGTGTTCATCATAGTTAAAACCAATTTATAAAAGACAGGAGTATACCATATAATAACTTTATGACAACAGCATGGGCCCTGAAAACCAGGCCCACAAGAGCTTACTTTTTCAAATGCACCGTGCAGGAACTTGCGAGACTGACCTCGACCTCGTCAAACACGTTCGAAATGAACTTGAACAGACTGTGAACAAACATCTGTGACCTCCGACCCTACAAAACTCCTCTGGTTGAATGGAGAAAACTTCCCCCCAGACAGACTTAAAAGATCGTTGCGCCTGTTGCGGTACTTTTGTTGTAATATAGTCAGTAGTCCGTTCGTTTGGAGCAAAGGAAATCAAGAAAATGTCCTCTTACCTTCCACATGGTTAAAAATCCATCATCCACAAGCAAACTGGGGGGAAAAAAGAAAAGGCTGGCAGAGAGTTTAAGGTAAGCTATCTTTAGCTTTCTCTCCGTACTGGGCAAAAAGCAGTCGCTAGTAGCCCAAACAAGAGTCGGCGAGGATGTGACCGCGGCTCCCTAGTTGTGTCATCACCTCTCATGACATGCTTCCTACCCTGGTTGTGAGAGCTAGTGCATCATGACAGTGGGGAGGGAGAGAGAACGAAAGTGCAACGCCTCCATCCCTCCTTCTCCTCCTCCTCCCACCCTGCTTCCCTATTCAAATCCGCCATTGGGCTGCCCTGCCTTTATATAGGCCAATCACTTGACCACTGAGGGCGGAGTCCGGAACTACTTTCTGTCAGATGTATCAGAAGCTAGCATTTAACTATGTGGGATGGTGTGACCTTGTGCAACCTCTATCTTCCCACTGTGTAATATATCATATTCCTTCAGTCATATTAGAATTGTATATAGCGGGAAAAACAACACCTATTTTATGTGTCCCTAAAGGAAAGAAGCTTAGATTAATCTCCAGGTTGCAAGTCAGCCCTTTAGTCGCCCACACATCACTGCAAGTATGCCGTCCGGAATGTTTTGCATTCACTAGATGCTTACCAACCACAGAAGCTGGGCATTTGTTCAAGAAAAGCAGTAGAAACTGAAACACCAAAGAGTATCATTTGTACTTTTTTCTTCAATCGTCGATCCCATGGGTGTCCAAACTATGGCCCCCACGCCAACTGCAACCCGCCATCCAGTTTGTAATGGACCGCAGCAAGTTAGGAAAATGAAATATGGCCCACATAAATAGCTTAAATTCAGAACAATTGCGCCAACCCTCCCGGTCAAAAGCAATCGGGTGTCTATCACAGTTAATGAGTAAAAGCAACACTAGGTAACATTTCATTCATTCATTTTCAATGCCGCTTTTTCCTCACGAGGGTCGCGGGGGTGCTAACTGTGGGCAGCAGGCGGTTGCCAGCCAATTGCAGGGTACAACAAGACATACAACCATTCACGCACACACTCATACTCACTGGCAATTTTGAGTGTTCAATCAGCCTATCTACCTGGGATGTGGGAGGAAATCGGAGTTCAAGGGGCAGGCACGGGGAGAACATGCAAACTCCATACAGGGATTGAACCCTTGATCTCAGAACTGTGAGGTAGACGTGCTAACCAGTCGGCCACCGCGTTAACATTTTCACCCTTTATAAAAATTCACCCTTTATTTTCACAATAATTAGAAGTCACCTGAAAACTCGTTGAATGACACCTCTTTTATATCTTGAGGGGGTCTGTATCGCTTTCACTGGCACTCATTAACTTGGAGGAGGGTGGCAGGAACCCTTCTAAAGAAAAAAACTACAAACGTGCTACTGCTTTACGTCGTATGTCACTTCCCTCTTGATCATAAAGACAGAAGTCAATGCGAACGCGTTTGCGCAAATTCTGCAAAAATGGGAGAGCAACAAAAGAGACAAAAAGTTTTGTCCGAGGAGTGGAAAAAAAGGCTACTAGGATGAAAGGATACTCAAGAATAAACATCGGCCCGGCGAACTTGTCATCGCTGACGAGTCTGATAGGGTGGGGGGGTTAACCATACAGTTGCTAACCGTCATATGCTATTGTTTAGCCACAACTGGATTCATTACCTGATAACTATTCATCCTACATATAGTCACTGGAAACAGAAATGTCATTTAATCCATCTGCAGGCGACCAGGATTTCACAACACTGTGTGGGTGTGCCCTGGTCCTCAAGGGAAAAGCAGTCTTCCTTAAGGACAAACACTACCGCTTTTGTCCACCAGCGTCGCTCAAATCACCCAAAACGGAAAAGTTACCTAGTGTTGCTTTTATAAATAAACGAATTGGGATGTTTTTGTCCAACTTTGATGAAACCGTAGTTTTTTTGGTTTATACAACTTTTGTGCTCCTTGATTTCCTAAATTGATTTTCTGTGTACATTTTGTGAATCAGATATGAAGGAAAAGTATCTTTTCTCGTATTTACTGTTTGTATTACTCTAACGTACCCAATATAAAATAAATTGCATGTATATCATAGTTTAAGGAAAACAAGCATTTGACATGGGGCATAAGAGATACATGACGCCTTCTGACCACGGAAGCCCAACGCGTGCGTCATCCAGCTGACTGAGCAAGATTGACGCTGACTACCAGGTGATAGTCAAGACTTCTACATGCCCACGTCTGCAACACCAAATACCGCAATCAGCTCTTCAGGACATTCCAGAACAAAAGGAGGGACGTCGTGTACTACCACAACACCCGATAACAAAAAGAACTCACAAGTTTGATAGCACAGCGCCTCTCAGACGGTGAGGTGCGCCAAACCTCCGACCTTAGTTGCCTCATTAACCATGACCCAGCAACGGTGACACGCGAATTTGACCGCCCAAATCTGCAACAGTAGAAGACCCAAACTCACCCTACTTCCTGGCATAGCTCGCCCCGCGACAGCTTTCAAAAAGACTGAATGTTTAACCAATCATTGTCATTTTTCTCGGGAATCTTTTGTTGACTTGTGATATGGCGACTCTGGAACCAGTCTGCCTCCTTGCCTGGGTTTGTGGCGGTTTTGCCTTGCCGGTTGATCACTGTCGACCTGAATAAATTGTCAACTTGTGTTTTGAAGCTTTTTTCCAGCTTTCAAAATGGATTCAGTGCAACGGGTTAAGACAAAGGTGACCACGCGGACTTCGGCCTTTTGGCCGAGGTTTCCCGGGCCCGGGTCGTTGGAGCTGCGCCAGCGCGGGTCGGGCGGTTCGGGTGGCGTGATTCTGGCAAAAAGGTCAGATTCCATCAGATATAAAATGTAGGACGAGATACATTTGGAATTTTTTTTATGTTTTTGCCTTAGGACTGAATGGGGGTTTTGTTTTAAAAAAACATAATAAAAAATCATGTTTTTGCTGCATGCATAAAATTTTGAAATTTATGGTGCAAGTAAACTTGTTAGGTTTTGTATTTGTTTTCTCCTAGTGTAACTTGTCCCTGTGATTGCCCATTGATTTCACCTGATGTGCCTTCTCCTTGCCTATCCCCCTGTGCTCACCTGTTCCTTGTTGTCTCGTTAACCCTTGTTTGCTTGTGTGTATATAAGCTCCCATTTTCTGTTCACTCCTCGTTGCGTCATTGTCAATGCCTGTGTCTGCGTCAAAGTTGAAGTCCTGTCCTAGCCCTCGTGTTCGTCTCAGTAAGTTTTTGATATTCAGCCTTTGTTAGTGACCTAAGTTATCTGTTGATAGTTTTTTGATCACCACAGCCTTTGTTTTGTACTTTGTGCCTTTTGTTAGTTATCATTAAAGCCTTTTTGAGTTCTCTGCCACCTGCCTTGCATTTTTGTTTCACTGCTTTTGGGTCCACACAACCTACCTGCCTGCCCGCGCATTCCCTGACAAAACTGGGAGTTAATGTTCATTTGCAAGCGCGAAGGACTGTCCTGTGTGCTTGAAGAAACCATCTCATCTGAATGAAGGAAAACAGGCCTCTATTTTCAGTAGCAGGAGGTCTCCTTTCCAAGCAACGAGGAATGAGTGGAATGTGGGGGCATCTTGCTGTGTGAGACTGGTAACAGGGGTTAACCATGATGGGGTTATGACCCAAGATCTGAGAGCAACAGGTTGCATACCTCCCCTCATGCACTGTTGACTCTATTAATCTGCAAAGCAAACCAAATATTTATCCTGAGGTTGTTGACGTACCCTCTAGCAATGCACCGAACGGCCACAAAACCAAGTTGAGCTGTCTGCCTTGACCTCGTCTTGTGATCGTGTGTGCGGGTTCTACAAAAATGCAGCCCGTTTAGATGAGTGACCCAGCTTTGAAGGATATTTTCCCCCTCCTGGTGTGCAAAGTGGGGATATGAATAAATTATAGAAGAAAGTCCGGCTCTTAAACAGTGCCTGCTTCTGCTTAAGCAGGGCAGTATTGTAACGCAAAGGGGTAATGTGCCAAGGTGCATCTGGCAACGGGGACACACAATTTAGGATATGGCTCGTCACCGTGACAGAGAGTGAAACCTAAAGTGGTACTTTAGCCATCGGATGAATCACAGAGGACAATTGAACTGCAGCAAGCCGCCATTCATACACCGCAACGTTAGAGGAAACGATAACAAAACAAAATTTTGGGTGTAAGTAAACTGGGGGACATAGTTGATGTTCACTTGTAAGTACAAATGAATATATGTTCCTTGCTTGTTGGTATGGGCTCCATCCCTACACTAAAACATGAATCAATCATTCATTTCATGTGTGGACTCCTGCTATAATTACAAGTGACGAAACACCAAGAAAATGAAAAGCTGATGGCTCCCATCCCTCCCAGTTCAAATAGATCGCACGTCTACTTGTAATATACAGTAGTAGCAGATGGAGGCTTGGGGATGGTGTGGCTCAGTGGTAGAGTAGTTGTCCCCCAACCAGGAGGTTGTGGGTTCGATTCTCTGCCGTGGTGCCGTGGCCTAAGTATCCTTGAGCAAGATACTGAACCTCACATTGCTCATGGTGCTGCGTCACCAGTAGCTGGATGTAGTGTAAAGCGCTTTGAGTGCCTTGAAAGGTGGAAAAACACCATTTACCATAGATGAAAATGGCAATCACTCAGTTAAACTTGGCTACAAACGTAGAATTCAGAGAAGAGCTGCTTTAGACAATTCCTACATCCCGTGTAGAAAACACTATAAAAACATGTTTATAGCACTGAATTAGTTAATATTCGAGACATTACAGATGAGACACTGCAGAGTGCCGACCTACTGACAAAAACAAATTTAAAATGAACATCCTGGCTCACTCCCAGCCCGGAGACATGAAAAAGATCATACATGCTCACTCTAACCTATAGACCCTACCCACCTGCGTCACAAAACCACGTGCTCGCTGTATGGTTCCGCCCACTTGTCCGTCATTTTGACTCTGTATTAGCATTGTTTTCAATTGATGGCGGAATTTAAAATGCATTTCATGGAAGACCCGGTGCTTTCTGATGCCGCAAACTCACTGGATCTGTTGCATAAAAGGCGTTATGAGGAAAAGCTTCGTTCTATACAGTCGCCAGATCCATATTTGATGCCCAAATCGATGTTTTTCGACCCACTGTCTTCGCCCTGTCTGCCTGACATCTGCTACGCTGATATTTACAATTATCTTGTCCACACAAAATCAGCCTATTCTCACGAAAATTTGAAAAACTTCAAGAGCTTGGAGGCTTATAAATACTTCGTTGCTGGTTGGGTGAAACAGGTCCTCGTCCACGAAAATTCGGCAGGAATCTATCTTGTGCTTGGAAAGGTGAGTTACGAATTTTCAATTCAAAATCTTTTGTTATTGCTAACATCCACTGTCAAGTCTAATGTATTTCATGTCGTTTGTCAATGGAGTTAAGGCTTTTAATGTTTATATGGTTTAGCGATAGCACTCTCACTACATACATACGTGTATGTTGTCGGCGATTAGCCTAGCAATGATCTTAATTGTGGTTATTTGTCAGCCCAAAACCCTCTAAGTATATCTTAAATGCATCTTACCGGATATAAAATGACTACTACATAGTCTGTGGTGATTTTTTTGTGCCCAGTTTTCACGTCGAATTGCAGCCGTCCATTTCGCTCTACTCTTTGGATCCCTCGGAATACGGTAAAACTTCAAGTCTCTCCTTCCATCTTCTCTGTTAGTGCAACCAACAGCCACACACGCCTTCACCATTTTGATTATTAATGTTAAGGAGCAGAAAAACACGCCGTAAATAGGAGGAATGTACGTAGCCGTAACAGGTTAACACTATGTTTTGACGGACAATTGGGCGGTACCATTCAGGAGAGCGGAGTTGTGACGTCACGTGGGTAGGGTCTATAGGCAACAATAAGTCTGCCATGAATTAATCAGCTCTGAGACAAAAAGTAAAATAAATTAAAAAATCAAGCTGATTTGTCCTCAAATAACAAAGTAGGAGCTACTTTAGCTAGTGTCAAGAAGAAGTATACAAATGTCCTAATACTAGTATACTGTAAATGAATATCATATCATAATAAATAATAACCTGTTATTAAAGATCATTTGAGCAAATTCATTATTACAGAGATGTTCATCAAACTCATAGCCTTTGTGTTAACCAGTACCCAAAAAGTAGCTCTCAGTTCCATGAAGCTTGGTGACCCCGTTGTAATGGTTCAGTCTCCCCTCATTTATGGTGTAAACGAGAGTGCAAATTGTTGATGTGCATGACTACCAGTTAAATTCTTGGCTCTTGCCTTTTTGAATGGAGTTTTCCTGCTATCCGTATGCTCGCTTGGGTTTCTTCCAGTTCCTGCGGCTTTCTCCTACATTCCAAAAACATGCGTTAGCTTCTAAATTTGGAAATGTGGATACGATAACTTTGGATAGATGACCAAGTTTCCACAGAAAAGACGCATCAACAACACTTGTGTTTACACCCTCCGAGTTGCAACAGTGACTTTACATTAGGTGTGTGACAAAATATCGGAACGGTGACATACCGTGATACTTTGTATCCCAAAATGTTATCGATATGCTCCTTCCAAGAATCGATATATCGCTTTAAAAAGGTGTCACTGGTTAAAAAAGGAACCAACAAGTTGTAGTAGAATGGTGTCTCTGTTAACTCAATGGATGCCATTGACAGCGCTTGACACCTAATCAATTTCTGGGAGGAGCACATGATTGTTTGTTCAAAAATTAAAAAAAAAAAAAAAATAGAGCATTCGCAGCCAGTCTTTCCGATTTTCGGGGCATTTACAGGTCACTTAGGCTAAGTTCTGACCGCAGGTCTTAATACAGGAATCCGATTTTTTGCCACATTTTTCCAAAATGTGGCAGGCAGGACGGCAGTGATGTAGCTGTGCATTAGTGTTAGTGCCTAGCTTGAACTCGTAGGCGAGCTTGACCACAGTCTTCAAAAAAATAAAATGGAGAAAAGGAAAAGTCTGATAATGGTCGGTTTTCTTTCTGTGCGCCAAATGACCAATCTTTCATTGTTGCTTACTTGGCCGAGTCGGGGCAAACTGATATAAGGCTTATGTGTGTGCGTGCATGTGTTGTATCAATCCATATCAACTTTGAATATAAGACTAAACAGGGATTATTAATGTCTGTTTTTGGAAAGCAAAATACGATCACCCTGGAATGACATACAGCCAGCATGTGTAGTCCTTTGTTTTGATGCTTCTGCGCATGCGGGTCAGTTTGCTCAGCACATGTCGGACTGCGAGTTGCGCATTCTGAACGGGCACACCAAAAAAAAACAAAAAAAACAAATATGACAAAAAATCGGAATTGTGCATTAAGATCCCCAGTATGATCCTAGCCTTACTGTTCATTTCAGGGCATTTACGGGTCACTTCCTGTTGAGCTTGAATCACTACCTATTTATTCGGGAGATTCCCGGGTCACGTCCTGTTCTGGAACCCTACAATCCACAGGAAGTGATCCATAAATACCACAAAATCAACAGGAAGTGACTGAAAATCAACATCTATTGCGCTAAAATGCCCCAAAATGAAACTCATTGGTTGCCATTAATCACCATAGACGACCAAAGCGTTTGAAGTGGGCTGGATGGCAGCGGATGAACGAATGTTCATTCATTGCCAACCTCCTTGTTCAAATGCATTGGACGTCCACTAGTGATAAACTCAATTCAATTCACAGCAGAATGACGAAAATAGCTTGTTTTTCTGTTAATTAGTTGTTGACAGATGTATCGATCATTGTTATAATGAGCTTTGTATCGGAAAACGTATCGTATTGTGAGGTTCCCACTCCTACTTTACATCGTCGGTGAATTCCCGAAAATGATTGCAATTACAAATGCTTTGGTAGTAATATCTTCATTTATTTTGCTTGCAATGAAAAAAAAAAAAACACAAAAGAAAATGACAATTTTTCTTTTAAATCATGATCATTTTACACAAACTCCAAAAATGGGCCGGACAAAAGTATTGCCACCCTGTGCCTAATACTTGGTAGCACAACCTTTAGACAAAATACCTGCGAACAACCGCTTCCGGTATCCATCAATGAGTTTCTTACAATGCTCTGCTGGAATTTTAGACCATTCTTCTTTGGCCAACTGCTCCAGGTCTCTGAGATCCGAAGGGTGCCATTTTCAGATCCTTCCACAGGTGTTCTATGGGATTCAGGTCTGGCCACTTTAGAAGTCCCCAGTGCTTTCTCTCAAACCTTTTTTAGGTCATTGTCCAGCTGGAAGACCTATGACCTCTGAGGGAGACCCAGCTTTCTCGCACAGGGCCCTACATTATGCTGCAAAATTTGTCTTCAGGCTTCATAATGCCACGCACATGGTCAAGCAGTCCAAGACAAGAGGCAGCAAAGCAACCCCAAAACATCAGGGAACCTCCGCCAGCTTTGACTGTGGGGACTGTGTTCTTTTCTTTGAAGGCCTGTTTTTTTTTTCCTGTAAACTTTATGTTGATGCCTTTTCCCAAAGAGCTCTACTTTTGTCTCATCTGACCAGAGAACATTCTTCCAACACATTTTTGGCTTTATCAGGTAAGTTTTGGCAAACTTCAGCCTAGCTTTTTTATGTCTCTGGGTCAGAAGTGGGGTCTCCCTGGGTATGCTACCAAAGAGTCCCTTTTCATTCAGACGCCGACGGATAGTATGGGTTGACACTGTTGTACCCTCGGACTGCAGGAGAACTTGAACTAGCTTGGAGGTTAATCGAGATTCTTTATCCACCATCCGCACAATCTTTTGTTGAAATCTCTTGTCAATTTTTCTTATCCTTCCACATCGAGGGAGGTGAGCCACAGCGCCGTAGGCTTTACACTTATTGATGGCACTGCGCACAGTCGTCACAGGAACATTCAGGTCTTTGGAGCTGGACTTGTAGCGTTGAGATTGCCCATGCTTCCTCACAAGTTTGCTTCTCAAGTGCTCAGACAGTTCTTTGGTCTTTTTTTCCTTGCTCAATGCTCAATGTGGTACACACAAGGACACAGGACAGAGGTTGAGTCAACTTTAATCCATTTTAACTGGCTGCTAGTGTGATTTTGTGATCGCCACCACCTGTTATGTGTCACAGGTAAGTAACAGGGGCTGTTAATTACACAAATGAGAGAAGCATCACATGATTTTTCAAAGTGAGCCAATACTTTTGTCCGGCCCATTTTTGGAGTTTTGTGTAAAATGATGATGATTAATTTCTTTTCCATTCTCTTTTGTGTTTTTTCCATTGCTAGCAAAATCAATGAAGATATTACTACCAAAGCATTTGTAATTATAATCATTTTCTAGGAGAAATTAAGCATTATTTGACAGAATTGCAGGGGTGCCAATACCTTTGGCCAGCACTGTAAAGTCACGGAGGGTATACCCACAAGTCTGCATCTGTGCATGGCTCAGAGACTTGTGGGTGCACGAAAGAAACAAGGCAAATAACATGACCATCGTAAAACACTATTATTTTTAATAATAACTGAAAAGCCAATTAAAACCCACTAAAAACATACCTTTTAAAACTATAATTCTGTGTTTTTATTGTTTAATTCTACTCATGTCATTTGCCTTAAAAAAAACAACAACAAAAAACAACAAAAACTACATCATCTTGGACATCTGTAAACGAGCTCTACAAATACAATTTATTCATATTATTATGATTATGAGTGGCGACCGTGACTTTACACAGTTGATGAATTCATGACCTGCGGTGAGTGTTGGTGTGTTAACAAACAAACACCAGTGAGCCTACTAAACAGTACATGAAGATCTTTGTTAAACCTCGTGAGCGCCAGAGTTCATTTGAATCAATTGTAATCCTTATAAAACAACATGACAAAGCTACGGGCTGACCAAGACTCGCCCGATGGCAAGAAGCTCCCACTGAAACGTGCACATTTATCCACTATGGCTCAAATGTCCAATGTCGACTGCTAGCATCCACTCATCGCAAAGCTAATTAACAGGAACAACCTATTGTAAGCTCAGCAGCGCGACGAATTAATGCTGCGCTAAGCTGCAAAGGTCTTTGTTAGCAACATGGGAGCAATGCTGTTGATTTATGTTAGCGGAGCAGTCTGGAATATGATACGGATTTAGGAAGGTGTGATCTTTGTTCGTGGCCTCTGCACAACTTTCCCTGGGTAACTAACATGAGTAATGTGCATTTAAGGGGGTTTATTGGCACTTCTTCTCAACAAATTGTGGCCAGCAAAAAGAAACGGAGCAGGTTATTTGATTAGTTCAAAGATTATCTCAGCGTTAAGTGCGCCGAGTCTTTCGCCCTTTGTCTTGATAGAGATTAGTGTCATGTTTGGTCACTTGTAGAGCCAGTGCACTCATTCATGTAGTTCAATGCACAGAGATGGTAGATAGCGCCTAAATAAAAGCTTCTGTTCTAATTTAAACTCGCCCTATCCTTCTCATTTAGTCAAATTTATTTTGCGAGGTGGCAAAGAGCCAGGGTTTTTCTTAAAAGGCTGAAACTTGAATGCCAAGCTCTTGAATCTCCAGCCGAGAGTCTTCGGGGAGGACTTTGGCAAGATATGAAAAAGACTGGCCCCGCTGGTAGTCACTGCTGCCAAAGCCCCTAAAGCTTAAAATACCCTGCTGGGCTTGAAATGTGGCAAAACCGCAGTTTTAAAGCAAACACAAAACTGGCATTTTGCAAACCCTAAATGCGAAAGAGTTCTGTTGAATCACAGTATTTTCATTTCCTTGTAAGGTGCAAAATTCTAAAACAGGATCAGATAGATTATAGGGCACTCTTTTAACTCATTGGCTGCCATTGACGGCACTAGACGTCCATTCCAATTTTGCATGGGAGTGGCGACTCAACGAACGTTCATTCACCCCTGAAACATGAGCACGAACAGTCAGTCCTCAGAGTTTATATGAATTGAACATCTATCGTTGTCAATGGCAGGTAATGAGTTACATATAATGAAATGAAAAAAAAAAAAAAAATCAACTTTAGAGTGTGATTGGGGTGCATAACCATAGTTTATTTCGATTTTTAATCATTTTAATTGTATTTATTTTGCTTTAATTAACCATTCATTAATTCATAATCATATTTATTTGTTTGAGAGTATACGTATATAAAATAATACAATAATGTATAGTACTCTTAATTAGGGATGGGAATTGATAGGATTTTTACGATTCCGATTCCATTATCGATATTGCTTAACGATTCGATTCTTTATCGATTCTCTTATTGATTCTAATTTGGGGAAAAAGAAGAACAAACGTTTTGTTTGGCATCGAGTTTGTTTAATCAGAAGTCACAACCTTACAAACTCACAACGAGATCAAAAGAGGCCCAAAGCCTCAATGTTAACTGTGGCAATAAGTGGCAAATACACAAGAATGTGTAACATTTTACTGAAACATTTATCTAATAGAAATAAAAAATATTGGTATATATTGGCAGATAGGTTGTTGTTCTGCCTTTGGCAATATGTGTTAAAGCAGGGGTCCCCAAACTTTTTCCTGTAAGGGCCACATAACTTTTCCCTTCTCTGATGAGGGGCCGGGGTCAGTTTGTAACAGAAAAAGTGTGACGATTGTAGAAGTGCATAAATGTAAAAAATTATTGTTTTTCAGAAAGCCACAATCAAATAACCCTTTCTGGATTCTTCACGGAATGAAAGTAAATAAAATAAAAATAATAATATAACAATAGTAATTAATAATAAAAACACTATTAATTAAATAGATAATAACCAAATAACCCTCTCTGAATTCTTCAAGGAAAAGGCCAGGAAATAAATAACACGATTGAGAAAAAAAAAAAAATTCAAAATGGCCGGACCAAATGGCCGCGGGCCGCAGTTTGGGGACTACTGGGTTAACGTGTATTATTTACCATTACATTGAAATGTATGCCTTTTAGTTTTTGTGGCGCTTACACGCTCAAGTGGGGGCGCCCCTGCACTTCCTCACGCGAAGAAGAACGCGCTCACGTGAAGCAGGGCTCTGACGTGAAGAAGAGCGCGCTTACACCCGAAGAAGAAATGCCGCATCCAAGCGAGTGAGCGAGTTAGTGAGAGAGGGAAACACTTCTACGAGCCTACGTTCTTTGTTAATGTTAATATCTACAGAGGCAACGCCTGTATGTATCATCTTTTGTGTCGTTGTTGTTGTGTTTCCACTCGCGATCGGACACTTAAATCCAGTTGTGTAGTGGTTTGAACGATGTGCTAATGCTAGCGAACGAATGCTAACCATTTGTTATTACTGTTATTAGCAGCTAATCATCGCTGATCTACGTTGATGCAAACCTGTTTGTTATTGGGGACGAAACTGATTTGTTTCATTTCTATTCTTAGTTTCACTCTTCAAGTGATGGTTGAATAAAGTCAGCAAATTATACCAACGTCTTCTGCATCGTCATTTGGGAGTTTAGCTAGCTGTATAGCCAGGACTGAGCCTTAGCCTCTCTGTGAGGACAGCGCAGTCGTATTCCCTCCCGATGCAGTTATCTCCACCTTGCAATGACTGCAAGTTGCTGTGTTGTAATTTTTCCTCGTGAAGTGAAGACACACTTTTGAGCGTTTGAACCTACGTGCTGTCATTGTTATGTTTATGGCAGCAATGCTCGTGCTTACACGTCGTAACCTTTCATTTTCACCCTCTTTCCTGGTGAAGTGTAGTCAAACTTTGGAGCGAGTGGTTCTTGGCGCCATGCTAGTTTGATGCGTCTGGACAACAAGACACGTCACGACGCAATACGTGTCTTTGGGAATCGTTAAAGGGATCGTTAAGGCTTTTTCATTGTGATGTCGAGGCCTCGAAACACTCGGAACCGGTTCCGAATTGGAATCGGATTTTGATTCCCATCCCTACTCTTAATATTGTAATATGCAATATGAATACATACATATACTTTATATATATATACAATTGAGAAAATAATTATTAACACCCTGCTATTTTGTAAGTTCTCCCTCTTAGAAATCATGGAGGACTCTGAAATTACCATCGTAGGTGCATATCCACTGTAAGAGAGACAATCTAACGAGAAAAATCCAGAAATCACAATGCATGATTTTTTAAAAAATGATTTATTTGTGTGATACAGCTGCAAATAAGTATTTGAACACCTGTCTGTCAGCTAGAATTCTGACCCTGAAAACCTGTTAGTCCGCCTTTCAAAAGTCCACCTCCACTCTTCCAACATGACAATGACCCGAAGCAGACAACCAGAATAACCAAATAGTGGCTTGGTAAAGAGCATATCCAGGTTCTTGAGGGGCCTATCCAGACCTAAACCTAATAGAAAACTTTTCATTTTCTCATGTGTTTAAAATACGTATTTGCAGGGTTTAGTTAAAAAATCATGCAATGTGATTTCTGGATTTTTCTTTTTAGATGATCGCTCTAACAGTGGACATGCACCTACGACAGGGGTGGGCAAACTATTCCACAAAGGGCCGCAGTGGGTGCTGGTTTTTGTTCATACCCATCATGAGGACAGCCTTTTACCAATCTGGTTTCTTACAAGTGCAATCAGTTGATTGCAGTCAGGTGCTTCTTGTTTCCACTGAAACCTCATTGGTTAAACTGTCAGTGCTGAATCAGCTGGAACAAAGACCAGGACCCACTGCGGCCCTCGAGGACCGGTTTGCCCACCCCTGACCTATGATGAAAATGTCAGACCCCTCCATGATTTCTAAGTCGGGGAACATGCAAAATAGCAAGGTGTTCAAATACTTGTTTTCTTCACTGTATATATATAATTGAGACCAGGTGTCCACATACAGTATGTGAACATCCCAATTTGGGTCATTTTAGGTCACAATATTCAAATGACTAAAAATGTGATGTTCACATATTTGCACGCCATGTTTTTTTTATTTTTTTATTTATTACCAAAAATAATCAGTTTCCGAAGGGTTAAGATATAACCTCACCCAATTCAGTGACGCATCTTTACAGTCTGTAATTGTTTGGATCCTGTTTGTTCTTTTTCAAATATGGTTCATCACTTTTGCTTCTTTAACTCACTGGGGAAGCACAATTACTGCACTGTGTGAAACGGAACTCACATCGAGTTATCATTGCTGTGCCTCAACTTCTCAGTGGCCGGAGAAAATAAAAAATTAACTACCGTGCACTGGACATTTGTGCGCACACTTATATAGCAAAATGTTCTCCATACACGTACAGCTTTGCCAAGTCTTGCATAATTCATAACGATGTACATTCACAGTTTGTATTATTCATTGACAATGTCAGGTTTAATTTCCATCAGGTGTATTGCACCTTCTTACACATCTTACTTTCTAGTGTGAAAAAGCGGGAATTTAAAAAAATATTGTGTTTTTCTTTCCAAAAACTTCACTGGTCCTATGACTTATACTCAGGCGCGACCTAAAGTCTAGAAAATATGGTTGTTAGGTTTTGTGTTGGTTTTTTCCTAGTGTGACTTGTCCCTGTGATTACCCATTGATTTCACCTGTTGTGTCTGCTCCTAGTGAGTCCTCCTGTATTACCCAGCTGTTCCTCGTTGTCTCGTTACCCCTTGTCTGTATGTGTGTATATAAGCACCCAGTTTCTTTTCACTCCTTGTTGCGTCATTGTCTATGTCTGTGTCCAAGTCAAGATCCTGTCCAAGCCCTCGTGTTCTAAACCCTCCGGTAAAGTAAGTTTTGTATGAACCTTGCCTTTTTGATCCCTAGTACTTTTGGTTGTACTTTGTGCTTTGTTAGTTATTATTAAAACGTTTTTTGAGATCACCACCACCTCCCTGGCTGCCTTTTGTTTCCCTGCAATTGGGTCCACACCACCTGCCTGCCTGCCTGCGTTTTCCTGACAATGGTAAGCATCCACTACTTGAATTTTATGAGCCAAAAGTTGAAACGTATCTAAGTCAGAGGTGGGTACATTATCCAAACATTTTACTCAAGTGAGAGTAGAGTAGCGATACTTCAAAATAATTAGTTTAAGGTAGTCATCCAAAAATTTTACTAAAATACAAGTAAAAAACAGTATTTAAAGATTCTAAGTGATTACTCAAGTGATGAGTAACATTACATTGTCGGAATTTTATTCAAACACAAGTATTTGTTTTTCTCAGCAAAATTTCATCTACACTACACATTCATTTTGCTTGCAATGAAAAAACACAAAAGAGAATGGAACAAAAAACATATATATATATATATATATATATATCATTTTACACAAAACTCCAAAAATTGGCCGTACAAAAGTATTGGCACCCTTTGAAAAATCATGTGATGCTTCTCTAATTTGTGTAATTAACAGCACCTGTTACTTACCTGTGGCACATAACAGGTGGTGGCAATCACTAAATCACACGTGCAGCCAGTTAAAATTGATTAAATTTGACTCAACCTCTGTCCTAGTGTGTACCACATTGAGCATGGAGAAAAGAAGACCAAAGAACTGTTTGAGGACTTGAGAAGCAAAATTGTGAGGAAGCATAGGCAATCTCGAGGCTACAAGTCCGTCTCCAAAGATCTGAATGTTCCTGTGTCTACCGTACGCAGTGTCATCAACAAGTGTAAAGCCCACGACACTGTGGCTAACCTCCCAAGATCTGGACGGAAAATTAAATTTGACGAGAGATTTCAACGAAAGATTGTGCGGATGGTAGAGAAAGAATCTCGACTAACATCCAAACAATTTCAAGTTGTCCCGCAGTCCGAGGGTACAAGAGTGTCAATCCGTACTATCCGTCACGTCTGAATGAAAAGGGACTCTATACCCAGGAAGACCCCACTTCTGACCCAGAGACATAAAAAAGCCTAGCTGGAGTTTGCCAAAACTTACCTGAGAAAGCCAAAAACGTCTTGGAAGAATTTTCTCTGGTCAGATGAGACAAAAGTAGAGCTTTTTGGGCAAAGGTCAACATAGAGTTTACAGGAAAAAAAGGGAGGCTTTCAAAGAAAACACAGTCCCCACAGTCAAACATGGCGGAGGTTCCCTGATGTTTTGGGTTTGCTTTGCTGCCTCTGGCACTGGACTGCTTGACCGTGTGCATGTTATGAAGTCTGAAGGCAACCAACACATTTTGCAGCATAATGTAGGGCCCAGTTTGAGAAAGCTGGGTCTCCCTCAGAGGTCATGGGTCTTCCAGCGGGACAATGACCTCAAAACGCACTAGAAAATGGTTGGAGAGAAAGCACTGGAGACTCCTAAAGTGGCCAGACCTGAATCCAGTAGAACACATGTGGAGAGATCTGAAAGTGGCACCCTTCAAATCTGAGACCTGGAGCAGTTGGCCAAAGAAGAATGGTCTAAAATTGCAGCAGAACATTGTAAGTAACTCATTGATGGATACGAGAAGCGGTTGTTGTTGTTGTTGTTGCCAATACCTTTATGTTATGTGTAAAATGATGATGATTTATCATTATTTTTTTCATTCTCTTTTGTGTTTTTTCATTGCAAGCAAAATAAATGAAGGTATTACTACCAAAGCATTTGTAATTGCAATCATCTGTGAGAAATTGAGCATTATCTGACAGAATTGCAGGGGTGTCAATACTTTTGGCCAGTAGTGTATATGGACCGTTGTCATTATTATACTGTATTATCACCTATTTCATGACTATAGTAGGCCAAAAAATGCACAAACATCATTGAAGTCATCTAAAAAAAATACTACAGAAATAAAACACCACCCGCTCAAAGAGCATCAGTGCCCTCTAGAGTAGAAAACATATTTCCTGCCATGAAATGAAAACTATTAGATCTCCGGTTTCCCGTGGTCTATCGGTGTCCAAATAAAAACTGGTAGAGTTTGGAACCCGTGTTTTTGAGTCACATAGACAGCAGCGCACGATGTCAAATAGTTGAATTTTTACGGCGCTTTAAAGACGCCACGTGATTGAACAGACCGGCGCGATCGCAGGACTTTCAAATGCAAGCTTGCATGCGGTCATGTGACTGTATTGTTACGTCTGATTGGTATCATGGAGTCATGTGATTATTGCTGCGACGTCTCATTGGCAAAACTTAAAACTAATATGTAGAATAAGAGGAAAAGTGTAATGACTCTTATGTAGCCCAAAAGAGCGTTTCTTCTTGCCAAATCCACTCAAGTAAAAGTAAAAAGCATTTTTCTCAGAAAGTTACTCGAGTAAATGTTGAGCGCGATTACCCACCTCTAATGGAAGTTAACACAATGCCGGAACAATGACCGCAGTGTGCACATGCTTTCGAATGTCACGCTTGTACTCCATGAAGCAACAAAGCCCCCTCCATCCTGCTCAGGGATGACAGCACATTGTGCATGTCAGCTTCACTCTATCTACAGAGGAACGCTCACAATTAAAAAGTAACTGAAACAAACTTACATTCAAGAGCCTCGCATGGTCCTCCAAGACAAAAGAAAGAGGCATGCGGTGGGGTCTTCTGGAGAAACAATAGTGTGTAGTCTAAAAAGGAGATGCTGAGTTGGAAGGATAGGCCGAACAGCGCATCCACGTATCCACCTTCGGCACAAATCATACATTGAGGAGCTTTTCTTTCTCATCTCATCCTGCTCACAGCTTTGCCTTCACTTGCTCCCGCCTCCCTTTCAAGCCTTGGGGTTTCGCTTGTCATGTGTTCAGGCTCAGGCAAGCGTGAAGCGGGCGGGTGCAACCGGCGCTCCAATTGCTTTGTCTAACAGTTGGGAAAATCTTTGCTTCCATGACGTCAAACATTCAGCATCTCTGGTGCTGTACTTTTTACTGTTCTTGTATAAACCTAATGCAATGCAACCAACTGGGGTTCACTTGACTGTACTGAATTGTTTGGTGTTTGCAGAGGTGGGTAGTAACGCGTTACATTTACTCCGTTAGATTTTACCGGAGTAACTTTTTGAGAAAAATGTACTTCTAAGAGTACTTTTTACTAGGGCTGTCAAACGATTAAAACTTTTAATCGAGTTAATTACAGCTTAAAAATTGTAATTAATCGCAATTCAAACAATCTATAAATTATGCCATATTTTTCTGTAAATTATGGTTGGAATGGAAAGATAAGACACAAGACGGATATATACATTCAACATGCAGTACTTAAGTACTGTATTTGTTATAACAATAAATCAACAAGATTAACATTCTGTTAAAGCGATCCATGGATAGAAAGACTTGGAGTTCTTAAAAGATAAATGTTAGTACAAGTTATACAAATTTTATATTAAAACCCCTCTTAATGTTTTCGTTTTATTAAAATTTGTAAAATTTTCAATCAAAAAATAAACTCGTAGCTCGCCATTGTTGATGTCAATAATTACACCATGCTCACTCATAGTACTAACCCATAAAATCAATTGGACTTAAGCACCAGCAGAGGGCGCCAAACACCAAAAAACAAGTAACAAGCGGAGATTACACTGTACTGTCATTTTAATCTGTTTGAGCGGGGCATGTGCGTTAATCGCGTCAAATATTTTACCGTGATTAATTTAAAAAATTAACGCCTGTTAACAGGATAATTTAGACAGCCCTACTTTTTACACACCATACTTTTTACTTATACAGTACTTGAGTAGATTTTTGAAGAAACACTACTATCACGCCGCTTCTTTGGACTACACTAGAATCGTTACATTTCTCCACTTTTTTCTACACATTAAATTTGACCATATTTTCGCCAGTGATGCCCACAGTGGCTCTACCTAACCTGGCATGCCAGATTGATTGTACCATATATCTATCTTCTAAGGATATATTCCACATCAGTCCGGGAAGGATCCAATCGAGGCCTGTTTCATGGGAGGAACTTTCACAAAAATGATACAGCTGCTGATTGGATGAAGGCTCTTCTCGTCACACTCGCAAAAACATCAGTTTCCCGTCCAAAAAAAGCTTTAAGTGATGTTCTTTGCTCCTGTTTTCATGAGGGAATCAAGTGTATTCCAGCCAAAACTTGGGAAATTGACCAACCTACAAGAACTGATTTGCATTCCGCCATCATATTCAAGCAAATAGTCGCTTTCTGGTCAAGTTTGCGGCTCCCGCCACTTTCCCCTGATTGGCTCACCATCAGAAGGTGAATGATCCATAAACCACAAAACTTTCCTTGAAGCTCTTTGCTCTTCTTTTAATTTAAAAATTGGGTGTATTTTCGACAAAAATTGACCTATGAGAGGACCGCTTTGCACTTCGACATTGTATTCAAGCAAATAGTTGCTTCCTGGTCACGTCTGCAGCTCCCGTCTCTTTCTTCTGATTGGCTCTAACATCAGATGACGTCGTTGGACATTTGAGGTTTGCAAGACGGTACTGTATGATTGAATCAGGAAGTAATGTCTTGCTTGCAAGGCTAATTGTTGACTAATTTGAGTAGAGATTTGTGTACGTCGCCCCTAGTGGTGGCCACATGACTGTTTACACACCTCAGGAGCAGCCTAGCATCAGTCAATATAAAGCACGGGTGTCCAAACTCAAGGGCCACTGTGGTCCTGGTTTTTGTTCCTACCAATCATGCACAGACCGTTTAACCAATTTTGTTTCTGCTAAAACAAGCAGCACTCGACTGCAGTCAGGTGATTACATTTGTAAGACACCAGATTGGTGAAAAGGTGTGGTTTTGTTTTGTTGGAATGAAATCCAGCACCCACTGTGGCCCTATGTGGAATAGTTTGAACACTAGTAATGTTTGCTGCTGCTGGCTGTGTGCTGCACACCTCAGCAATGGCGGACAGGTACTTTGGTCGTTTTGCTCAGATTAGTCAATAGTGACATAGTCGTGAATTTCTAGAGAGAAATGAGTTCAGTAACTTCATACTATGTAGACTTCTTGCCAGTAAAAGTCAAAACACCTAACATGTTTGAAAGACAACATTTAACGGAATCGGAACCACAGTGGTTCTGGTATTTCCAGGCTTGGAAAATTTAAGCAACTGCTAAGACCTTAATTTGAATTTGAGTCTCTGCAGACAGAAGGTCAGCTTAGTACCAGAAGGGAACTGTTGACACACATCTGCCGTCTATGACCCGTTTAGCTCATCTAGACGGGAGTTATTTACACTTTAAACTGAAATTATAGTTGAGAATATGAAGTCAACTCGAAGAAAAGGATCTTTCAATAAAAGGTAATCACATCCACACGCTGACAAGTGAAACTGTTGGAAGTGTATCACAGCAGACGCCTTGCTAGAAATTCAAGTGACTGCATTGCCTCTGGCCCACATAATAGAAACACGCTTGACCTATTTTGCCCCTGTTAATGCAACGCAATTCGTAGCTTTCCAGTCTGTTGGCGAGCCTAATCTACTTGCGCAGTATTTGGCCAAAACGACACTGACAGTCCCCGTTGCTTCCGATGTACCAATCCCCAGGTTATTTGTGTTTTGCGTCCCCTGATGCTGAAATGTCATAAGTAGAATCCACTCTGTATCGCCAAGTGAGCGCATCTGCCACTTCTACAAGCCTTCATTAGGCCGGGCGACGCTTCCGGGCTCTGACATGCGCATGAAGGAAACGAGAGGCGCGTCAAGATGGGGAATTCAGACGAGCCGGCCTTTTCGGTCCTGCTCCCTCAACTTTTGAACCGAATTTAATGATATATACATGATGAATAGCCATTTGTGAGGCACAGCTGTGAAGCACAAGCGTGAGAAATGACCTGGAATGGAATATATTCAACGCGAGTGGGCCAAAGGATTTCAAAGGTGAAGTTGGTTCACCCTTTAATAGGCATGTAGCTGCAAAGTTTGTTAATAATTTCAAAAATAATCAAATTAGAGGAGGATACTTTTGGCGAGGAGCTCAGACTCAACCCCCCATACTCTTCAAGTCAAAAAGACTACCTTATTTTTTGGAGGATAAGTCGCACTAGCATAAAAATGCGCAATGAAGCGGGGGGGAAAAACAACAACAACAAAAAAGTCCCACATGAGTATAAGTTGCATTTTTGGGGGGAATTTATTTGATAAAAGGTTGATGATAATTGATCCAACACCAAGAACACACATGTCCTATTTAAAAGCAATTTAAAATAAAAACAGAACAACAGGCTGAATAATTGTACGATATGCTAATGTTACACTGCTGCTCGATTACCGGTTTCAGCTGCGTATTTCCATACTTGTAATCTGCAGAATGATTTTCTTTTTGGTGCCATTTTGTTCAGCCGCTCTCAGTTGTTTTTATAAGTAACTGCCATTGTTGAAACACAGGCCTTGAGCGCCCTCTCGCGGTTTAGCGTGAAAATAACATACACAATCACATTATGCTATTAGGCTAACGATATGTGAATAGGTACGATGGAGTATTCGGGCCAAAGTAAGAAAGAAAAAAAATAGGACTAAAGTCGTACTAACATTCATATGAAAAAAAGTCGTATTATTATGTACGGCTAATGTAGCGGCGTTGTTGGCCCCGGTGTCGCCAAAAGTGTACCAGTAAAAAAAATGCCGGTTTTAATATTTTCAAATGATAAATTATTCGTTTTTCAATATCTATCCATGCTCTTGTGTAGCGTCGAAAGGGGTAAATGTAAGATATTTACCATTCAGGCGCCCGAGATCCGATGATCAGTCCATTTGTTTCCGTGTCTAACGCTCTCTCTCCCTGCCGCTTGCTGGTCCTCTCTCTCGCGCCACGTTACGATGAATTTCTGCCTCCAGTTTGAACTTTTATGGTAACATTTCCCTGGAATCAGGTTCTTTGGGACTTACTTTCTCCTCTGATCCACTTTTCAGTTTCGTATTTTGACCCGTTGCGCGATAAAGTCGCGGCTGCTATTATACATTGAGTCCTACGGCATCAGCCGGAATCCTTGCCCTCGACTATGCTATCGGTTTCAGCGATGCAGAGGCAAACCGTTACCCCAAATTATTGCACAATTTCATTAGTTATGGATCAGTTTTGATCATTGGTTTAAGAATACTCTTTGACAAGATTCAATCTTTTAGCAATGGAAAATGTGGTAAGATTTGTGAAAAATGAATATCTTTTTTCTTGAAGGAGTCTTCATGGAGATTAGAAATGTTATGTTCGTGGGCACAGAACCCCAAAACAGGCACGTGAGATGGCTAGGAGAGGCAGTCAAAAAAAGTTATTTAATACAGGACCGGGGGAGTCCTTGGCACGGAGAGCTTGGGCGAAGCTACCAATTGACGAGAAGCGTAGGAGAGATCCTATGACAAAGCAAAAAGGTTGATGATCAGATGAGTATACTTGGAAATATTCACAACGCGAGAAATCACTAACAGTGAACCGAAAGAGACGATCCGGCGACGTAGCGGAGCTCTGGCTGGCTTATGCTGGCAGATGGTGATTGCAGACACCTGCCACTGCTCCACCCATCAGGTGCTGGCCAGATGACAGACACACCCGCACTCTTGCCCAGCTCGGGGCCTGACAAGAAAGCCTTCAGTGTCTGAGATTTCAAGCGTCGCCATAATGCTCACCACTTAAAACAAAAAGCAAAAGTACAATGAGGCTAATATAAAAGCACAGGCTACAGTGTACACAGATTGGGAATAAAGTGAATAAATGACTAGCAGCAAGTATTCATGTAGCAGAAATATAAAGTTTGTATATGGCAATTTACAGTACTCGTACAAGGAGGCAGATAGCTGACCTGGTATGGTGTGCATATGACAGTTTGTGCATGGATATTGATGTAACGGTGCAAAAATGCTAGAATGTACTGTAGCTGTGTAAATGTTGCATATATGATACCCAGATTATGCAGTACCCAGATTGAGACAAATGTCTGAGAACATATTACTTACATGTGACCTGAGGTGTGTAGAGTAGCCAAAACTTTTACTGAAGTCAGAGTAGCGTTACTAATAAATAATATTACTCACATAAAAGAACAAGCATATAATATGAAGGGAATAGGTACCGTTCTCGCACACACCATATAATTGTTTGCATTAGTCTAACACATTCATCTAACTATAGTCTAGGACGACTTCACTCCATGCCCTGGAACACAGTAAAGTGAATCACCTTATCGGGGCTCCTGAGGGGGAAATGGAAAGATGGTACTGTTTCTCTAGTATCATTTCACATATTTACTGTAGGACTGAACTACTCTAAACACACCTAGTATAAATAGCACACCATAGTTTAATGAAAAGAAGCAGAATAGATACACAACGCCATCTTATCACAGAAGCCCAACGTGTGTGTCACGAGCAAGATTGACGCACCAACTATCGCAATCACTTCTCCTGGCCACAACAAGGACAAAGAGTAGCGCGCTTTGTCCTAAAACAAGTAGAGCCAGCCCACATAACAAAGTTGATAGCGGGTGCTTAGGACGTCAAGACCAGCGTCGGTCGCTGTGGCAACCACGTCCCATCCACGGACAACCTAACCGCCTAAAACCGGCCATAGAGGGATGGTCCCGAAACAACACTCAGCTACACCTTCGGCCCGGCCTACTCCACCACGGACTTAAAAAAAAAAAAACTGGACAATGAGATAAGACAGATTTGCTGCTTGGAAGCATTTTCTATGTAGCCTTGTTTTGGTCCAGAATTGTCCCTCCGTCGTCTGTTTTTGCCTTGTTTTTTGACCATTGTCGACGAATAAATTGTAAACCTGCTTTCGGTGAGTCTTCTTCAAACTTGAAACATGGAGTCAGTACAAAGAGTTAAAATAAGAAGAGAACGCGCAGAGTTTAGCTTCCTCCCGGTTTGGCTCGCTGGGGCGGTAAACAGCGGAGCACCAGTTCCGTTCGGCTGCCGCCGTTTCCGTGCAACTTTGGCCGGGGGGACTAAATTCCAACAAATACAATATAATATTATTTAATATATAAGTATTAATATATAAATATATGTGTAATATAAAAAATAAGAACAAGTAAGAAGTATTTATTGAAAAGAATACTCAAGTAATGAGTAACATTGTAACTACTTATACTGTATTTTTGTGTTTTTTTTTTGAACAATGGTCCTTTTTTTCTGAGCACATTATCTCTATGAACTGTTGTTATAATGAACTGTACAATAACCCATTACCATAAAAATCATTGTATTCCAATGACAGAAAAAAAATACTTAAATGAAGCATTATTCGTCCAAAGAGCATGAGTTCCCTCTGGTGGAGAAAATAATTCCTAGTTTGAACAGTGTAGAGTTCCTTCTTAATTACTATTTGAAATTAAAATGATCATATCTCGGGTTTTCTGTGGTCAATCGGTGGCAAATAAAAACTGGGAGAGAGGTTCAAATCCGTGCTTTCGAGTCATGTTGAGGGCAGCGCTCTATGTCAAATACATTTTTGCTTTAAAGACACCACATGATTGAACAGGCTGGCGTGAAGATAGAACGGCAAGCTTGCATCTGATTGGTATAATGGAGTCATATGATTAATTGTTGCGAGGTATCATTGGTCAAATCGGTAGAGCTACCCCGGTAATACACCAGACACGTCTCTACTCTTGGCATCGCTGTCAAAAAATAAATACATCTAATATGTGGAATAAAGAGGAAAAATGTAACAACTCTTGAGTAGCCCAAAGTAGCAGAGTAAGAGTAGCTTTTTTTCCCCACAAATCTACTCAAGTAACATTAAAAAGTATGGCTTTGTAAAACTATTCTTAGAAGTACATTTTTCTCTAAAAGTTGCTGAAGTAAATGCATCGGAGTACATGTAATGCGTCACTACCCACCTCTGCATGTGACAATGTTGTGGCATTAGCAGTGAATGACAGTGACATTCCAGTGCAAACTTGAGTATGGCGACAGCTTTTGGAAAGAAACTTGACAAACTGGGGGGGTAGTTTTATCAAATGTGTTTAGACATCTGCTCATTTGGTTTAGTGACTTGGAGTTAGGGTCTTAGCGACTGTGGCAAAATAATTGCGTCTCTCGAGGCAAATGCAAAAGTTTACCATTTCAAATGAACCCTGTTCATAGATGGCGGGCAAATGAGTGCAAAGCATGCATCCATGGTCAGAATGAACACGACGTTGCCGTGTGCATAACATGTGGGGAGCAAGCTCAAGGCTGCGCTGTGACCTGGCTGCTAAGCGGCATTTGTTTCCCCGCTGCTGGATTTGAAATTACACATCTGCCTGCCATCTTCAGAGTCACAAACACGCATCGCATTGTTTGTGCGTAGAAAAGCGAAGTTACCATCTAAAATGGAACCGTATCATTGGCTCCGTCATCCAAGCTTCAATTCCCAAATGAAATCATGTGGAGAGCTTTGGAAGATCCAGAATCCACTTCACCTCATGTTTTTTTAACTGCACTCCAATTGCAGTTCTAGATTTGAACATCTGTAGAGTTCTTTATTTTTATTTTTACCTCTGGACAATGCGGTCTCTTGGCCTCGGAGAGGCATTAAGACCAAGAAGTGAAGCTCTCAAAGCCCCATGAAATCTTAAACACCATTCCAAGGCATTTTATCCCAGCGGCGTCGCCACGAAACAAGCTCACAGGTTTCACTTGAGCACAATGCAACATTTTTGTTCCATTTGTAACCTCGTTCGAGTCGACACTCCAAAACCTAGAAAGGTGTGTGGAAAATGTGAGCGTTGCTGAGTTTTAGTGACTACATGGAAATTGTTGTGCTTTTTAGGCCCACTCACCCCCGAATGTCTCATTGGAATGCTCCCGCAGTGTATTGAGCTCATGGTTGTCAGAGAGAATGTTTTACAGAATAGTTAAATCCAAGACAAAGCAGCTTAAAGTGAATCTGGCAGGTCAGGCAAAGGCCAATTTAGTCAAAGTTGTCCCCAAAATGTACAAGGTTGCCAAAAATCCTCTCACAAGTGAGTTGCTATAATGAGCTTACGTTTAGAGTTTCGCGCGATATGTAGATGACTTTGGCAGATGTCTTAAAAGTGAGGTGAGCATGTGGAGTTTTCCATTTTGATTTGTCTTCAAAGCCATTTTGGGAGACGGGCTAATCATAGGACGCCGAATCTTGTGTTGCCTGACATTATATCCGTACTCACTTTTTCCGTCGTCTTCTGAGTCGCCCGTGGCTATCATTTGGAGCTGCGATTTTCCACGAGACGTCTCCTTGAAAGAGAGTTTGAGCTGAATGTCCTCCGTAATGCCATATTAGTCTGCTGTACTTTCTCAAGAAGAGGACAAGTTTAGCTTTTGGGTTGGCTAGGGTTAACCTGGCACACCAGATGGATTGTTTCAATATCTTCGCTACTGATATACAGCTAGTCCCCGGGTTACGACGTACCTGAATTGCGTGATTTAGTCTAGGTTCATACTACAGGTCTTAATGCACAAATCCGATTTTTTGTCATATCTGTTTTTTTGGCGTGCCCGTTCAGACTGCCTTTGTCCATTGATACCATTCAAGTATTACACATGCGCAATAATTCACAGTCCGACACGCGCTGAGCAGGACGACCCGCATGCGCAGAAGCATCAAAACAAATGACCACACATGCTGGCTGTCATCAGTCATTCCAGGGATATCATATTTTGCTTTTTAAAAAGAGGACACAAATAACAGACATAAATAATCCCCGTTTAGGCTTGTATTCAAAGTATATGGATCGATAGCATGCTCGCACTGTCCATGCATGTCACACACACATACGGGCAGTTTGCCCCGACTCTTGGCCGTGTAAGTTACCGTAGCATCTCTCTCGCTCTTTGATGACGTAATTGCTGCATGAATTCCGATTTGAGAGACTGGACAGTACTGACCGCCGCGACAGTCTGGAAAACTGTGACCCAGATCGGATTTGAAATGGTCTATGCGATTTATCACATTCAGACCGTCAAGTTAATACCTCACTCGAGTCGGAAAAACACGAAAAAATCAGATTCGTGCATTAAGACCTGTAGTATGAACGTAGCCTTTGATTGCAGTCTCGTCCACCATTATGTCTTCAGTCGTCTTTTTTTTTTTTTTTTTTAATTATAATGTTGACTTTTGTTTTATGATTCATGCTTTTATTTTGGCGCAAGGAGAGCAGAGCAGGTAGTTCTTTTGCACGCGAGTAAGAGCACATGTAGACAAGACGAACACGCACACACACACGAGGAAGAGACAGGAGAGGGGATAGTTTAGGCCTTCGAGCTTTTGAAGCATCCACAGAGGCAACGCCTGTATATAACACCTTTTATACCGTTTAATGTGCGTTTTCAATTGTGATCGAATACTTGGAGCGAGTTTTTGATGATGTGCAGACGCTAACTGATACATGCTAATCGTTTGTTATTGCTGTATCAGCAGCTACTTGTAAACGCAAATTTTTAATAGCTGTTATTGAAGATGAAACTGATTTTATTTCATTTTTATTTTAGTTTTATTCTGCAAGTGTCGATGTCACGAGCAGCTGAATAAAGGCAGCAAACCACACGGACGTCTGACATTGTCATCTCGGAGCTTAGCTCGCTGTCTAGCTAGGACTTAGTCATGTGAAAAAATTAGGACACCCCATTAAATATTCAGTTTTTTTATTCAGAAATGTTCACATGTCAATGTCTGATCTTGTTTTTCTTTATTTCTGTAAAAGAAAGTGATTTAATTGCAGGTAATCAACAAAAATGAACGTTGGTTTACTCATTAAACCAAATATATCAACAAAAATGCATATTCTAACTGAGGAAAAAGTTAGGACCACCTAACAGCTAGTGTTAAGCCTTTTGGCTGAAATAACTTCAGTGAGACAATTTTTGTCATCTACCAGTCTTTGACATCGGTCTGAAGAAACGCACAATACTGCCAACAGTGACTGACTGTTGAAGTGAGAGAACAGCATGGTGAGATCAAAGGAGCTGTCTGAGGCCTTCAGAAAGATGATTGTAGATGCTTATGAGTCTTGTACGGGATTTCAAAAGATCTCAAAAGAATATAAAATCCGCCATTCCACCGTCTAGAAAATAGTCTACAAGTGGAGGATATTCAAAACAACTGCCAACATGCCTAGGTCTGGCCGCCCAAGAAAGTTTACCCGCAAGATGCTAAAAGAACTCTCCAAAAACCCTAAAATGTTATCACGGGACCTACAGCAGGCTCTTGCTACTGTTGATGTGAAAGTGCATGCCTCTACAATCAGAAAGAGACTACACAAATTTGACATTCATGGGAGGTGTGCAAGGAGGAAATCTTTGCTCTCCAAGGAGAACATGAAGAAGTTTGCCAGAGGGAATGTAGACACTTCTGGAATAATGTTCTTTGGACAGATGAATCTAAAATGGAATTATTTGGAAACCAGAACATAAAAAATATTTGGCATGAACCCAGTACAGGATTCCAGGAACACAACTTCATACAAACTGTGAAGCATGGAGGTGAAAGTGTCATGGTTTGGGGATGCTTTGTTGCATCAGGACCAGGCCAGCTCACCATCAAAGAAACCACTATGAATTCTATCGTGTATTAGAGGGTGCTTGTGGAACATGAAATAATTCAAGCTGAAGTGAAACTGGACCCCGCAACCTGACAATGACCCAAAACATACCAGTAAATCCACCAAGGACTGGCTGAAAAGAAATGGAGAGTCCTGGAATAGCCAAGTCAAAGCCCAAATGTTAATCCCATTGAGATACTGTGAGGTGACTTAAAACGAGCTGTACACGCAAAAATAAAAACCCTCAAAAATATCACTGTTAAAAGTATTCTACATTGAGAAACTTTCTTTAGACCAATGTCAAAGACTGGTAGATGGCTACCAAAAGTCTCACTGAAGTTATTTCAGCCAAAGGAGATAATAGTAGCTATTAGGTGGTAGGGTGTCCTCACTTTTTCCTCAGTTAGAATATGCGTTTTTGGTTAATGAATAAACCAATGTACATTTCTGTTGTTTACCAGCAATTAAATCACTTTCTTTTCCAGAGATAAAGAAAAACAAGATCAGACATTGATATGTGAACATTTCTGAATTAAAACTATTTAATGGGGTGTCGTAATTTTTTCACGACTGTAGCTCCAACATCTTGGCGAGGACAGTACAATAACGTATAATGCATGTTTTTAGAGAGTGATTTTGAGATTTCGAGACTATTTCAAGGGTTAATTCGGATTTAGGCGGAAATTCGGGTTACGCCGCCAAGGTAGGAATGGAACTCATTCGTAACCCGGGGACTTGTATTACAATATCAATTTAGGATAGATTAATCGAGACCTGTTTTCTGGGAGGAACCTTAAAATTATACAACACCGCTGATGATCGGACGCCGGCTTTTCTCGTCAAAAAAAGCTTTTTCTCATCTTTTAATAAAGAAATGAAAGAACAATGGAACACAACAACAATCAAAGACTAATTTGCACATTTTTGACCATTTTCCTGATTCAAAACATAACCCTTAAAGAAAAGATTTTGAAGATTTTAAGCAGCAAAAAGACTATACAGTTCTCTTTTTGGTGCAACAGCAATACCAAATGACAGGAAGGCAAAGAGCTCAGCTGCAGGCTGTAAGTCTGTTTGGCTTCTTTGCACTGCTGCTGAGTAATTCATGAATCATTCTCTTCTTTTCAACATCAAATGGGGTGAAAGATAGACAAAAAAGTCAAAGAGTGAACAACCCAGCAGCCTGGACAATCAAACATTTATATGACTGCTGTGTTTGTATTGAAAACCATGGGATTGTCTCATTTCCAAAAGTTTGTGTATTTGTCAAACACCTGCACGAGGGTCAACGTGTGATATAATATATCTATACAGTGATCCCTAAACCCCACCACTACCACCCCCCATGCGAAAATCTATGAAGTAGAGGTGTTTATTTACATAAAAAGAATTTATGTATACAGTGGGTCAAATAAGTATTTAGTCAACCACTAATTGTGCAAGTTCTCCCACTTGAACATATTAGAGAGGCCTGTAATTGCCAACATGGTTAAACCTCAACCACGAGACAGAATGTGGGGGGGAGAAAATCACATGGTTTGATTTTTAAAGAATTTATTTCCAAATTAGAGTGGAAAATAAGTATTTGGTCACCTACAAACAAGCAAGATTTCTGGCTGTTAGAGGTCTAGCTGGGAAGACTGAATCTGCAATAGGTAAAACGCTTGGTGTAAAGAAATCAACTGTTGGAGCAATTATTAGAAAATGGAAGACATACAAGACCACTAATAATCTCCCTCGATCTGGGGCTCCACGCAAGATCTCAACCCGTGGCGTCAAAATGATAACAAGAACGGTGAGCAAAAATCCCAGAACCACATGGGGGGACCTAGTGAATGACCTACAGAGAGCAGGGACTCAAATTCTGCACTGCCAGACGTGTCCCCCTGCTTCAGCCAGTACACGTCCAGGCCCGCCTGTGGTTCGCTAGAGAGCATTTGGATGATCCAGAAGAGGACTGGGAGAATGTGTTATGGTCAGATGAAACCAAAATAGAACTTTTTGGTAGAAAAACAAGTTCTCATGTTTGGAGGAGAAAGAATACTGAATTGCATCCGAAGAACACCGTACCCACTGTGAAGCATGGGGGTGGAAACATCATGCTTTGGGGCTGTTTTTCTGCAAAGGGACCAGGATAACTGATCTGTGTAAAGAAAAGAATGAATGAATGTATCTAGAGATTTTGAGTGAAAATCTCCTTCTATCAGCAAGGGCATTGATGATGAGACATGGCTGGGTCTTTCAGCATGACAATGATCCCAAACACACAGCAGAGGCAAAAAAGGAGTGGCTTCGTAAGAAGCATTTCAAGGTCCTGGAGTGGCCGAGCCAGTCTCCAGATCTCAACCCCATAGAAAATCTGTGGAGGGAGTTGTCAGTGTTGCCCAACGACAGCCCCAAAACATCACTGCTCTCGAGGAGATCTGCTTGGAGGAATGGGCCAAAATACCAGCAACAGTATGTGAAAAGCTTGTGAAGAGTTACAGAAAACGTTTGGTCTCCGTTATTGCCAACAAAGGGTACATAACAAAGTATTGAGATGAACTTTTGGTATTGACCAAATACTTATTTTCCACCATGATTTGCAAATAAATTCTTTAAAAATCAAACAATGTGATTTTCCACATTCTGTCTCTCATGGTTGAGGTTTACCCATGTTGACAATTACAGGCCTCTCTAATATTTTCAAGTGGGAGAACTTGCACAATTAGTGGTTGACTAAATACTTATTTGCCCCACTGTATGCACAGGTATTCCCCGGGTTACAATGTACCCGACTTAGGTGATTTCGACTTTACGACGCAAGAGTCTCGTCCGTTATTTTGTCTTCAGTGGTTTTTTCTCGTAAACAGTACGGTATCTTGTGAGCTGAATTTCCTCCAAAATGCAATGTTTGTCAGCAGTGCTTTCTCAAGAAGAGGAAAAGTTTAGCTTTTACGGTTAACTTGGCACACCAAATAGATTGTTCCAATAGCTTCGCTATGGACATACAGGTAGTCACGAGAGATTTTTTTTCTCGATATCATCACTTTTCTGTCTTTCGTTTCATCCCTGAAAATAACGTTTCATGTTGTTCACAGTACACCTGCTCGGTGCTGTATGCGCAAACAGTGACAGCGAGAGCACCACTGCCATCTATTGTGCTGGATGTGTTACTGCACCTTAGTGTAGTAAGGTTAAAAAAAAACACATCCACATAGCGAGCTTTATGTGGGGAATTGTTTTTTTCCACAAAGCCTCTTGCACTGATGAGGCACCTCGGCACAGAAACCATCAAACAATAGCAGCTGCATTATTCATCCCCAAGTCATTTGTCCATAAATGTTTTACTCAGAGGGGGGAAAAAAATCAAAAGCACTGGTCTCTCCGTCCCCAAATGTATTATGTTGCTCTGGTGCCATCCCTAATTACCATAAACGCACTGAACTAGAAAATGCAATTTCTGGGGAAATTGCAATGGTAGCGTTGCTGTGACGGTTGGTTTATCAGCTCACTTCCTGTTGACCGAGACATCTTGGAATTCCTTTAGATATCTGGTCACTTCCTGTTCACATTGGGTCACTTGGTATTATTATGAGGGGATTTCGGGATCACTTCCTGTTGATTTGGAGGCATTGTAGCTGTCCCTTGGTCCAAAAAGACGAAAGTCTCGACTGATGCTCCAGTTTCTTTTATTTTTCTCTCCACTCTCATTCGCACCGTAAGCACCTGGTGCACCGTGAAAACTAGACAATTTTACATACAGAAATACTATGCGCAAACAAAATTATACATTCACAAACAAAATATAAAATGTTCAATTATAATTCACTATCAATAACTCATTCCGCCGACCAAGGATGCTAAAAACAATCTGACCAGGGTCTGCAGCTTTAATGGACACCCTGAGAAAATGTACAATGGGCGCCATTAGACAAACAAAAAGCAGGCAAAAACGTGCTTAAACAAATGAATAGAGCACCTAATGTGACACTATACTAACAAAATATTTGTTATATGTTCAATAAGAATCACCTTGAACGGTTGTAGACTTCTCTTCTCTTCCTTTGTCTCTAAAATTTTCTCTTTTTGCCAACACAACATACAACGCACGACCGCATTGAGCGGTGCTTCCTGCATTCTGAAGCTTTGGCCTCCTCCTCACTACTTCTTCTTCATACAGGTAAGCTAGGGAAGCCTGCACAACGTTGCTACCCTATGGAGCTTATAAGAATTGCACAAAATAAGGATGCAGAATGAACAAGCAGACATACGTATATGGATAATTAAATTCAAAACAAATTAACTTTTGAACTTTTAAATTTAATATTAAATTATATTACATTGGAATGCAGATTAGCTGCATTTACAGGCATTTCAAGGTCACTTCCTGTTGGGTAACTTGGGTTGGAAATGAACAGGAGTGAATGGAAGTTTTTGTGCTATTGAAATGAATGGCGGCTGAATAGGGGCCATTGGAATATTGTAGATCAGTGGTCCCCAACCACCGGGCCCGCGGACCTTTACCAGTCCGTGGCACATTTGCTACTGGGCCGCAGAGAAATAAAATGATGTATTAACAACTGCAATATGGCCTTTGGCTCTTGACACATCAATATGCCTGTCTACTCTATAGACTAATCAAAGTAAAGATTTGTTTAGGTCGCCATCAAGTGGTTGGCCGCAATTACTAGGGTGTTTGAATACCTTTAGACCCTACTCACATGACGTCACAACCACGCCTCCGTGCCATGTTGTCCGTCTCTTTGTCGCATTACCGCTACGTAAATTCCTCCTATTATGGCGTGTTTTTCTGCTCGTTAACGTTAATAATCAAAATGGTGAAGGCGTGTGTGGCGGTTGGTTGCAATAACAGAGAAGATAGACGGAGAGACTTGAAGTTCTACCATATTCCGAGAGACCCGGAGAGGAGAGCGAGATGGACTGCTGCAATTCGACGAGAAAACTGGGCTCCAAACGATTACCACGGATTATGTAGTAGTCATTTTATATCTGGTAAGATGCATTTAATATATATTTAGAGGGTTTTGGGCTGACAACCACAATTAAGATCATTGCGAGGCTAATCGCCGACAACATAGTTTCAAATTCAAGATGCTTATTTCTTCCACCATCATTACATTTTGAATAATATTTAGCTGGTACCAAGTGAAAGAAGCTGGCCTCGTCTACGGATCATCAGTTAAACAGGTGTGTCCAAACCTTTTGCAAACGGGGCCAGATTTGGTGTAGTAAAAATGCGGGGGGGCTACCTTGGCTGATTTACATAGAACAATATATTTAAACAAATGTTAGCGAGCCCTTCTGTGTGTCACATTTGCTTTATTTTTTTTTTTTATTCATAATTTCAACAGTCTCGTCTTTGAGGCGTTCTCTTTCGACCCTCGGGCTCTTGCGAAATACTGCTGCTGTGAAATGAAACTAGCTTCAAGTTGCTGCGTATATCTTCCCTGTAATGTTGTACATGTCAGCGTGTCCTGTTCAGTAATATTATCGCCTCACATCGAACTCTTTGAAAACAGCGACTGTCTCTATGCAAATGAGGCAGACACAGTTTTTGCGTGTTTTATTGAAGAAATAGTCCAATAGCCACTTATCCTTGAAGCGTCGGCCATCGCATTCAACTTTTTTTTTTTTTTTGATTGTCGCCATTTTAGAAATCATACAGGGTAATGTTGCTTAGAGTGCTGCTCTTTCTTGAGAATAGGCTGATTTTGTGTGGACAAGATAGTTGTAGATATCAGGGTAGCAGATGTCAGGCAGAGAGGGCGAAGACAGCCGGTCGAAAAATATCGATTTAGGCATCAAATATGGATCTGGTGAATGGATAGACTGAAGCTTTTCCACATAGCGCCTTTTATGCAACGCATCCAATGAGTTTACAGCGTCTGAAAGCACCGGGGCTTCCATGAATTGCACTATAAATTGCACGACAAATTGAAACCATTGACAATACGGATAAACAAAGACGGACAATATGGCGGCCGGATACAGCGACACGTCATTCTGTGACGTTGGTGAGTAGGGTTTATAGCGGCCAAACGCCAGTCGATGTAAACAGTAACTTTAGCTGCTGGCTGGATGTGTGCTGCTTACGGTGACGTCTTTGGACAGCTTTTTATACGGGGAAAAGGCCACCTTCAGAGCCAGAAGAGGAGCCTACATCCAAGTCCTTTCTGCATAATATGTGGCTAAAAGCTAGCAAACGAGGCAACAAAAGCGAATGCACTGAGAGCATCATACCTCATGGTGAACCGTATTGCTAAAGCTAAGAAACCTTTCACGCTTGGAGAAGAACATTATGCTCGCGACCGCGGATATTTGCCGACACGTTTTGGGAGAGGCCGCTGTCAAAAAAAAAAAAAAAAGGTTGATTCGGTGTATGGTGAGTGACATTTTCCCTGCACTTAATATTCATTTTCAGTGTTATTTTATATCTACTGTCATTTTCTGCCACACATGAAAAAAAGGCCCACATTACATTGGTCTGTGGTGCAAAAAAAGGTTGGGGGGCCACTGTTATAGATGGTAACTTTCGAATTGCATGCCATGCTACCATTAATAAATGCAGTACTAATTCATGATCTCATAAGATGTTGTTTGTTTCTATGCTGGAAATAGGATAAAGTCTTCCTGCGGACATGATTAACTCAATCGATATGCAGTACTTAATCTAGATTTGCAATTCAAATAAGATGAAAGTTTAAACAATATCACAGATTTATAAAAACTTTTGCAGATACAGAATAGCGATGAAAATGATGGGACATTGACCTAACCTTTTGGGCTGAATTTCAACTTTTGAAAGACCATTTTTTTATCGTCTGTTCCCTTTTAGCTTTTGCAATCAGAATCCAAGTTTGACGCGTTGGAGTTCCGCGTGTTCTCACGAGTCGGGTCTGTCACCGGCAGGGCGTGAGGGTGAGCGACCCGTCTTCCGTATGACTTCAATGTAGGAAACAGCGGCAGAGACTGAAAGAGCTAATGAAGTCCTTGTGTGAGTACATTCCTTCCATGATGAGTGCAACCATGTGTTTCTAAGTCTGCAATCCAAATGTATACACACTTACGCAAGGGTCATTTCGCCGATGCAGTGCCCCGGCCCGATGTGCCTAAGTGCTGTTTTCAGTTTCTTTCATTTTGTCCAAATGGGGTAAAGCCCTATCAAGTTGCAAGTACATAATGGATAACGATTTCAATTGTTAACATTGCATTCATGTAAATTGAATCGCCATCTATGAAAGCTTAGGATTAGGTGCTGATCCAAATCAGATTCTAAATTTAACTACAAATGTGGAAATGAAACTTTTTGTTCAACTATTAGCTTTCCCAAAATGTGTTTTGCTGCCAGAAAATGACAAAAAATGGGACATGAGAGTACTATAGGACGACAGTGACCAGAACAATGAAATTAGATGCTCCTAAGCAAAACACAGCATTGCAATAAAATAAAGTACAAAACTGTCATTGAGTAACGAGACCACTGCTGACCGATTTTGTATGCTTAAGTAAATGAAAGCATACTTGGAAAACAAATTTCTCGGTTCAGGTTTATGGCTGAAATGAAAAAAAAATGCTGTTGGGTGACATCTGGCGGTAGAGTTAGGGAATTGTTGGTTTGAGTGTCTTTATTTGAACCTTGGGTTTGTGAAATTACTATTCAATCTATACAACCTTTAATACTATATAGCAGGGTTCACTAAATCTGGACCTCGGTGCCACTGTTCCTGTCGTGTTTTCCACGTCTCTCTCCCCTAACACTCCTGAATCAAATGATTATGTCATCAGCAACCTTTACACAAGCCTGATAATGATCCTGATTATTTTGATTCAGGCGTGTTGGAGGAGGGAGACATGGAAAACACGACAGGAAAAGTGGCACAGAGGTCCAGATTTAGTAAATCCTGCTATATAGGACACTGATTTGCTGCCACTGACGCGGCTAACCCTGCCGTTAAAAACGGACAGGACGTCTATAGCAGTCAATGGCAGTGAAATACGAGCTTTCAGAGCCACTCCTCTCAGTTGAAATGAATTGGATGTCAATTATTGTCAATGGCAGGCAGTAAGTTAGTCGTAAATGTATTTAGTCGTCATATTTTTAAACTTTTAAAAACATTTATTTAGGGGGCAGTAAATATTATCTTCTTGTAAACAGCTTAAATAAAATAGATTGCATTTTCTTTATTTAAAATGTTGATTCATTATTTTTTATAAAATGAAATTCAGACACATTTTGAAAAAATGTTATGTTATTTATGCTTTTTGATTTATTATTTATCAAGTTTAGGGTGTGCTAATGTAAAGCGCTTTGGGCATGGTAAACATGCAGATAAATGCGCTATATAAGGACAGTCCATTTACCATTTTACCATTTTATCTGGGGCCATAACCATATGCATTTGCTTTAATTTAATAGTATTTATGTCTAATTATTTACCGTATGTATTTACTGTTGGTGTATATATACATATAACGTAATTTCTGGACTATTAAGCGCCCCTGATTACAAGCCTCACCCTAGTACTTTTGTAAAGGAAAAAACATTTTGTACATATATAAGCCTCTCCGGTCTATAAGCCGTGTGTGCCCACATAGCAACATGAGAGACTTACAAAGAAATACAGTTTTCAAAATTTTGATAATATACCTCAACTTTTCTTTCCAAACAGTGCCAGCAACACGGCAGTATAACACTAACTGCGCTGGTTATTACAAACATACAAGTCAGTGTTAGCCATCTTCATCTTCCTCCTCTGCACTGAAACCATGGAAGTCTTCATCCTCAGTGTCGGAGATGAATAGGCTCGGATACACTTCGCCACGCACCTTCTCAGTCCCTCTTTCGTTGTCGCTTTCAATGTTTCTCATAAAGAAGCAAATTCACTCATGGGATTGTGCCGTCCTCTTGGTCACGCAGCAGACCGGCTTTTCCAAACCCGTTAGCGATGGTGGATTTTTTCACACTGCTCCACGCCATCAGGATCTACAGGCAGACTTGTGCAAAAGTGCTCTTCGCACGTGGCCAGTTTTGGTAAACGATTTCTCGCCGCTGGTCATCCAAGCCTCCCATTCTACTCGGAGTGCCACCTTAAATGCATGATTCACACTAATGTCAAGTTGCTGCAAACACTTTGTTGCGCCCCCCCAGGAATCACAGATGGAATAATTTGTCCTCTTGATCGCTGCTTACGTGCAGCAGCTGTTTCCTTCTTGATCAGCCAATTCGGGTGCTTTTAACTTAAAAGCTGCGTCATATGCATTTCTTCTAGTATTTTCCATGATGCGGGTCTGCTAATGTTACTCGTGCACAAAGATGAGGGTCTGCTACTTTTATTCATGCACAAAGTTAAATTAACGGTAATAGTGTCTAGCGTCTTCCTCGACACATATTTTCCACATCTCACTCTTACATTTTATGCTCGAGTGCCCCTGGCGGCCCTTAGAAAAATGAATAAATCGGCCACATCATTGGACACGCCGCAGGATCTGTACAGTGCCTTGCAAAAGTATTCGGCCCCCTTGAATCTTGCAACCTTTCGCCACATTTCAGGCTTCAAACATAAAGATATGAAATTTACTTTTTTTTGTCAAGACTCAACAACAAGTGGGACACAATCGTGAAGTGGAACAACATTTATTGGATAATTTAAACTTTTTTAACAAATAAAAAACCGAAAAGTGGGGCGTGCAATATTATTCGGCCCCTTTACTTTCAGTGCAGCAAACTCACTCCAGAAGTTCAGTGAGGATCTCTGAATGATCCAATGTTGTCCTAAATGACCGATGATGATAAATAGAATCCACCTGTGTGTAATCAAGTCTCCGTATAAATGCACCTGCTCTGTGATAGTCTCAGGGTTCTGTTTAAAGTGCAGAGAGCATTATGAAAACCAAGGAACACACCAGGCAGGTCCGAGATACTGTTGTGGAGAAGTTTAAAGCCGGATTTGGATACAAAAAGATTTCCCAAGCTTTAAACATCTCAAGGAGCACTGTGCAAGCCATCATATTGAAATGGAAGGAGCATCAGACCACTGCAAATCTAGCAAGACCCGGCCGTCCTTCCAAACTTTCTTCTCAAACAAGGAGAAAACTGATCAGAGATGCAGCCAAGAGGCCCATGATCACTCTGGATGAACTGCAGAGATCTGCAGCGGAGGTGGGAGAGTCTGTCCATAGGACAACAATCAGTCGTACACTGCACAAATCTGGCTTTTATGGAAGAGTGGCAAGAAGAAAGCCATTTCTCAAAGATATCCATAAAAAGTCTCGTTTAAAGTTGGCCACAAGCCACCTGGGTGACACACCAAACATGTGGAAGAAGGTGCTCTGGTCAGATGAAACCAAAATTGAACTTTTTGGCCACAATGCAAAACGATATGTTTGGCGTAAAAGCAACACAGCTCATCACCCTGAACACACCATCCCCACTGTCAAACATGGTGGTGGCAGCATCATGGTTTGGGCCGCTTTTCTTCAGCAGGGACGGGGAAGATGGTTAAAATTGACGGGAAGATGGATGCAGCCAAATACAGGAACATTCTGGAAGAAAACCTGTTGGTATCTGCACAAGACCTGAGACTGGGACGGAGATTTATCTTCCAACAGGACAATGATCCAAAAGATAAAGCCAAATCTACAATGGAATGGTTCAAAAATAAACGTATCCAGGTGTTAGAATGGCCAAGTCAAAGTCCAGACCTGAATCCAATCGAGAATCTGTGGAAAGAGCTGAAGACTGCTGTTCACAAACACTCTCCATCCAACCTCACTGAGGTCGAGCTGTTTTGCAAGGAAGAATGGGCAAGAATGTCAGTCTCTCGATGTGCAAAACTGATAGAAACATACCCCAAGCGACTTGCAGCTTTAATTGGAGCAAAAGGTGGCGCTACAAAGTATTAACGCAAGGGGGCCGACTAATATTGCACGCCCCACTTTTCAGTTTTTTATTTGTTAAAAAAGTTGAAATTATCCAATAAATTTTGTTCCACTTCACGATTGTGTCACACTTGTTGTTGATTCTTGACAAAAAATTAAGATTTTATATCTTTATGTGTGAAGCCTGAAATGTGGCGAAAGGTTGCAAGGTTCAAGGGGGCCGAATACTTTTGCAAGGCACTGTATGTATGTCTATAACAAACGTATAGAGAATATCAACACTAATGATCGTACTGCTTTTTAATCTATTCCAAATTGACAGTAAATATCATCAATCAATCAAATGTATTTCTACAGCCCTTTACAAAAACCCAAAAGGTCCTCAAAGTGTTTTCCAACAAAGACAAACATGGTTCATGATAAATGGCTACTACTGCATGCTGTAACTGCTCTTGATCCATGTATCTGTTCACCCCCCCTCAAAAAAAACCCAAACAGCAGATGTGAAGTTAACCATATTTAATTCCATTATAACATACATAGCACTCAAGTGGTACAAAAAAAACAAACGCAAATAGCAAATGATCGCATTACAAATTGGACCAGTAAAACCACCATACAACAAAAAGAAAACACAAGGACAATTTGTAACTTAAAAAAAAAAAATCCAAATATGTATACTGCATTTCGTAGAACACACTCCAAAAAGCAAAGCGCATCAGCTGAGTCCTTAACAAAATATGAACCATAACTATGAGCTATGGTATGTTAATTCCCTTATATAAATGCACATTTTTCTTATCAAGGCACTCCACGTGCTTGGAGAGCCGAAAGTGGGCTGTCAGAGATGGAAACAGCCCAAAAGCCTGACAATAGGTGGCGCCAGAGTCTCAACTCGCTTGTTTCTTCATCTCTGCAAACACAAATTGTGAAATATTTGCCAGCAAATACCCACGTGATTGAGTCCTTAGGGAGTGTTGGCTGGCTTGCTAGCTTTGGAGTTTCATTCTGAAGTGCTGTTGTCTTTATTCCTATACACTAAATCTATGATACATTTTGTTCCAATTGTTCACACTTGCACATATTAGTCTATTAACTGGAAATGACTTAAAGGAGCAATATATAAGATTTGCACTTCAATTATTTTATTGAATGGCCCCAATATTTCGATTAAAAAAAATTTTTTTTTGTAAATACTTGGAATTCTGTTCTCTTTGGTTAAACTGAGATTTTCTCATTTCAAAAGTCAATTGTCATCCAATAAAAGTTGTTCTGATTTTCTGTTAACAACAGATGTCCCGCCCTCCCTTCACCAATCAGCCAAATAGAAGATCAGTTCTTTGCCTTCCTCCAGGTTGCCAGAGCTCTGAAGATTTCGTAAACTAAAAAGGTTGCTAAAACTCAGTCAGAATGATGTCGCCTCCAACAAGAGCAAAACAAACAAAAAAAACTCGTTACATATCTCAAATGACTCATGCCAGATAAGAAATAAGACTAGGATATGCATATATGCGGAGAGCTTGTGCTTTAAGTATGTCACTACAGGAACGTGAACTTAATAGTACACAACTAGGGTTACTTGTACTACAATTGTGTGTACTTGTACGCCAAGTTTTCTTTTCCTTTCGGCTTTTCCCTTCAGGAGTATGTGTACTTAATTGTACTCAGCTATGTTTACTTGTATGATAAGTACATGTTTTTGCGTGTACTTAAACCGCAAGTATGTGTACTTGTACTACAAGTATGTGTATTTGTAATTCAAGTGTGTGTACTTGCGTGTTCTTGTACTACAAATAGGTGTAATTGCATGTACTTGGACTACAATAACGTGTACTTAATAGTTCTCAACTAGTTACTTGTACTAAAAGCACATATTTTGGTGTGTACTCAAACAAGACATGCTTGTATTTGTACTACAAGTATGTGTACTTGTACTACAAGTATACACAAGTACGTGTGTATTTGTGCTACAAATACGTCTACTTGCATGTACTTGTACAAGAATGTGTAATTGCGTGTACTTGTGCTTCACGTATACCGATCAGCACAGCAAAGCTTCCAACCAATCTTATATATTGCTCCTTTAAACACTCACCACAAGTCTTATACACAGTATGAGGCAGTAAAGCAGCACTGTATTGGTTTCCGCAAAACTGAAATAGAAAGCTGATTGTCCATTGTAAAAATTCATATTTACAGATATTCGACATTTACAGGACTACTTGGATGTATAGGCATTAAATCAATGGCACAACAACTTCAGTAAATTTAAAAGAATATCAATGAAGAAATGCTTAATTAATTACACTGTTACCAAGTTTTCCCCAAAAATATACTTATATACAGATATAAAATAGATTAAACTTTTTTTTTTTTTTTTTCCCTCAAAGGCTCGCAGTATCGTATTGGTGTATTATAGTTCTCTAGTCTAAACCATTTACTAACATGGGTACTTTCCTGAAATGTGATGTAAACATTCTTGGTATGCCTAAAGCAATTCTTGTCACATGAAAACAAAGGCATATCCTGAATTAACATGGGGGAAAATAAGACAAACTTTGGCACATCTTAAGATAGCGTCAAACTTAGGAGCTGAATTTTTCAATAAACAAAGAAGTCTTACAAAGACTACATTCATCTCAAATATTTTTTAACAACCAGTTTAGTGGTTTGTAAGGATTGAATCTTCAAACAATAGCTTTATTCTTTAACCCATTGACTGCGCTTGATTTTGGGTGACTTCCTGTTGATTTTAGGGTTCGGTTCTGGGTTATTTTCGGTCACCTTGTCTATTTTGTGGCACTTTTTGATCATTTCCTGTTGATTTTGGGGCATTTCCATGAGAAATATACATTATATGGCTGTCAATAACACTGTACAATTGAATTTGTTGAAATTAAGAGTATTTAAAGTGCCAAGGACGAGAAAAGCATGTTTATTTCATATTTCACGCGGTATTTTGTGCTCCTGAATGAAATGGACCGCTCGGATGTGTGTGGAAGCGATCGATATATTTATTAATTTTTTCCGATTCCCGCGCCATGAAAATGAGGGACTTCCCATATTGACGAAGAATGCGAATGTGACGTCAGCCTGGTCACCATCTCGCATATACAGACATTGCTATAGCATGCAGATGGACGGCGGATTCAGCTGATTTTGCAGATTACTTTATTTTTCGCATCACGCCAGCCCAATGTGTTGCAGGCTTTTGTTGCTGCACCAGGGAAAGGCCTGTGAGCCTTTTTGGGTTTCAAAAACCTCCACCCCGAGAATGGCCAAAACAAGTCTGTCAACTGTGGGACCATTGGACTTACGAGGAAGTGAGTAAACATTGTGTTTTGTATTATGAAAAATACTGGGATCATGGCACACGTTTTAATACGGAGGTGGCTTGCATTTTGTGGCTGACAGTGCTCTTTGTCCACCGAGAATGCCATTCAGCCGACCACCGGTGGCCTGTCGCACACCCCCTTGGTCCTCTTTGCGTGCTCGCCGGGAGAGCGCTATACTCAGCTTATTGCCCTCTTCGCATGCCCGGCAATAGACCACTATCCTCGGGTTGGGCTCGGCCAGCTACGCGCTCCTCCGACATCGGCCGGTTTGTCCGTCGGTCATTCTCCAGCTGCTTCCCCGGCAAACGAGCTCTCCTGCCTCAGCAGGGGAAGGACGAGCTGTCATTTACTCGCCGCTGGGGGGGTTGTCAATGGATGAAAACATTCGACAACCCCGCCGCCGTGTGACATGAGTCAGGGTTTTTTTGTGTGATTTTTCGCTTCAAAAGACGATAATAAGCCCTAGAAACGCCGCTCGGTTCGGGTTAGCATGTCGGCTATCTGTCACCCTCCTGGTTTGTTTACGCTCAGCCGGGGCAGGGAAAGACAAAAGCCGGACTAACGCCGGTGGCATAAAATATCGTCCGGGAGGTGCAAGAAGTTGACAGTTTTGACCATTATGCAGTAATTTTGCCATGTCGTACTGAATAAATGCATTTGTAATATTTCATATTCCATTTTGCACAAGACTGTTATTTGTCATGACCATTCCATTTATTTAGCAATTGGGAAAAAATACTTAGTTAAAGAATATCCCGTAAAAATATTGGAGAAATTGAAATAATGACATTTTGCGGCTCTCTTTGTCGCATTTTCTTCGTTCTGAATCATTTTCCCCTAAATGGGCTGAATTCTAAATCAAATGAAATCGTGACCCTGCCGACGTCATCCTCCAGCTGGGGACGCTAGAGCGCTATAATGACAGGCAGAGGCTAAATGGCAGATTCAAAGACTAATTTCTAGTCATCTGCACGTTGACAAATTGTTGTATGTAGTCGAATCGTTTCAAAATATGATTAATTCACATAATAATGCTTTTTAAGACTTTTTTTTTTTTTTATCCTGTCACAGGCACTTTAAACCCTCTTATAATGTTTTTTTTTTACGCTATTTAAACCTAATATACAGCACTGTCAATGAATGGGAACCCTTTAAAAGCAAAAAGAAGAAAACTCTGAAGATAATGGTCTAATATGTGACCTATAAAAGGTTAACAAGGGGAAAAGGCACTTAAAAGGGACTGTCCAGTCGGTCAAAATTCATGAAAATTTTGAGTGGGTGAAAGAAAAGACAAGCCTGCCAAATTTGATTGAATAAAAACAATAATGAGTATTTGTAATAAGGCTTTGAGAGAGTGCGGTTTATGAGTGATTTGAATGGGAATTCCCTCACCCAATGGTTCTCTACATTCCGTAAAGCTGCGTAAATAACATTCTTAATGGTGCTATGAAATGCTACAACCAATGACTCACTACTCCATGCAGAAAACCCTTAATAATGAAATTAGAGCCTAATTAGTCTTCCTTTCTTAGCTCCGCCCACTAAAAAAATCTCCAAACAGATGATGATGTCACACCCAGAATTGGCAGCAAATTTTTGCAGTCTGCTAGCATGCTACGCATAGGCTTTCTAGTCTCATGTTGCCGTGTGACTGTTCTGTCAGGATGTGCTAGCTCCCTAGCTATTGCAGCACTAGATAGCTAGGCGTGATGTCACAAGTGGAATTGCTTGAAAAAGCTTTCGGGAAGAATGACTACGAAATGCTAAAAAAAAAAAAAAACTGCTGGTTTTGATGACCAAATTAGTTTTCTACATGTAAAATTGCATTAGAGCAGTCATTTTCATTTTTGGACGTGGTCTCCATTTCATAACACCTTTAAGTCGTTGAAAATACGTGAAACAATATCCACAAAGAATGATGAGTAGTGGCTCATGTATGTTTGAAAGTCTTTAGAAGGCAGCAGCTGAACATGTAAACAACAACGCCACGGCGTGAACATGCTGGCAAATCAGAAGGACGGGGTGGAAAGATGACGCTGTGTGATTATCGAGTTTTGCTGAGCACTCGCTATCCAACGTGACGTTTTCACACCAGCGTCTCCGGTAGTGAGTCTGCGCTGTCTGAGGATAGCAGCTGCCATATTTGCCAGCGGTCCCTCTGCCAGTTCTGCCACTCGGGACCGTGCGGATTCGGGGGCCCGTCTGAGTTTTGATGCTCGCCACTTGGCTTTTGCCGCTGCTGAGGTGAACTCTGACAAGCGGCCAGACGGTGGCGGGCGTTATAAGGGGGAGGGGAGCGGCCGCTCTGGTTAGCGTTCGCCCAGCCTTTCCATTCCGACGCGGAGCGGGCGGCCGGCGCCGAGCGGTTGACGGGCGGCTGTGGGTGAAGGCTGGTGCACACGCGGGTCACCGGTGGGTGGGAGCTGCACTCAGCCACGCCGGATAGTGTCCTCGTCGTCGGCGGTGTCGTCATGTGGTGTCTATCGGCGGGGAATCCGTCAAGTCCTTCCAGCGAGCTGCGGGAGCTTCCCTCAGACACGTTGCCATGGGAACCTTCAGGACAATGATGTTTATGTCAATGAACAAAGTTTATCTATTAATATTTCTTTCAAATTAAAAACTAGGAGAAAAAAAGTCTTTTTTTTTTATTTTTTATAATTGATTCTATCATTTAAAAAAATGAAAGAGCAAATGATTTTGGTTTCAATGCACAGCGACAAGCTGCTAGCTATAATGTAGGAATACACAGTCCGCAACATAAAATTTATACATGGGCCGATGACTCGACTCCAATATGCGTAATTGAGGGATTATCCAAATAATCAATTGTGGCAGCCCGACTGCCTACTAACAATGTCAATCATCAATATGCAGAAAACTTTAATTCTGTCAGTTGTTGGAGTTCTCAAACAAGCGGTTTACCTGCATTGGTTTGATCCTTGAATGCCGGTTTGAGAGTTGTGTGCCACGTCCCCCAAATGTTAGCGTGTTCCTCCGATATACAGTCTCAAGAATGCAAAAGAGAAACCAGGTCAAATGGTGTCCAAGAAAGTTCTACATTTCCAACTCACCTGGTCCTACCCTGCCGTCAGTCGGAGACTCCCCTGCCCGTACCGCCACCTGCCCCATCAACGAAGTGCTCGTTTTCCCCGCCTCCCCTCTCCGTTCGCTCAAGACAGGAGAGTTGTTATCATACGGGGAGACCTCCCCGCTGGACGCTTTGTTGGAGTCGCTGGACGAGTGGCATTCGTTCAGGGTGAAAGTTTCCTCAGACTGGAGCAAATCGCTACTCCTGCAGTTATAAAAAAATAATAAAATAAAAAAAAACTCACTTGAAAGATAGGGAGGAAAAAGGCACTCGCGTTTCAGTGTTGCCAGATTGAACCGGTTCCTGCCCAATTGGGCTATTTTTTTGCTTGAAAAAACACGATGATAACATTTGGTAGCCTCGCAACCAAGACGGTACTTCTAATGCAGTAATGTCTTGCAAGGCCTCAACAGTCCAACCAACCAATTCGTAGGTCATCTGATGCAGTACACGTGACCCAGAAGCAACTATCTGCTTGAATCTCGATCTCAATAGAAATATTTTACCTAGAATTCACTTCAAATCAGAGCTGGGAAATTGTCAAAGTTGTCATGTGGAATGAAAAACATGTATTTTTGTGTGTAATAATGAAATAATTAAATAGTATTGTGTTGATTGAAATGAAAATATTTAGAGCTGTCCCAAATGATTATTTTTCTCCCATTTTTTTTACCAGACTATTTAACGATTAGTTGTCTACTCTAATATTTATTTTCTTAAACTAATCTAGCAATTAAATTTTTGTTGACACTAATTAATTCACAATAACATTTTAGAATACTTAAATTCTTTTTAAAAGTACAAATAAACATGTAAATAACAATAATAAATCACAAACAATGAGGTCAAATGCTGATAGCATTAACTACTGCTAAAGAATGGAATGTAAACAGATTCAGAACAATGACTTTGCCTTTCCAAGATGATTCAAAAGAATTCTTTGAAAAAAAAAAAAAAAAGCTAGCATTAATATTTTGGTATAGTACTATATATAATAGAATTATAATAGTCAAATAATTATTCGTTGCCAATCAGATTTTTCATAAAGGGTGTCATTTTAATGCTATTCTTGGTGTAGTTTCCAGAAAACACAGAATGGGATGGTAAAAACCATCTTTTCTGAAGAATGTGAGATTAACTCCAGAAATCGTTATTTATATGTTGAACATGACTAAATCGCTAACCGTAAGCTTTACACTCTGCAAAAAAAGTGCACTTCTCTTTTCGTCATTGCATGTGGTGTCAGTAATAATTTTTTTCCGTTTGCTAATGCTGTCAACCAGCGATTTTTCATGTTTGAAGTGTCACCTTCGAACTGCCAATGTTTTATAGCAGGCTAAAGTGGTTAATATTTTTTCCCCATTAGCCTCAATGTAGCAATGCTAACGTTTTACAGTGTTTAATATAGATGTGTTTCCTTCTTATGTATGTCTGAACTTAATTCTATGGCGTGTTGATGACCAATAAACATCTGTGAAAGGAACTGGAGTCACAAATGCCATCGAAACGCACGTGTACACGCACGCAAAAATGTTTACATGCACACGGCGATAAAATGTAGCCGTGAAAATGACGCCCTCATTTTTTTTTACAGTACAATAAATGGGCTTATTACATATCGCGACAGACTTAGACTCGCCGACGCATTTACGTCATCGATGACTCGCTGGGACAGTTGTAAAAATATTACAATAGTTGTAACCTTTTTTAAGAAGCACTACATCTCCCGTAACCCAGCGCTGGTCCTAGGTGACTAAATGCCTGAGGCAAAAGTGTGTATATATAGGAGTGTATATAGAGCCTACCCACGTACCACGTGCTCGCTGTATGGTTCCGCCCACTTGTCCGTCATTTTGACTCTGTATTAGCATTGTTTTCAATTGATGGTGGAATTTAAAATGCATTTCATGGAAGACCCGGTGCTTTCTGATGCCGCAAACCCACTGGATCTGTTGCATAAAAGGCGTTATGAGGAAAAGCTTCGTTCTATACAGTCGCCAGATCCATATTTGATGCCCAAATCGATGTTTTTCGACCCACTGTCTTCGTCCTGTCTGCCTGACATCTGCTACGCAGATATTTACAATTATCTTGTCTACTCTAAATCAGCCTATTCTCACGAAAATATGAAAAACTTCAAGAGCTTGGAGGCTTATAAATACTTCGTTGCTGGTTGGGTGAAACAGGTCCTCGTCCACGAAAATTCGGCAGGAATCTATCTTGTGCTTGGAAAGGTGAGTTACGAAATTTTCAATTCAAAATCTTTTGTTATTGCTAACATCCACTGTCAAGTCTAATGTATTTCATGTCGTTTGTCAATGGAGTTAAGGCTTTTAATGTTTATATGGTTTAGCGATAGCACTCTCACTACATACATACGTGTATGTTGTCGGCGATTAGCCTAGCAATGATCTTAATTGTGGTTATTTGTCAGCCCCGTAGACGAGGCCAGTTTCTTTCACTTGGTACCAGCTAAATATTATTCAAAAAATAACGATGGTGGAAGAAAGGGAAGTCACAAACATCTTGAATTTGAAACTATGTCGTACTACGTCGTATGTTGTCGGCGATTAGCCTCGCAATGATCTTAATTGTGGTTATTTGTCAGCCCCGTAGACGAGGCCAGTTTCTTTCACTTGGTACCAGCTAAATATTATTCAAAAAATAACGATGGTGGAAGAAAGGGAAGTCACAAACATCTTGAATTTGAAACTATGTCGTACTACGTCGTATGTTGTCGGTGATTAGCCTAGCAATGATCTTAATTGTGGTTGTCAGGCCAAAACCCTCTAAATATATATTAAATGCATCTTACCGGATATAAAATGACTACTACATAGTCTGTGGTGATTTTTTGGTGTCCAGTTTTCACGTCGAATTGCAGCCGTCCATTTCGCTCTCCTCTTTGGAGCCCTCGGAATACGGTAAAACTTCAAGTCTCTCCTTCCATCTTCTCTGTTAGTGCAACCAACAGCCACACACGCCTTCACCATTTTGATTATTAATGTTAAGGAGCAGAAAAACACGCCGTAAATAGGAGAAATGTACGTAGCCGTAACAGGTTAACACTATGTTTTGACGGACAAGTGGGCGGAACCATACAGCGAGCACGTGGTACGTGGGTAGGCTCTATAGGAGCACCCCCAAACCCAATTTTTGGGGGGGGAAAATAGGTCTGTATTATGGTATGCGGTCATAGACTTCATAACCTATTGACATGACACGGGAAATGGGGCAGATTCGAAGGGGGACTATTTTCAAAAACTTCATATTCAAATAATTACAAAACCAAAGCTGCTACCTACCTAAAACCAAAACAGGCACCTATATGAGTCTCCATGAGCAGCGGCATAAAAAATTCAAAGTCATTCCCTTATAAAATCCCGATTAATTATTTTCTATATAAGTATAACACAACTTAAAATGGCTATAAAAGTCTCAGAATTTACACTCGATGCACAAAAATCACCAAATGCAGAGATGATCACCTATACTGTATTTTCAGGACCAATAGCAATATTTAACATATAAGTTTTTGACCAAAATAGCACTTTTTTTTTTTAATTTGCTGCAAGTTTTCAACAGCTAATTAATCACTCAATTTAACATCAGAAACTTAATACTTGAGGAAAACATGTAGAATCAATTATAAGTAATATGTAAATGTATGTAGAATTTTTAAATAATCTAATCACAATTTATAGTATAGAATAGCCCTTTATTATCATTATACACTACTACCGTAGTATATACTGTTAGCAAATGAGGCTAGCGGCCCCCTGGCGTAAACTTTTCTGGCGAAAATTCTTGTGAATAAATGCTTAAATCCCCGAAATCTTCAAAAATATGGACGTAAAACAGTCTCAATTCTTGGTTAAAAGCAAAGAAACCGTGCAGTTAGCGTTTATTTTAAGTATATTGACAAAGTACAATGCTACTATGTTAGCGAAAGAGGCTAGCAGCCGCCTGGCGTAAACAGAGCTTTTCTGGTGAAAATTCTTTTGAATAAATGCTTAAATACCCGAATTCTTCATAGATGTGGAAGTAAAACAATCTCGATTCTTGGTTAAAAGCAAAGAAACCGTTTATTTTACGTATATTGACGAAGTACAATGCCACTATGTTAGCAAATTAGGCTAGCGGCCGCCTGGCATAAAAGGAGCTTTTCTGGCCAAAATTCTTGGGAATAAATGCTTAAATCCCCAAATTCTTTATAGATGTGGACGTAAAACAGTCTCTTGGTTAAAAGTAAACTATGAGGCTAGTCAGTTACAAAAACTAGCCGCCTGCATGTGTAAACCAAGAAAATTCCGGCGAAGAAATGCTTCAATCACACATGCATGGTACGAAAAATATAATATTGACCTTGAATCCTCGAACAAATCACTCCTGAGACAATCCGTCCTGTTTTTATCAGGTCCAACTTTAGTAGTTAAATCCAATCGTAAGTAAATCCAAGCTTAAATCAGACATGAGCGCGTGCTGTCTTCGGCTATTACTAAATGAAGCTCGGCCCCCTCTGAGAAGGCGTTGCGCAAAGAATGATGAAGTGACACGTCAACAGTGATGATGTCTATGGTATATACATAGAGAGTTAAGAATGCAAAGTAGAGTGCAGTACAATTTTTGAACTGTTAACTGTTTCCTGTTTTACTTTGGTGGGTTCCTTTTGTTACTCTGTGTTCACCTTGTCAGTCTTGTCTTGCCTTCCCCTTAATCAGCAGAGTGCTCATGGCTGCATATCGTTAGAGGTTCACGGTGACAAGTCATGATCTGACGCATGGCCACGGATTCAGACCAGAAGTCATTTAGAAAATATTTTTTCTATATGTAGCATATTGGAATGTACTTGATATGTCAGAAAACATTCGGGAAGTGTAGCATGAGTATTGTTTTTTTTTTTCCCCAAAAGCAATTTGGTGCCCCCTCCACTGGATAGCGCCTTAGGCAAATGCCTAGCTCACCTATGCTGAGGGCCGGCACTGCGCTTATCGGTGAAACAGCATTTGTCTCCCACTGTCGATTTTTTAAATTTATTGATTTTTATTTTTTTTTATAATATCAAAATATAGATGGCGTAAAACAGAAAAATCTTGAATCAGAAGCTGTCATTTTGGCTGTTTGGGATTGTTTTACAGTGCGATTTGGCCAGAAACCGTCTTTCTGATCTGGCAACCCTGGTTCCGCGTATAACTCACTGTGACGCTTTCCGTCTGAGGAGGTAGTCCACCACATCGGGATCTGTCTCCAGTAGGCTCATCAAAACTTCATTTTGCAGGTCAGGTGGGACCTACACAAAAAATAATGTGGATTAATTAAATCAAGGGTTGGAAACCCCCTTGCTCAAGGCAACAAGTGAGGACAGTCATTGTCTGTTTTTGCCAGATGTTTAATAAATTCGGACTCAAGCCGAATTACAAAAAAAAAATGGAAGATGTCATCAAAACTCTTATTTTTACCGAGACCTGAAGAGGTCTGATGTGATTAATTGGCTTACTGTAGGAATGTACGCCTCGGGGGAGTGGCAGCGGCAGATTACAAAACATTACAGTTTGAAAATTCGGACCTAAAATGACCCGAGCTGCCTGCCCGCGTTGCTGGAGAATCCCAAGAGATGCGAACAAAGCGAGCAAAGAAGAAACTAATCCGTGACCTCTCCTGACTCTACACCATGGATTTCATGCCCCAATGTTCCTTTTTAACTTTAGAAAGAAGGTGCGTTAAGTGTCCGGGTGAAAATTTAGAAAGCTGGAACTGGCACTTACTGACAAGTCAAGTCAGTTTATGTCCAAACAATAGAGTAAAAATGTATCAGAGGATGGAAGTCGACCGACCATGAAGAGGGTCTGGTAGCCGGCGATCATCTTCTGTAGCGCGGCGATGACGGCCGTGCTCTCCTCCGCCCGGGCCGAGCTCTGGACGCTGAACTCCTTGTCGGAAGATTTGAGCTTATGGAGAAGGTTGGGACCGAAGATGGTGGCCAAGTTTAAGGAAGTCATCTTGTTCCCCGTGATCTGGAATGGGACCTCAGTTAAATTTGGACTGGAGGAACAGTCACTTAAACCGCTGTCGCATGACTACATTTACCCAGACGTGGGTGGTAAGTAACATTGACTCTGTTGCATCCATTTTGAGGAAAATGTACTTCTTGGAGCAGTTTTAACACTCCATACTTTTTACTTGGGTAGATATGTGAAGAAAAAAACGCGACAATAGAATCGTTACATTTATTCTACATATTAGATTTATTTTTGCCAGAGATGCTGACAGTGACACTACCAGTTTCACTAATGAGACGTTGCAAAAATAATCACATGATTCCGTTATTCCGATCAGATGTAACGATACAGTTACGTGACCACACACGAGCTTGCAGTCGGAAGTCCTGTGATCACGCCGGCATGTTCAATCACGTAGCGTCCTTTAAGCACCATAAAAAAATCAAAAACTTTACATCGAGAGCTGCTGTCCACATGACTCGAAAGCGCGGATTTCAACCTGTCTCATAGGTTTTATTTGGCACTGATAGACCAAGTAAAACTGGAGATATGATCCTTTTAATTTCATGTTAGGAAATATGTTTTGCCCATTAGAGGGCACTCATGCTCTTTGGTCATTTCTAGAGATTTTTTAGTTGTAAATCGATGATTGTTTTGGCCTGATATGCACATATAGGAGGTGATAGCACATTATAATAATAACAGTTAGTTATTAAGGGTGTAACGGTACATGTATTTGAATTGAACCGTTTCGGTTCGGGGTCCTCGGTTCGGTACGGGGGCGTACCGAACGAGTTTCTGACGAAATTTAAAGTGCTGTCAAATTTAGTTAACGCGTTAACGGGCGGTAATTAATTTTTTTGAATTAATCACGTTAAAATATTTGACGCATGTAACGCAAGCGCGGAATGCCCGCTCCTGCTTCCCATAATCCCACTGTTACGTCCCACGGACGGCTGCTAAGGGCGTAACATAAAATGAGACACGCACACAAGTTGCAAGTGGACACAAATTTATTCGAACTCGCAATGAACAAAATATACAAAATGCGGAAGAAGCTGGCTTCAGCGTAAGCCCAGGCCAAAACAACAAACAAAATGAAACTACACTTGAACCCCACCCGCTAAGTAAACCCTGATCTTAAAAAAGAAAAAACAATACAGCCACTAACCTGGCTTCTACACTAAACAAAACGGGTTGAACGAAAACGACAGTTTACCTCTACTGCTGCGGTGCTCTTATTTACAGTGGTGAACAAAAATGATCCAATAACGAATGAACACAAAATACCTCACCGAAAAAGCGGGAGTGTAACAAAATAGCGATCAAATGCACAGGTGAATGAATAGCGAGCAAACAGCTGGCGAGGAATTAAGCGGCACGGATGCTGTCAAATGCGGAGTTGCGAACCCTGAGTGTTGGCTGTAAAATGACGAACGGTCAGATGACTTTGTTAACGCTGCCTTTATTTGGTTAACAAGACTCAGGCACAATACAACACACACACGGGTATGCAAGCTCAAACAACGGCCTAATAGTATGACCCAGAGCCGTATTACCGTGTGTTGAATTAGCTGCCGTAAAGCAAGTGTCGTTATTGCCACAAATGTAAACAAAGCGCTGCATAATGGATACATGTCAGACAGCAGCTAGTTCGGGTGGCCCGTCAGCGGCGGTGACGTCGCCTGCCCGTCCGGCGTCAATCAGAGTACGCCACGTTGGGAGGGGAGGCAGCCAGCTGGCGGACGCGGCGATCAGATGACTGACAGTCTCAAAAAAGATAACAATTAAACGGCCAGGGCTGTCACACCACTCAGAAGTGCAGTGAGCAGCGTGGGTAACGTTAAAATGTTAACATGGAAGATTGTTGGCCCTCTGGGTGGGGAATTCAAATTAAAAAAGAATATAGATGGAACAACTCTTCACATCAGTGTTGCAACTGTTCAATTTTGCACATGAGATATTTATTTTAAAGAAAAAGTCTTAGCCAAAGTTATTTTTAGAGATGCACGATAATATCGGTCACCGATAATTATCGGCCGATAATGGCAATTATGACGTCACACAGATAATCCAGATAAAACCAAATTCAACCGACAATGCAATCCGATAATTATATACTTTGAAATATTTTAATTGATTCTAACATAAGCTCTCTTGAGTTAAATGTAATTCCGACTTTGGCCTGCGGATGGCGCATGTTGCGTTCTGACGGCGAAGAGTGGAGGCGCCACAGAGGAAGAAATTACTTTTCCTTTGCTGTGGAGTAAAAACAGCTTGTAGCTCAACTCATGTCCTCTACTCTGTCATCACAGGTTGGTTAAAACTCTGCATCCATCTGTTTAGCATATATTATTAATGTTAGAAAGGGTTTGGGATAATAATATACGGTGTGAAAAGCAAAAAAAACGATGTTTGTTGAGCGTTTTGGAGTCAAACGGGATGGTGTTGTATGCTAACCTGCGGAGCTAACGGCCTAGCGTAGGAAGATGATGATGTAGCATACCCTAGCGGAAACCAGTCGCTACATGTTAAAAATGGTTGTTACATACAGATGTATTAAGAATATCCATTCTCCAATGTATAAATATGCTTCATATGTTGAATTTAAAAGCAAGGTACACATTTTATTGTGTATTTATATATTTAAAAAATGTGTATGCTAATGGTTGAAATTTTTAATGGCCATTTGGACTTTTGGAGGCCATTTCTTTTGTTAACTTCTGTTGTGTACATATATGTTTGTAAAAGAAATTACTTTTCCTTTGCTGTGGAGTAAAAACAGCTTGTAGCTCAACTCATGTCCTCTACTCTGTCATCACAGTCACACTACAAGTCCAATTGGTTCACCTAATTTGCCCCTCTGAACCCCAGAGGAGCAACAATTTGATTTAGCCTCCAAATGTGCGCAATCAACAGTTTTGTCCAATTCTGCTAGTTTTAAGTAGATGTTTTTGCAGTGTAGTAATGTGATATATGTTAGGGATGGCTTAGTTTTAAGGCATTTTTGTGCAACTTGGGTGTTTACTCTCGAAGTAATTGTTGCCAAAAGCTTACCATTACACAATGTCATTGCCATTGTTTAGATGTTGGAATTTACTACTTGTTCACATTTGATGTGGAAAAAAATAGCACTAAATTACATTTTTGCACAGTAACATTTGATCTTTGTATACTTTAAAATTTTACTTATATATTTGAATAAAATTATCGGCGTGACATTATCGGTTATCGGGTGGAAGGGGCAGGAAATTATCGGTTATCGATATCGGTTGAAAAATGTATTATCGTGCATCACTAGTTATTTTTATTTTGTTTTTCAAAATATCTACATTTCAGAATATTGTATTTTCTATTATTGAGCAGAATTCTAGCTTTGTATAGGCTAATGTTCCTATTGTTGAAAGCACAAAAGTGTGTAATAAACAACTAGCACATTTATATCTTGCATTTTGTTTTCTTACTGTACCGAAAATGAACCGAACCGTGACCTCAAAACCGAGGTACGTACCGAACCGAGATTTTTGTGTACCGTTACACCCCTATTAGTTATAGATGATGATGTGCTGAGAAAAAAAAAAATACAAGTGTTTAAAAAAAAAAATCAGATATTATACACAGTTACTCACAATGTTACCCATCACTTGAGTATTTTTTTTTTTTTTTTTTTACCGAATACTTTTTTACTTGTACTTCAGTAAATTATTTACTCTTACCGGAGTAAAATTTTTGGCTACTCTACCCACCTCTGCATTTAACGCTCAATAGAGCAGACAACTTACTAAATACTCATTTGAGGGCAAAATCGGCATCGTGCTACTCTTACTCATCGAAAACGTATTCGTCGTCTTCGTATCGTGTGACGTAATCTTATCGCAATAATTAAAAATTCACATTACCAGTAAAATTCACCAGTAATATCGACGGCGGTATGATAAAGCACAGCCTTAATAACGGCCCTCGGAAGGAAACCGTAACTACAATGTAGCCCCTGATAAAGATGAGTTTGACATCTCCGGTTTACCTCCTGTCCGTCTTTGTTCTGCCGGTCATGGGCGTGGTCTGCCACGGTGGACAAGAACTCCAAGAGGCGTTGAAGTGTGTCGCTATTTGATGCGGGGAGCAGGTAAACCAGAAGCTGCATGACACTTTGCTGCTCCTCTGGGTCCAACACTACAATAGGGACAGGTCAAATGGCATCAGGAGACAAGTCTTTGAATAATATGTAATTGACCTTTCGCAAACTCTACTCCCTTGTTAAGCGAGCAAAAGCGGACAAACTTTCGGTAGCCCCATTGTCTAATTGATTCATTTGGTGGTTTTGAGATCGCCAACTGCCATAAAAATTTACAAAAGATGACGAAAAGGCTCAACAATCTTTGGACATAGAGTATCTACACTTTCTTTCCCTTCCTAAAGCCGAAAAATCAACTGGATTTCAATGGATTAAACAGTCTGGACGCACTCCTAGCTAAATGTCTCCAAAATAAACAAACATACAGACGTGAACTCTTAAGGTGAGATTAAGCTAACGCCAGAGGCTAACTATTGAGCTGTCTTGCCTCAAATGCTTTAGCAGAGACAGGAACATTCCTCAAACTGGATATCAAAGTTGTAGTTACTATTACATCTTACTAGGATGCCATCGCTTATATAACTTCTGTAACGCGAGCTGTTACATTCGCTCAAGTTAGTTGACTTCACGTCTTCGTTCACAGTTGCCCAGTTTTTCAAGTCAGCTAACATTAAAGCGATGCTACTTCTTTTTATGTAAAATAGCATGCTAATACGCGCCTTGAACTTATTTCGCTTTTATTTTTCATCTAACATTTTGTGAACGGACACCTTGGTATCCCAACCCTTTGCTAACTAAAAGTATTGAATGCGTAGGCTTTAGCCTTGATAGCTTGCTTCATTGTTTTATATTTTCAATATAACTATACATAAGCATTTACAAACAGGCAATTTTAAAGGAGATTTTCATCCAGCAAAGGTTGCACATTTCCCTCAAAATTCTAAACAAAAGGAGTAATAAAAAAAAAAAAATTAGCATGTTGCTACAAGCTGTGTGTTTCGGTATGTCAGATACTGTACGTTCTAGGGGTGGGAACCATACCATTTGCTGTAAGACATTTTTAAGACGATACATCCATTCATGTTGGGAGCACATCGATAACCTTTTGGGCTACAAAGTATCGCGATATATGACCTTTTCGATATATTGTCACACCCGGAGTACATTCGCGACACATTTTTAATCAGGCACTCTAACATAAGCGTATTAAGCATCCTCAGCCAATCATATAGCTTAAATAGTGTGTCACGCAGGCCCATTGGACAGTGTGTGTACTGCAATAGTTTGTGTACCTACACCACAGTGGTTTGTACTATGAAGTCATGAAGGTTGTCGGCTAGGAGCCGTAACTCAGGGAGGGGGGCATAGCTTTTGCGAAGGGTTAATTTTGTGTAGAATCTTAGCATACACGTAGTGTTTATGAAGGCAGTATAGAGTTCCTTGGTGAGAAGCGGGTCAGGCATGTCCCTGAGGAACTCCTTCAACAAGGCAGCGACATCGTGAACGCTGTGCTCCTCGTCTAAATGGACATCAACGCCACGGTCAAACTCCTCTCGTAACTGAAGCAGAAAAAAAAAAAAAAAATGAATGGAAGCTTTGTTTTGTATTCACTTCTCATACAGCAGATGGTGTGGTCAGTTATGATTACATTTTGCATTAGCATCGTTGTATATTCTGTGAGCGGAACTGAAATATTATATAGTAGTGCTGGATTTTATGGGGAAAGAAAATGTAACATGGTCCATTTTATATCACTTTAATGAGAAATTATATTAGCGTTGTTTTGTAAAAAGTTAACCATCACGTTTTTGATTTTGTTGGTTGCTAATTCTTTTCCAATTTAGGAGTAGTCACTATGTGTTCACTTGGGCTGCCACAGTTAATCGGAAACCAAACAATGATCAAACCGATTGAATACTATTATGATAGCCAATGAATCGTTTAGAGACATTGTTGACCTCAAAATCGGCCAAATCCTCTTTTTTATAAGTCTTTTAATAGGAATCTGTTATTTATTCTCTAATTAACACAATACAAACAAAAACAGGCTCTTGACAGTATTGTAAAATTAAACTATATATAACACAATTTACAAAATCCTAAATGTTTCCCATGTTTTAGGAATCCCCTTTTTTTGTTTTCAATCTTTTTTGCTCGTTTCCTTTTTTTAATTAAGAATAAAAAGAGGGAAAAACTAAACATTCTTGTTTTTTTTAATGGGTTTAGAAAAACTTTGATCTTTGAACTTTTTTCAATCATTTGAAATGTAGTTCGGTAGTCCTCGATGAAAGCAAATCTTTGTAATTAATCCAATTTTGCTCTTTTGTTGATATGAGGACATCTAGTGGCCGTTAAGTAGGCAATTTACAGTTGAGTACGGTCTGATGATACATTCTAAGGCTGCAGCTATCGATTATTTTAGTAGTCGATTAATCGATGAGCTAGTTAGTTCGACTAATTGAGTATTTGGATAAGGAATATAAAAAATACCTGAGCTTCAAACGGTATTAAAAAAAATAAATAAATAAACGAGGATCTAAGTACAACAAAAGAACAATTGGCTAACGTACATAGCAAAGGACCGCTAGCTTAAACGCTATCAAATGCTAAGTTTTTTTTTTTTTTATCATGCTCTTAAAAAACTGTTCGAAGACACATTCCCACAAAAATGGCTAAATATGCCTATAAACTGAATTACAAATATATTTTTTTTAAAAAAAAGCTCAAACAAAAACTTAGCTTATGTTGGTCTTAACAGGGAGCAGGTAGATTCAGCCATGTGAAATGAGTTATGTAATATTCACTGTTGCCACTCGAAGACACTGTAGCCACCAAAATCAATGAAACTGAATGCAAACACTTTCAAAACAAACCATTACAACACTACTTTAATTAATTAATTATTTTAAAAAAAAATCAAATTACTTGAAATAATTGTTGCAGCACTAATACATTCATCATACATGACCACTGATGATGATGATGAGGAGGAGGAGAATTTACTGTCATTTTAATTTTTAATGTAATTTATTCGTTCTTTATTATTAATGAATTAGGAAAAAATATATATTTGACATTCTCATAAGCGAGTATTGTGTGTAAAATTTTTCGGCAAGAAATACAATTTTTTAATTAGGCTGTAAAAACAGTGAAGCATTGTGAAAACTTTCTAGATACACCGCGTATTGTCATATCGCCCAGCACCAACCTGTCGAACTCTTTTCTTGGAACTTCCCACCCTGAAAATCCCCACTGTCTGCAAACCTAAATGATGAGAAGTGACAGTGTATCAAGTGTGATGGCAGACAGGGATACCTACGTATATGTATAACATATGTATCTTTCTTTATACCATATTTCTCAATGTGATGACAACAGCTGTCTACCACTCGGGGCACCTGGCGATATATAGGGTTGAGACTCAGTCGCTTATCCCTGTGCTTCTCCTTCTTACTGGGCGTCTCGGCAGGCAGGGAGAGCTGCAGCGCCTCCAGCAGGCGGGATTGGTTGTCGTCCAGATCCGTAATCGAATCCACCGACATGCCGCCCTTGGGCAGGAACACGTGTTGTCATTAAAACACACCGAGGGCGAGAGACGCTCTCTCGCCGCAGTCGATCAACTCACCCGTCTGCGGACCCGCGGCGCGGCTTCAGGCGTGTTCGGCGACGTCGACTCGTTGGCCGTCTCCGAGGTGGAGCTCAATGAAGAGTTACTGCTCGAAAGCTCTTTATTCGACGATCGCTTCGTCGCAAACTGTAGATACGAGATTTTTTACTCGATGCTCTCAAGCTCTACGAGTCAAAACGGCTCCTTTCGGTATTCGACGCGCATATGGACCTGGAGAATGGAGGAGACGAGATCGGACGAGTCCTTGTGTTCTTCTCGTTGCGGCAGATCGTGACGGTAGCTGTCCTGACGCTGCCGATGCGTCCTGTCGTTCGCGATGACCTGCGAGATGGGTATACTGAAGGCTTGAGGGACACCCTCTGCGGGACAAAAAAGGAGCCGGGAAGGGAGATTACAATCGACTACGTGGCAAATGAAGGCATGTAAGCTCCGCATTTCAGTGATTCATTAAAGAGCATATGACACGAGAAAAAAAGTCTTACATGGCATTACTATGTGAATTAGAATCATATTTTCAGACGATTCGACTATATACAACAATTTAGCAAAGCACAGATGACGAGAAATTAGTCTTTGAATCTGCCGGTTAGCCACGCCTACCATTATAGGGCTTTAGCATCCCCAACAGGTGGATGACGTCAGCGGTAGACTGGGCTCATCGGTTTTACTATTCAGCCCATTGAAGGGGAATTATTCAGAACGAGGAAAGCGCGACGAAGAGAGCCGCAAAATGTCATTGTTTCAGTCTCTCTACTCCAATATTTTTACAGGATATTCTTTTTATCCAAGTATATTTCCCCAATAGCTATATAAATGGCTTGAGAAGGACCAGTCAGCCCGTCGAGGGGGAACTATTCACAACGAGGAAAACGCGACAAAGAGAGCGGCAAAATGTCATTGTTTCTGTCTCTTTACAGGATATTCTTTTTATCCAAGTATTTTCCCCAATTGCTAAATAAATGGCATGGTCATGACAAATAACAGTCTTGTGCTAAATGGAATATGAAATAATAAAAATGCATTTATTCAGGACGACATGGCAAAATGACTCCATAATGGTCAAAACTGTCGACTTCACCTTTATTGTCGCACCACCCGAACGATATTTTATGACACCTAAATCGGACATATGTCATTTCCCTTCCCCGGCTTCGGAGAATGTAAACAAACCAGAAGGGGTGACAGCTAGCCGACATGCTAACCCGAACCGAGTGATGTTTCAAAGTCTTCGAAGCGGAAAATCACACATAACTATCCTGGATTATTTGACATGACGACCCGGTTGTCGATTGTGTTCGCAGATCGGCAAACCGCCCGGCGGAGAGCAATTTACAGTTCGTTCCCCGGAGGAGGGTGGCTGGAGTTGTTGTGCAGCTAACGTGCTGCTGCTAATGAGCATCAGGAGAGCTTTTTACATGCCTATCAATGATCAAACGTAAGTAGTCCTTCATTTAAAGGAAGTTTGTAGTGTTTACTTTGTAATGGCTGTATTCGTATTTGACATAATACAAAACAAGATGTTTACTCACTTCCTCGTAAGTCCAATGGTCCCACAGTGGCAGGGCTTGGCCAATATCCACGGTGAATGGGAACCTTTTGAAACTCCAAAAAGGCGCACACGCCTCTCCCTCATAAAGCATGCATTTTCTGCAGCTGTTTGGCTGGCGTGATGCGAAAAATAAACGTATTAATCCGCAAAATCAGCTGAATCCTTCGTCCTCATACACAACAGTACACTGTAGCGTGAAGAGGACGTCTTCTACCGTACACGTCACAGCGCCCTCCTCCTCAATGCAAGACCGAAGCCGGAAGTCACTCATTTTCATGGCGCGGGATTCAAAAAACTAAATAAAAATAGCGATCGCTTCCACACACATCCAAGCGGCCCATATCATTCAGGGGCATAAAATACCGCGTGTATAATGAAATAAACATGCTTTTTCGTGTCACAGGCACTTTAAAGTGCTTTATTGTTATAAAAATTTCAATAGACAATTTAAAAGTCGATTGTCAGCCCAAATTGTTTTCATTCTGTGTTTACCATGGCTGTTCGTCCACAAAACAGCTAATTACAAGATCAGTTCTTTCTCTTCATCCAGGTTTCCAGAGCTCTGTAGGCTTCGTAAACAAAGGTTGCTAAAACTTTCACAAACAGTCAGAATTAACTAAGGATTGCATCTTTTTGCACCCTAGTCCGAGTCACCTGATTTTGAGAATCTGCCGATACGGAGTCCCGATCCATTACAGAGAAAAATAAAGCAAAACATTTTTTTCTTTTTATTTGAACAAAAGTTCCAAACATGTTACAGAACCGTACTTTTTAGAGTACTTCCTCTTCCGCTTTTTCCAGTAGTGTGAAATGTATATATTTTTATATCTTTTGGCAATCAATGCCATTGTATTTCTGGATTATTTTGTTACTTTTTAAAAGTAAAAAAATATATATATATATATACATAAATGATATTGGGGAAAAAATAGCATTGCAATATAAAATATATTGACAAGGCTCCACACTTAATTTTTGCATTAGTTGCACGTGTGTGCCTAACTTTTTTCTAAAGGTGCACCAGCACAAAATGTGGGCACAAGTACCCACATTTTTCATTGCCTGACCTTTAACACCATACTTTTGATCACTCTCCATAACATTCCTACTGTATAACACATATGAGTGAGTCCACTCAAACGTAATCACACGTTGACGTTCACGCTGCCGAGAACAACCTCTAGATTGACTAAATGATGATTGTCACATTTGTTGGTTGTAGAGCTACAGAGCCTTCGCTCGCCAGATCGAAGCTACAAACCCATCAATGCCAAATGCCAGCTGCACTGGTGACCACGAAAAGCAGCAGGAGGCAGTGTGAGAGGCTGTATGAGCATGAAACAGAAAACATATAATTTTTAAATCAAAAACCCGATTCATTTTTTTACCCGATTCCTCCAAAAAATGGGGCAATCTGCCAGACATTCCTAGAATTAAGAATGTCACATGGGCAAAAACAGCAAAAAAAAAAAAAAAAAAAAATCAAATAAATACAAATCACCCACTAAATCCCTACAAAATTTGAGAATTATGGAAAAAAAACACGATCAACCACCCGAAAAACCACAATTTTTTTTTTAAGTACACGGAAAACGAAAAATCTGCAAAATCAGACAAATATAAAATGTAATATATATATATACACATACAGTATATACTGAATATAAACCAAACTGCAAAAAACGGACAAAAACACAAAACCCACAAAAAAAAACAAAAAAAAAAAAACTGGCAAAATGTGAAAAATACAAAGAATCCCTCCGAAATTGTCAAACCTGCAAAAAAAAAAAAAAAAAAAAACACAAAAGGAAAACACATATGAATCAGTCTAAATAACATAAAAATTGATCATTTGATTGATATTTTATATTTAGTCATTATAAGGCTAGGACTGGACGTATAGCACCGTCAATGAGTGAATAAAGTGATGCGAGCCATTGAAGAGCCCCCCCCCCCCCAAAAGCAATCTCTCCACAAATTGCATAATTTAGTTATTGAAATACATTTTCACCGAAAATTTTATTTATAGATGTCCAATGAATGAAAATAGGGTTATTTACCTTAACTGAATGAAGCACTTCACCTCGCCAATATTATGATTATACGTTTGTTTGTTTGTTTGTTTGTTTTAAGGTTTCGGTCATTTTTTTCCCACTTTAATCCATAATAAAAAAAACACTGGTATTAACAAAATTATTATTTTTCAATGACTGTCAATTTTTTTAAATTTATTTTTTGTAATATCATGTATACCACTTCAAATGTGATTGACATGATCTTGTCACAAAACCCTTCTGTGCATTTACTACGGTAACAGCAGTAGCAAAAGCAATCTCTGCCGGTACACTGGTGCGGGGAACATATCGACTGTGTAGCAATGTTTTTGTTTGTGTTGACATCTAGCTTGAAGCAAGCTTGTTATTGACTGTGATGACAGTAGCCTACATTTGCTTTGCTACATTTTATTCTTAACTCATGCACTACCATTGTGTGATAGACATCAGATCCATTTGAATTGGGACGGCTGGCATTGAGCTATCATGTTTCACTGCCGTTGACAGCGTTAGGAGTTCAATCCAATTTGTATGATAGAACGATCGCTGCCAGCCAAAATGAACTGGACTTCTAGCATCATAGCTGGTAGCCAATGATGCAACACAATCTAATCTACCGAGCATAGATCAGTGTCAATGGATGTTAAATCACAACATCGAGTTGGTTGGTGAATTGCTGAGACTCCTAGAATCCAATGCATACATCTCCATTTAGAATACTAACACCTGAATTTCGTAGAAGCAATGAACAAATGAAAACAAACTCTATTAGTCTTTCCATTTCAAATCAAACTCTCCTCCTGATAAACGATAACTGATCCTGTCATCAAAAACTGACTTTCCTAAAGGCAGCAATGAAAACAAAAGCTGAAACCTCAAGGATTTGAAACCTCATTATACTGTAGATGTCTTTTAAACTGATACTGATATTCTGTCTATGGTGAAAGCACTTACAAAGAAAATTGCAAGGTAAGCTGCTTCTCATCAGAGGTGGGTAGTAACGCATTCCATTTACTCTGTCACAGTTACTTGAGTAACTTTGAGAATAATGTACTATTAAGAGTAGTTTTACCACGACCTACTTTTTACTTTCACTTGAGTAAATGCTACTCTTACTCTGCTATATTTTACTTCGTTTTTGCCAGCAGCGCTACCATTTTCACCAATGAGACGTCGTAACAAAAATCACATGACTCCATGATACCAATCAGATGTAACAATGCAGTCACATGACCACACACAACCTTGCAGTCGGAGGTCCTATGATCCCCCCGGCCTGTTCCGTCACGTGGCGTCTTTAAAGCACCGTCAAAAATGAACCGGTTGACATGGAGGGCTGCTGTCAACATGATTCGACAACACAGTTGACTTTTAATTTGGCAACAATAAACCACAGAAAACCGAAGATGTAATTGTTTTAATGTCATAGTAGGAAATGTGTTTTCTCCACTAGAGGCCACTCATGCTCTACGGACGGGTGATGTTTCATTTCTGTAGATTTTTCTAGTTGGGATTCGATTATTTTTGTGTATTTTTTGGCCTAATATTGTCATATGATGTGTTATAGTGCAGTATGATAATAATTTTATATAGATTATGTTGAGTAAATATATATAATTTTTTAAAAACAAAAATCAGATATTGTCGGCAGTTCCTTTTTTTTTTTTTTTTTTTTTTAACAGTGGTTCCTCTACATATGAAGTTAATTCGTTCAAGGACCTTGTTTGTAAGTCGAAATGGTCATATGTTAAGCAGGATTTTCCCATAAGAATTCCATTAATTAGTTCCACAGCCCGAAAACCTACAATAAATTCTTAATCAATACTAATGTTGCTATTGCAAGTATCATTTACAAAGAGCAAAAACAATAAATTATGAATAAAAAAATGGAATAATAATCGTGATAATAATACCTGTAATCATGTAACAAACTGGGTTCTAATGTGGTAAATGTGTCTGCGTGGTGTACCTGAACTCATCGCGTGGTTGATTCTATGGAGTGAGCCTCTTGCTTTCATTTTGTTTACTTGCTGCGGGGGACACTTGGCGTGTTGAGTTGCACAAGTTGATGGACTAAATGATTAGAAACCTGACGAAGCCGAATTTCTTTAGCGAGGTTACCACAATAAGAAAAACGGAGGAGGCCCGCCGGCCGAGAACGACAGTCTACGGCCCGATTGTCGACCCAGTTCATGGATGCACACACCATGCTTATATTTTGCTATCATTTACATCATTTCAATGGTAAGCGTCACCTTTTCTTTTTTTTCTCCACCTGCCCTAACCTTTTTGGATCCCTTGTCGATTTCTACTGCAAGAAAATCAGCAGTCTTCCGGCAAAACAAAGAAACTGCGGCGCTGTCAAAAATCGGCGCACGTCGTCGGATGTAGGAACAAATGGCAAGTCAAATTTTCTGTCGGATGTCGAAAGGATCGCGTGTCGAAGCGATCGTATGTCGAGGTACCACTGTACTTTTTTACTTGGACTTGAGTAGGCCTGAACGATATTGGAAAAAACTATTGTTGCGATTTTTTTGAGGTGTGCAATATATTGCGATATTATATTGCGATAGTAAAAAAAATTATATATATATATATAATTTTTTTTTTTTTTTTTAAGAAATTTTCACTAGATGACTTGAATAGCTGTTTGGAAATACTTTGCATGACACACCGTGACCACAGTGTATTCATATAATAACGTTTCATTTGTGAACGATTAAGATTGCTGTATTATTATGAAGGGATCCAGGAAGCCATGTCTGCTCAAAATAGATAATTTATTGAACACAATATTTGACACTTCAACAGCAGCAAATACATTAAATGACAAATAAAAGAGCAGGTGCATTCGTCCCCTAAGTTTTTGACAAAATATAACAATAAATAAAAACTTCTGTAAAATAACAACAAAGTTGTAAACATATTTGAACAAAAATATTAAATATGACAAATAAGAGTTGTTCACAAACTATAACAATAAATAAAAACCTCAGTAAAACAATAACGTTGTCAACATATTTGAACTTAAATATTAAATCTGTCAAATAAAAGTGCAAGTGCATTAGTCCCCTGAGTTGTTTACACAAAATATAACAAAACTGCAACAAAGTTGTAAAAATATTTAAAAAATATTAAGTATCAAACCTTTATGTGCAGCTGTACTATAATTATTTGAAAAATACGATTTACAATTAATTTAAATATAAAAGGAACAGAAACTCAATTGAACTTGTAAATAATTGAACTGAATATCAGCAAATAACTGATGAATAACAGAACCATTTTAACTCCCAAATTTCCTGCCTTCCTGGTAGCTGTCACATGAATAAAAAGAAGAAAAGACATTCCTGCAGCTGTGTTATGTATTTGTCTGCATATCGTCCACCTTCCTTGCTCAGCAATTCTCAACTGGGTCTACACTACTAGTTTATCCACCATTGCAGGCTTGAGACAAGAACGTTGGCACGTAACAATGTTCCCACCTGTACTAAAAAGCCTCTGATGGGAAGCTCGTAGCAGGAATGCATAGATACCTGCGTTTTAAATGGTCCCACATGTTCGACGGATTACTTCTTGTTGAGGCAACCACAGCGAGGCACTGTCAACAGGGCTGTTTTTTGTTCCTTATATTCTTTTCAATAGCCAAAATACTTCCAAAACTCCTTTTGGAGACAGTCTTCCCTATTCAACGTGTTGCTTGCTTGCTTGCTTTCACTTTGAAAACGGCCCCTCCTCCCTCCGCTCTGCTGTTCGGCCCCTCCTCCCTCCACTCCGCTGTAGCAGGGGAGGGGGAGGAGCCGATGACTGCGAGCTGGAGGGAATGAGAGGCTGGGCGCTCTCCTTCCCGCTCCTTCCTCAAAACAAACGTTTGTGGATTTAAAAAAATGAAATGAAAAAACTATCGCACGTCCTTGCGATGGGACTATTGCGCATGCGCACATCGCGATGGCGATGTTTAAACGATATATCGTTCAGGCCTAGACTTGAGTAAATGTTGTGGATAACTCCTTTTGCTTTTACTTGAGTACTATTATTTTGAAGTAATACTATTCTTACATGAGTAAAATGTGTGTCTACTAGTCTACTCCTCTCTGCTTTTCATTAAAGAAATCTTGTCACAGACCTTCGATTGTGCTCTACCAGCTACACTGAAAATATCCATGAAATACACCAGTTGATTGCATATTTGCGCATGTTCTTAAATTTCAATACGAGTGCCCAGACTCACTCGTTTGATAAGAAAAGCCTGTTTCATATTATCGCTAACTCCAATCTGGCCTTTTTTTTTCTTTTTATGTTCTCCCACCAGCTACGCTGTGCACAGCGTGTAGTCCCTCCACTTGATATAAATACAAACTGTAAACAGATACTTGGGTTTTTACAGCCTCTCTGTTCACCTGACGAAAAAAAAAGGTTACGGTGGTGTTTTGCAGCCCAAAACTTCACATACCTCTGTCTTTGCTCTTCTCCTTGGATAAAGAATCCAGCTTTCTCCTCAGTGACTTTTTCCTCTTCTGTCCATCTGTGCAGGGGACAAAAGTCATTAATGGAATCCAATCCATCTGGAATAGATGACATCTTCATCTGCTTTTTTTGAATCTCAATCTTGAATCCTTAGAAGGACACCACCGTTAGCTGTGAAAAAGAATGCCGAATTGGCTGATTTAAAAACCGGAAAGTTGAGGTAGGCACTTATGTAAATCCTTGTAATTCTTGTGCAAACCACAGCAAAACCCTTGGTGCTGTTGCCGGGTCACTGTGCTGTCTTACATACGGATTTGGCAGCCTCAGTTTGAACTCCAGATGTTCTCCTGTATCATATGAGTCACTCATGGAACTGTATCCACCTCCTACTAAACATCCCCATGGTAGTAGTATTAGCTTCTTGCGTCATACCCCGGTTTGAGTTTCCCCAAGTGTCAAAGCACCACTGACAAATCTGAAAAGAATCAACATGACCACCGTTGTTTGATTTTGATTATGTTTCTTATGACATTGGAGAAAGTCGAGCGTACCGTTTAGCAAACAACACGTTGGAAGTGAAGGGAAAGCTAAGAAAAAGCACAGGGAAGATTTGTCACTGATTACTTTCAAATCTTGACTGAATTTGTTTGCAAGATAACAACACAAATATTACTTTGGATGTTTTTTACCATGGGAATTGACATTCTTAACGCTAGTTAACTCGCTAGCAGAGGTCAGTAGTAAGGCGTCACATTTACTCTGTTACATTTACTTGAGTCACTTTTTGAGAAAAATGTACTTCTAAAAGTCATTTTACCACGCCATAAGGTTTACTTAGGTAGATTTTAAACGCAACTCTTACTCCGCTACTTTGGGCTACATTCGTTTTCTTGCATTTTTCCTCTTTATTCTACATATAAGATTTGACTTTATTTTTGCTAGCGGAGCTCCTCTACCACTTTTACCAATGAGACGTTGCAACAATAATCACATGACTCCATTATACGGAAGTCACATGATCACGCTGGCCTGTTCAATCACTTAGTGTCCTTAAAGCGCTGTAAAAAAGAAACAATTTCACATGGAACAATGCTGTCAACATTGCTCGAACATTTTTCAGGTTAATTTGGCACCAATAGACCACGGAAAGCCGGAGATATGAGTGTTTTAATCTCATGGTAGGAAAATGTTTTCTTCCCCTAGAGAGAACTCTTGCTCCGTGGGTAGCTGATAGTTCAATATAACAATAAAATTTCATATTGATGACGTTATGCTGAGAATTTTTTTTTTTTTGAAGTAACGCTACTCTTAGTTCTGCCTACGTTACCAACCTCCGCTCGCTAGAAACTCCCTCCACGATGAGTAGAGAGAAAACAAAGACTTCATTCCCAACCTGCCACAAAGATTCCAAAGGAACAATAAAACATGGTAGCTGAGTACTTTTGTAAACGTCAAACATAGGCGGAGTTTGACTTTTGGGTCAGGGGGGCAAAACATGTTGATGACCCCGAAACCCAGTGTCAGCAATAAAATTAGCTTACAAGAAAATTTATAATAATAAGTTGGCAAAGAGCATTTTTTTGTTTCCCATCATTCTTGAGGGGAATTCTAAATCAGGCTGCTTCGGCAATACTTTTTGGCAAGATCGTCATCCTTTGAATATGATAGGCCCGCCGATGTCGTGCCAATGTAGTTACCCCAGTCAAAAATTGTATCCCCTGGGTGGACCCATATAGAGGTAGATTTGCGTCTTTTTTATTCAATTTTTTAAAAGTTGCTTCAATCAAAATATATATTTTCAATCAAAAAAGTCGCTTCAATCAAAAAAAAAAAAAAAAAAAATGTGTTTGCAAAAAATAAATTTGAAACTAAAAAAAAAATGCATGTGAAAGCTATTTTTCCTTGAATTTTTTTTTTTTTTTTCTCTGATTGGAGCCAAGTTTTTTTTGATTGAAGTAATGTTGATATGTGCTGGGCCACATTTTGGCGAGGACGTTTTTGTCTTTATTATTTAATCAAAACATAAGTTGCTTCAATAATATACATTTTTTTTTTCATAAAGAACAATCACTTCAATCAAAAAAAGAAAAATATTTAATCATAGAAAACGTTTTTGAAGGCGAAAAAATATTTGATATTGAAAAATTTGCATTTGAAAACAATTTTTCATTGAAAGTTTTCTTTGATTGAAGCAATCCTTTTTGTGTTTGGGCCATATTATGGGTAGGACATTTGAGTCTAAATCATTCAATCCCGTCAAAAAGTTGCTTCAATCAAAAAAACAAAAAAAAAATTTCAATCAAAGAAAAAAATATTTTAATAAGATAAAATTGCGCTCCCCTATTTATTTTTTGTGTGTGTGTGTGGAGGTGGGGACATATGCAAAGCAAATGACCGTCTAAGGTGCTAATCACATGATCTGTTTGAAAAATAATTTTGACCCATTCTAAAAATATTTTTTTTTTTGTTCATTTTATTCATTTTTGTTGGGGTTTTTTTGCTTTACAACTCTTATATATAAAGGAAAGTCAATTTCATGCAATGACACTTTTCGGCCACTAGGGGGGCCTTGACCCCCCTTAAAATCCGCTTATGATGTCAAAGGCTTGCCTAACGAACATACTGATTAAGTCTTCACCACAAAACGCTATTTGTCCTGTCCCGAAGCTTTAAAAAGAGCCAACAGCACTTTAACAAACTCCAGTGAAGACAAATCTGCCAAAGAACATGGTCACAGCACCAAGAATTTTTTTTTTTTTTTTTTTAAAGGAACAAACATTTTATTATTGTGGACAACGAACCATTTTTGAATTAAAGCATAAATAAATTCCATTCATTTGCTTTTAAGGTTATTTTGAAGTATTTATTTCCGCGTGGCCAGTTTTACGATTGGTATTTCATAATTGCCAAATACACCGTATAAAAAAAAAACTAAACTAGCACAAAAACTAATAAAAGAAAAACTCAAATAAAACTTTGTTCTGAGAACAAATGAAAACTATCTGAATTTCATAAACGAATGTAAAGAAACTATGATGGAAAATCTCAACTAAAGTACAACCCTGTTGCTGAGTGAAGCCTACGTTACCTTTGTCAACATTACGTATGTTGTGTGTCCTTGCAGATTCAGTAAACACAGGCTTTTAGAAGAGTCAGGTTACATGGCTTGAAAGGGCTGAGAAAACGCACCCCACCTTTTGGTACGGTAATCTGGCAACCGACATCATAATCTTGGTGCAAGCGGGCGTAGGCTACTTCTTGGAGCCGGGCCCTCTCCAACTCAGACAGGCTCTGGATGGCAACTGGAGTCAGACGCACACTTTGTCCAGACAGGCTGCTCCAGGTGAAGTCACCCTAAGGTGTGAAAAATCAATAGTTGTACATTTCAAATTGTCACATTGAATCCCTACATGGCGCCGTAGTAAACTCAAGTACGTTGAACGAAATGTTGGCTCAGAGCAAGGTGACAAAAATATAGCGAGGATGCCGGTACTAAAATCTAGAGATGTGCCACTTGCCGCTCGATCGTTATAAATTGTGGGGTATCGGTTATCGGTCCACAGAGGTGGGTGGAGAAGCCGAAGCTTTTACTCAACAAAGAGTGGCGTTACTCAAGTCAAAGTCAAAGCAGTCATCCAAAAAATGACTGAATTACAGTTTAAACAGTATTCGGTCAAAAGAAGAAGACGAAAAATTGGCAGAGCGCTTTTTTTCTATCCTATTTCTCAGGTAATCAGCAATAAGAGAGATTGACAAGACAGGCTTTTCAGAAATCGGTGAGCAGCCAGAAAATTGTGATCGCTGCACCCCTATTGTTAATCTGTTTCTTGCGTTTAAGTAGAGTGGCTCCGGTTCTTCTACCGTCGTCGGTGGCTACCCATGTGTTAATGTAATGGGTGTATTGCCTCATATCTGGCCATATGATTCCTATCAAGTTTTAAAATGTATAGTTTTAAAATATAAAAAACGAGGGACTTCACATAAAAGCAAGAAAAGACCAAGCCTTGTGGTTTATTGAAATACATTCAGCGTTAGCTGGCTGCCCGGCAGTGCACAAGGAAACACACTGTTTTGGCCAGTACAAGAATATTTTCTATCAATTTATTCCTGATACCTCATCCAGAACTTAGGTAAAAATGTATTTATTTCATGTTTGAACAACATATAGCTTTCAAGATAACATTTTCTCTTTTCTAGTGCACACCTGCTTTAGTCCAAACCTGCTTGAATGCAGGATTTTAAGTACTCCATGGCAGTTAAAGCCAAAATGAACTGAGCCCAAATTTCAGACTTATAGAAGGACTACCACTAGAGGGCGATGTACACAAATCTCTGCTCGGATTAGTCTAATGTTGTTGTTACTTCAGCAGACTGCAAGGCAATGCTGCTGCACGCTGCCAACAACTGGACGCGAGTAGAAGTGCAGCCACCGAATTGTTTTTTTTCCCCACCAAAAACACACGTGTAAGAATCGATATAGACAGATTTTGAATCGATACAAGTAGAGCTGAAACGAATACTCGAGTAACTCGAGTTTAAAAATTGATCCGAGTTATTTTATTCGCCTCGAGGAATCGTTTAATTTTGCCAGCGTCACGTTCTGCCCGGACTACTTTTAATGCGGGACAACGTGCTGACGTCTGTAGAGGAAGAAGCAATAATACCTGATTGCAACCAACAGTCGCTACAAACTACGCCAACGTTGCTACAAACATGATGCTGCGGTGGTAGCAGCTAGCGTCTGATGCGTCTCATAGAGATCAAATGCTTATGAAACTAGATGCGAAATGACAGACTGGCCGGCATGAATAAACAGCCGCCATCTTAAAGCAGTTGACTTCTCAGAGCTAATAAATAAGATTAACCTTACTGTACCTTGCTAACGTAACGTTAGCCCTGCGGAGGGCTAGGTTTCTACTAATTATGACTACTGTCGATGCGTGGCTAATGTTTCTTACATACAGGCTTTATTTAATCTGTAAAAACTCAGCGCTGTAGAGTGATAAGGGTAAAATAAAAACTGTCAATTTTAGCTCAGTAGTCATTGCTGGATAAAACACCAAGTAGCACTGGTGCCTAATGTGCTCCAATACCGCAGGTATCATCCATTTGTTTTGAACACTGCAAAAACTCCAAATCCTATCAGAATTTACAATATAGACTAATTTAAAAGTACAACTTAAAGATACCTTAACAAATGGAAATTCAATTTGAAATGCGTGGGAAAAACACCTAGCTTTTAAGTGTTGTGTTTAAGTGGAATGACATTTTTAGGTAAGAAATAAGATTTTTTTGAATGTACATATATATATATATATATATAATTGTTGGCTGTTTTCAACAATGTACATTGACAATAAAGACATTGATTGTCTGAAAAAGGTTCAATTTTAGGTGAAATGTCTTGTTTTCTCATGTATATTTGTAATTGCTCTTTACCTTAAAAAAAATGTTTTATCCGATGACTCGATTAATCGACAGAATTTTCAGTCGAATACTCGATTACTAAAATATTCCATAGCGGCAGCCCTAGATACGAGTATTGCGTGACGTAGTCTGGCAATATATCTCAGAATAGATTTTTTTTAATAACCCCTGTATACATGGTTTTTCCAAACACTTGAGGGTCTGAAAAACAGGATCCATAAACAATATTGGAGCTGTATCTGCCGGATAAAAGACCTAAGTCATGAAATTATTGAGAACTTGCAAGCAAAAGCTTAGGTAATTCATAACTGCCGATGTTGACTGTTAGTAAATATTTTCAGATAATTATGTTACAGTGCATTCTTGTTTTTCTATTGGCTATTTTGTTTGTCGGCGTCCGGACCTCCAGTTTGTAATAAAGCAATTCATTCACTTGTAAACCCGCCGTCTGGATAATATTACAACAATTGCGGCTTCTACTCAAATTCTTCATCTCCCTTTCGCTCATAAACACAGAGGAATGCATGAAACAGAGCGGAATGAGTCATCCGAACCGGCCGAAATGAATTTCAATTCCAAGGAATGTCTGCAAAATGCCTGATGTCCCCCTCTTTAAATGGACACGATGAGTCTTTTGTTTTTGTCAAATGGCGTGACTTTGTGGAACTGCGGATTTTAGAACGCATGTGCGCATATGAGAATGTGTTTCGCGGCAGGGCTTAGCGGGACTCGGCTTTCTTTTGCCTTAGTCCCGCCGCGATTTACAGGACTTCAACAATGTTCCCCTACGCTCTCTAGTACCATATGTCATCATAGTGCAGCTCTCGGAGGTTGACACTGAACTGAAATTCATCCGTCCCCATCGAGGATCCTGCTGGGCAGAACCAGCTCGACCGGAGAGAATGTTTTTACTGTATTTACCTTTTCCAACTGTTAGTCTTTAATTGTGTGTGTGTGTGTGTGTAAGGCAGCTTTTTTTCTTGGCAGCACTTGTGAGAGCACTTGTGACCTCACTGCACATTAAGTGGGGCCCAAAAGCAAAAGCGCTGGCATTGCAATAAAAGACCAAACGAAAAATACAGTCACACCTTATAATAATAGAAACCAAAGACATGTCCTTGGTGCCGTGGTTCTCAAAGTGTGGTGCGCGGGCGCCTTCTAGTGCTACGCGAAAGGGTTATTTGTTCAAACAACCTTTTTTAATCCGTGACATTACATTCAGTTGTATTTAAACTGTAAAAGACTCAATGTGTTAGAACTGTTTCTTTTCAAATGATTAAGAGTAACTTCTAAGAAGTCTTTTTGTTTGTTTGTTTGTTTGTTTGTTTGTTTGTTTGTTTTTTTAAACCGTAGCTTACAACAATACCTAAAAGTAAGGATGTTCCGAGCACATATTTTTGCATGTGCGTTGGAGTCCGAGTCACCTGGTTTTGAGGATCTGCCGATACTTAGTCCCGATCAGATACCTTTTTTTTCCCTCCGTTTGAACAAAGCCTTGTTGTTTTTGTCAACGATGACGCAAATATTTTGTAGATGAAACTTTTTTTTCATGACGAGATGATAACGAGCTAAAACCGTGTCTTAGGAGTCTAAAACATAACGAGACGAATGCCATTTTTTGTTTGACAAGACGCGAACGAGACGAAACGTGAAAAAAATATATAAACATGTACCCCTTCGTTTTGGACAGATTTCATGTAACTGCCAAAAACAACACCCAAATGACTGAAAATATACAGCGTGACTGTGGTTGGCAATGCCACTGCATCTAAATCAGCGACTTTTGACATGTGGGTTGAAAATAATGACATCATTTATAATGGTGGAGCTGAATGGTGAGAGTGACAGTTTGGATGGTTATATCCACAAGCCAAAAACAAGCAGATGTGAGTTACCCTTCCAGGGGTGTCAACGTCATTTTAGTTTGTGAGCCATAGTTAAATTTGTGGTCCATAGAGCTATAAATATTCACCCACATTGTATTAGTACCCAAAAAATAAAGTACATTTGGGGTGGTTGGGGGCACATTTATAGATTATGAGTCATATTAACAAAAACAGTGTATGTACATGCACATTTTATACAACTCTTTTAGCTTTTTTCATTAATGATGTCATTCTTAACAACCACAGCTGACTCATCACACCTTACAAAGTTGAGATAAATTTCAGATAAAGGGTATAATCATCTTCATTGCTTATGTAATTTTAATTGAACCCTCTTAGCTATTTGAACATTATCATTAGCTCTTCAGGCCACACTTATTAGAATTTGTCTTATTTTTCTTTTTAAATGAATTGCAATCTGTTTTTATTTATTAAAAATTTCATGATTTAAAAGTTTTTTGTTTTATATGAATTTATACATATGTGGTGGAAAACACAAACAAGGCTGAAAAAGCACTTTCTGCTTTTGCACCCCTCTTTAAACTAAACTGCTGTATTTTAAGCCTAAAAGAACTTTTGTGTTTTGTTGAACAATATGTTTATATGTTCCCATAGCAGTTTCATGGAGCATTAAGCACCCTGAAATATTTTTAATTTGTTTGTTTTACCCTGGAAACCCCCTTTTACAGACGTCGCGGAACCGCTTTTGTTTCAACCCAGCCATAAAACCAAGGTAATTAATTATATTTATTATTCAAAATGTCTATCATTTTTAGCTTAGAATCATTAATTGATGTCTAATATTTAGTAAAAAAAAAAAAAAAAAAAAAGATTTAAACAAATTACATCACAATGAAAAATATAGTGTCTGTAAAAAAGTCAAGGATATCCACCTCATAACTATCGCTTAATTGTATTTTTTTGCTTCTGTCGCGTTTTCCCCAATATTTTGGATGATGTATAATTGATCTGAACAAAGAAAAATTGAAAAAACAACATATTTAAAAGGGTAAATATTTGAAAAAGAAAATCTCGACCACTCCTTGATGTCTGGGATTTCTGCACTGCGACCCCTGTTATACTACCGTGTTTCACCCATAAATTCCCCTACATGTCCGGCTGTGGCCATTCACAGCTGTGTCTTGACACTCGGCGAGACATGCTACACGGAGTTATTGGATCGAAACAAGGTAAGCACCTGATAATATCTCGTTAAAATCATGGTGTCTTTATGCTCTCTCATGTGCTCACCTCGAGTTAGGGTTAAATTTTTTTTAAATGCCCTCTTGTTCAAAATTTTTCTTCCCCTAGAAAATTGAGATTTTCAGCTTTCCAATAATGTATCACACATGCATATAGGACAATTTTGAAATTTGGCCAAGTCGGGGGGCCTCAGAGTGGAACTTCAAGTCAACTGAATACTGTATATTATATAATGTATATTATTACTCATGGATCTTTAAAAAAAATATTTATCATTATTTAAATACAGGTACTCCCCGGGTTACGAACGAGTTCCGTTCCTACACTGGCGACGTAACCTGAATTTTCGCGTAAATCGAAATTAACCCTTTAAGTACCCCAAAATACCCACTAAATCTCAAAATAACTACCCAAAAACATGTATTATACGTCATTGCACTGTCCTCGCCAAGACTTTGGAACTAAGAAATAGCTAGACAGCAAGCTAAGCTCCGAAATGACGATGTCAGACTTTCGGGTGGTTTGCTGACTTTATTCAGCTCCTCATCACATCAACACTTGCTGAATGAAACTGAAATAAAAGTGAAATTAAGTCAGTCTCATCTTCAATAACAGCAATTAAATTTTTTTGTTTACAATTAGCTGATGATACAGCAATAACAAACGATTAGCCCGTATCAGTTAGCGTCCGCACATCATCGAAAACAATCACATAAACTCGCCCCAAGTATTCGACCACAATTGAAAACGCACAATAAACAGTACAAAAGGAGTTTTTCACAGCCGTCGCCTCTGGATGCTTCACAAGCTACAAATGTGGGCGCAGGCTGTCACCTCTTCACTCGGCTGCTTGTGCGTGCCGCGGGTCGTTACTGCTGTGAGTGGGGAGGGCGGGTGTGTAAATGCGAAAGTACAACCTGCTCTACGCTTCCTGCGCCAAAATAAAAACATGCATCACAAAACAAAAGTCAACATTTAAAAAAAACAACAACAAAAAACAACGAGACGCAGGCGTCGTCAAGTCGAAATCTCGTAAGTCGGGTCTGTGGTGACCCGGAGACTACCTGTAATTGTTTATTTTCCCCCAAATGGATCTTGCAATTAATTAATTCCATTTATTTGAATTACATATACTTTGTTTATACTAAGTGAATATATAGACAGTAGGGGTGTAACGGTACACAAAAATCTTGGTTCGGTACGTACCTCGGTTTTGAGGTCACGGTTCGGTTCATTTTCGGTACAGTAAGAAAGCAAAATGCAAAATATAAATGTGCAAGTTGTTTATTACACACGTTTCAACAATAGGAACATTATCCTATACAAAGCTAGAATTCTGCTCAAAAAGTAGCGGGTATTTAAAGATAATAATCCACTAACAATTTGCCTTTCAGACCCCGCGTATTGGTCAGCTTTCTTTCTGAAAGAAAGACGAAAAAATAAGTCCTGTGCTAAAGAGAAAAGCAATCCCAATGACAAAGATTTTAACATGCATTTTACAAATGAAATGCCTCAATGAATCACTTTTTTCCCTTATGAAAGGTTTTCAAAAGCTTTATTGGTGGATTTTTTCAAGTTAAAGCGCCACACAGAAATTAATCAATTTAATTGTGTAAGCAGGATCTATGTATTGTTATTCTTATTATTTAATTACAGGTGTTTTAGCTCATTTCAATATATTTTATTTAAATTGGCTATCATTTATTTTATTATGTGTTTATATTTTACAAATGTGATGTACTATTCATTTATATTGTTTATTTTATGTTGTATAACTTTAGTTCCTATGTGAATATTAGTTTTCTACTTGTTTTGTTGTGGTAGGAGGGTTTTGGAATGAACACGGGGCCGTGTTGGTTATTATTATAGCAGAGAAGACAGCAGTAAATCAACAAAGACATGTCAACTGTGCCCCGATCTACCACTCAAGAGATCTGATGGACTCAAAAAGTGGGTTACGATTGCATATTAGCTTGAAAATCGACCGGATCCACCATATTTTTACACGAGCGACTTCCGGTCTGCCCGATCCTAGCTACCGGTAGTAGTATTGAGGCAGGAGGGCCGCGTCTCGCGTCAAATAATAAACTCTGCTGTTCTTTTCGCGTGCGTAGCGTTGAGCCGCTTCTAGGACGCATGTAACACGCGGCCGCACTGCGACTGGTGTGCATTGGCTGATTGACTTTAACGGCTGGGTTTCACTGCGCTCTCGCGGCGGCCACGTTGTCGCGCCGTTGACGTTTCTTACTGTCCTACCGTGTTGGTCCTCATTATAAGTAGAGAAGACAGAGTAAATATAATCTACACAAAGAAACTGTAACCCGATTGAGTCACAGCTTCGAAAAGTAAGGGTTACATTACGTCAGAAACTCGTTCGGTACGCCTCCGTTCCCTTCCGAGCACCAAGTGCCGAAACGGTTAAATACGATGTACCGTTACACCCTTAATAGACAGATATACTATATGATTGCCCATTGAAAAATTCATGCAAGCAACAGCAATACTACAATTGGATGTCAAATTGGGGCCACAAAACATTGGCCTGCTGGCCGCAATTGGCCCCTGGGCCACAAAATTGAGGCCCCTGTCCTATATGAAAGTAATTGGGAAAAAAAAAAAAAAAAAAAAAATCACAATTCATTCATGAAAGGGTTAAACAAAGATGACGACCAGTACAGTATTTTTCAAAATTTCTATCTCGAAATATTTCTCTACATTTATTCTAACATCACTGTATTCCTCTCATTTCAAAGGTGGCAATGGATTTTATATGTACTGTAATTTTCGCACAGCTGTCCTCAATGTATTATGGGATATTTACACCGAAAGATATTAACCGGCAACACTTCATTTACGAGCAGCATTATAAGACCAAATGAACCACCATGAAGCTTTGAACCAATTGGCTGCAAATCTTTGGCCATCACTGCTCCCTTGGGGGAGACAGTCAACCTCTGCTGTCAACACTGTTGTTGTTGTCCAACATGCCTCTTAGCATGCATTGCAGCGCTACAGATGTAAATAACAATCAAAATTCATGTTCTCTGCTAATTATTTCTTCAGTTACTGTTCCAGTTGTTTCATTAATGGCTAGTTATGTTATTTGGTTACACTTTATTTGACAGTGGCGCCACAAGTCTGTCCATCTTAGTTATGACATGACACTTTCATGAGCATTAATGAATGCTTCTAACAGATGGCATTTAGTGTTATTTGGAAATAATCTCACTTTTGAATGGCTGTAGAAGATCCAAGCTGGAGTTAGTGACATAATTGGCTGGATGACACTTAATGACATAAGCATTCAGTAAGGCTCATGATAGCCGAGGTGGGAATCTTTCGATGATTGATGACCCCCCCCCCCCCAAAGCTATTAGCTGCTTTTAATGTTTCGTACATTAGTTACAAAAATTGTACAAAAAGCTTCTCAGGCTTAAATAAATGACTATTTCAGTATCAAGTTAACAGTTCAAAAGAGTAAATAAAATACTCAAGTCCCCATTCTATATCAGAAGCTTTAAACTACATTCAATTCATTTCATGTTGTGAATCAACCGTTAAAGTTGTTAAAATTGCTCCCGTGATTCCATAATTTCCCTTCTGTCTGCTTTCGACCTGTGAAAGTTTTAAAACTCTTTTAAAGATAGATTCAAGTCAAGATTTTGCAGATTGAGGAGTATTTTAGATTAAAAAAAAGTTAATTGGGTTCGCCAGGTTGGGAGGTTTGCTGGTCGGTGGCCTGCAAATTCCCTGCTACTAGTACCCTGTAATCCAGTACTACCTGTTTAACCGTCTCATCCACTATCTCCTTCTGGAGATTGCTGTGGAGGGTGGCTGGACACCCTGATGGAATGAAAAGTAAGATCCATCCACAAGGGCGCTGGCTCAGGTGAGCCAACAGCAGCCATCCAGCAAAAAGGACAAGGACAGTCTGTTGTAAAACCTACGACTCGAGGACCTCGCTGTCACCGTCCCAGCTTGCTGGGCCATGACAGATGAACACCGGCTGTAAAGGGTGGGGCCAGGACCGCGCACACTGTACTCCACCTTAAAACTCCACTGCGCAGGCTCGAAGGACATGCTCACAGGTTCGCTTGGAAGGTTCGCCACAACAGACTTCTAAGGGAAGTCTACTGCTTTGAGATGGCGACTGTTTACTAATGCCGGCAAATCTGTCATTTTGCATCTAGTTCTGTGTGTATATGATATCTATTATCTACCGCGGGATTATGTGGACGTAGTTTGTAGCGGCGGTCGGCAGCAGTCAGGTATTATTGTTTTTTTATCTAGTGGCATGAGTCGAGCCAGAGCCGTGAGTTGAGCATTGTCATTACCCAGGTAATGACAAGCCCGATGAGCCCAAATAAATCACCAAATAAGGCACATTGGATTATAAAACGCGGGATTCAAATTGAGAGGAAAACGTAGTGGCTTATAGTTTGAAAATTGTGGGTATTAATTAAATGTGTCTGTGAAAGAAACACAGAATACGAATAAATAAATGTGCTATGTAAATTGTGGTGTAAAATTCTAAATTGAACGAAATGTGTGATTACTGTATTTTCAACACATCACATCTAAATCGAAATGAGCGCTGTTTTGCCTTTGACGATTTATTTTCAGGAGAGAGATTCACCTTGCTGGCATTGAGAGGCTCTCTGGTTGGGGATAATTTATGCAGAGCATCATGGCAACAAGTGCCCACTGCCTGTGTTGCCATAGCAATTTTCCTGTCACTCCCCTAGACTTTCTGTGTATTGCCACGGAAACCAATATATTCTTTCATCTCCTTGTCGAGGATAACAAATTGCATGCTGCAGCTCTATGTATATCTGGGTTTGCATTAGTCACCCAAGTGCGTGATGGAGGTCATTCGCTTTGCACCACAACTGCTGCAAATGCAAAACCACCCACTGTTCTTGCTCTGAGGCAGTGGTTAGAAAAAAAAATGACAGAAAGTACCGTAATTTCCCGAAGATAACGCACACTTTTTTTCCCTAAAATCAACTTGTAAAATCATGGTGCGCATTATACACGGGAACATGGATGGAGACAGAAATATATATATATATAAATAACTTTTTTTTTTTTTTAATTTACGCGGCCATGTTGTGTTGAAGAAACGTATGCAGCGATCCGTTCCCGACCATTACGGTACCTAACGTCACTATTTTGTTTCAGTAATACTCCACTCTGATCGGCCGAATGATTTCATCTGTGTTAAATTCTGCTTTTTTCACTTTTCATAAAGCACAGAATTTAGTTTCTTGAACTCATTTGAGTCAACGTTTATTGCAGCTCCGCAACTCGGACCATAACAAACGTAACATAACACAGACTTCCTGTGTCCGTCTACTATATCTGTCCCTCGGGAAACTCAAACCCAAATAACAATAGTTCATATTGTTACTGTCGAGTCGACAGCGATGAGCTCTCTCGGGTTTCCGACTTACGTTCTCACTTTCATTTAACCGTATCAATCCAAGGAAGAAACATTTATTCAGCATGATGAAAAGAGCGAGTTATACAGCAGCCTTTAACACTAGAAAACCCAAGGAGGGATCAGTTGATGAATATACCTTTTGTGCCCAGAGAGGGATCATCTGATCCTAATTTGCACATCTATTGTGGTCGTTGATGGTGGTCGTTTGTTACTCATGCCTACGGACAATTTGGAATGATCAATCAGCCTAGCATGCACGTCTTAGGAATGTGGGAGGAAACCGGAGTCTTTTTCTATCTCTACATAGAGAAAGAAAGAAAAAAAAAAAGCAAATGTGTATGTATGTGGGAATGAAGCATTTAGCTACAGTAAATATGCCACAGACCTAATGTGGATGTGTAGCTGAACAGGTTGACTTTCATAGTATATTGAACTATATTTTAGCAATCCTTTTTTTTTTTTTTTTTTTTTTTCATCTTGAATCCATTTCCAGCAGGCTTATAATGTAGACTCTAAGCCTAAACCAATGTAGGATAACAAAGACAAAATAACCGAATTTCAATCTCTGAAAGATTTATTTAGAGCAAAACAAAAAACTGTACAGTGTACGGTATACAATCCTGACACATCACTGGGTAAGGCGTACAGCATGAGCCACAAGTCAATTTCTGACACACGAGACATTTTTTTTCCCCCCATACACTTTTTTATTTGGCAGCGCCTCCTTTTTGCTGGTGGACTGTGTGTCATGGGAACAAATAAATCTTTCAGAAATTAAATTTGGGTTGTTTTGTCATTGTTATCCTATGTTGCTTTACACTAGAACCACCAGGGGTTTTGGTGCTTCCTAAAACTACCAAGGGTGTCCCATTTTGGGACACCCTGGGATCCGCCCCCAAGCCGAGCCCATCTCATTTCTACCCCTCGGCCCACCCCTCGGCCCACCCCATGGCCCTTCAAATGAAGCAATAAGGGGTAGGGGTAAGGTGTAGGGCTTGAAACATCACCCTAAGAATTGGGACACCTCTTTACACTCGCGTACGTCATAAGTCCGTTCGAACAGTTGTTATGTAACCAAAAGCGATGATAAAAAGTGCACTAAGTGCACTTGTGCGTTTAGCAAAACTGAAAAACAAAACAAACATTACAAATGAAGAAACACAATGAACAAGCATTACAATAAGTGGTGTCGATTTTTAATTTAGTACACCCCTAAATAGTGCACTTTTTATCGTGATTAATTTTTTTTAACTATCACTTTTCTGACTGAAGAAAACACATTGAGAGTAGATAATACTGGTCATCAGCTGTTAGAGTATTATTTGGATGTATCAAGCTTGTTTCATTGAATTTAAGCAAAGCAAACAAAACAAACACTTGTAACAAACGGAAGGGTCCACAACACATGCACACAGATGTGGAGCACTAGTTCAGTTTAATTTAGTTTTGTTTCAAATTCAAATATGGTTTCAAATTCAATGTAATATTTACACCATTGTATGAAACCTGAATGATAGTTTGTTTCTGAACCAAGAGTAGTATTTACTAGTTTTGCATATTTTTTTCCAGCCATTTCATGTGAGGTGTTTTTCTTGTTACCACCGTTGCTTGGTGTGCTTAGTTGTAGTATTTCTAAATATCTATGAATATAAATGTATATCCACAGTAAATTGATAACTGATCTTTTCAAAAATGTTTTTTTTAACATGTAGAGGGTATTCAAACAAATACATCCGAATGAATTAGAATTATTAAAATACTGTTATCAAAATATTCTCAGAAGTTTAGCAGTTTAGTGTCAAGTAAGAAATAAGTGTCTGACAGTCAGGCTACTTTAGCTGAAGAAGGGGTTGGGGCGAAACAGGCTCAAGTCAGGCTACTTTAGCTGAGGAGGGGGATGGGCAAAAACCTTGCTGAGAGAGGCTGCTTTCTCTTTCGCTACTACGACTAGTCAGGCTACTTTCAGACACTTATTTCTTACTTGCCTACTGTAGGTTGATAAATTTGTAGGTAGATTTTTGTATGTCTTAGTCAATCCAAAAAAAAGGTTCCTTCAATCAAAGTATATATTTTCAATAGAAAATAAAAGTCACTTGAATGAAAGCAAACTGTGTTTGAATGCAAAAGTTGCCTGAATGATAGCTTGTTTCTGAACCAAGAGTGGTATTTACTAGTTTTGCATATTTTTTTCCAGCCATTTCATGTGAGATGTTTTTCTTGTTACCACTGTTGCTTGGTGTGCTTAGTTGTAGTATTTCTAAATATCTATGAATATAAATGTATATCCACAGTAAATTGTTAACTATTGTTTTCAAAAATGTTTTTTTAACATGTAGAGGGTATTCAAACAAATACATCCGAATGAATTAGAATTATTAAAATACTGTTATCAAAATATTCTCAGAAGTTTAGCAGTTAGTGTCAAGTAAGAAATAAGTGTCTGATAGTCAAGCTACTTCAGCTGAAGAGGGGGTTGGGGCGAAACAGGCTCAGTCAGGCTACTTTAGCTGAGGAGGGGGATGGGCGAAACAGGCTCAGTCAGGCTACTTTACCTGAGGGGGGTTTAGGCAAAACCTTGCTGAGTGAGGCTGCTTTCTCTTTCGCTACTACTATTAGTCAGGCTACTTTCAGACACTTATTTCTTACTTGCCTACTGTAGGTTGATAAATTTGTAGGTAGATCTGTCTATGTCTTAGTCAATCCCAAAAAAAGGTTCCTTCAATCAAAGTATATATTTTCAATAGAAAATAAAAGTCACTTGAATGAAAGCAAAATGTTTTTGAATGCAAAAGTTGCCTGAATGATAGCTTGTTTCTGAACCAAGAGTGGTATTTACTAGTTTTGCATATTTTTTTCCAGCCATTTCATGTGAGGTGTTTTTCTTGTTACCACCGTTGCTTGGTGTGCTTAGTTGTAGTATTTCTAAATATCTATGAATATAAATGTATATCCACAGTAAATTGATAACTGATCTTTTCAAAAATGTTTTTTTTAACATGTAGAGGGTATTCAAACAAATACATCCGAATGAATTAGAATTATTAAAATACTGTTATCAAAATATTCTCAGAAGTTTAGCAGTTTAGTGTCAAGTAAGAAATAAGTGTCTGACAGTCAGGCTACTTTAGCTGAAGAGGGGGTTGGGGCGAAACAGGCTCAGTCAGGCTACTTTAGCTGAGGAGGGGGATGGGCGAAAACCTTGCTGAGAGAGGCTGCTTTCTCTTTCGCTACTACGACTAGTCAGGCTACTTTCAGACACTTATTTCTTACTTGCCTACTGTAGGTTGATAAATTTGTAGGTAGATTTTTGTATGTCTTAGTCAATCCAAAAAAAAGGTTCCTTCAATCAAAGTACAGTGATACCTCAGCTCACGAACGCTTAAGCTCACGAACTTTTCGCCTCAAGAACATTAAATTCGCGAGCATATAGTCTCTGCTGACGAACTAGTTTTCGGCGGACGAACCAATTCACGCGGTCGAAAAGCGCCACGAGAAGCTGACGCACGCTCACGGCGTCCCAGTTCGTCCCCTCACTTTCGTTGAGTGCGGACGTGGTTTGTGTTTGATAGACATTTTGGACCATATTGAGTGTACTTTTGCTATTATGGGACCGAAAAAGAGTTACCTACAGTCCTTATGGAAGGTGACTCGTGTCACCAATTCGCCCTCGACTGGTAATTGGCGGTGCTTTCAGCTTCCCACCGTAGTGAGAAGTGGACCGGCGAGTCACGTTGGCTCGTTGTCGTCGGTTGTCTTCGGTTCGACTGATTTCCTCTCCAGAAAGGTGGCGGCGTGCATACAAACACCCAGAGGCGTCGGATGGCTTTTATTAACAACCAAAAGCATGTGGGGGGCACAGCAGTGGAGTCTACGCTAACTGCGCACTTTGCTGGTAACACTCTCCTTCCAAACAGTAACTCCCTCCCTCCCTCCTCCTCCCACTCCATTCCATCAAGCCATCAACTACCATCACAAAGGTAAATAAAACGACTTTATTATACAGTACAGTTTATTTCTTTAATTATAATACAATAGCACATTTATTATACATAAAATAAGGTATATTTTTGTGTAGTTTTAAGGCTTATTTAGTAGAAAATTATGTTTTATGGGGACCTGGGAACAGATTATTCTCATTTTAATGGTTTCTTATGGGAAATAAATGTTCGGAAGACGAACTTTTCGCCTTACACACACTTTCTGGGAACCAATTATGTTCGTGAGCTGAGGTATCACTGTATATATTTTCAATAGAAAATAAAAGTCACTTGAATGAAAGCAAACTGTGTTTGAATGCAAAAGTTGCCTGAATGATAGCTTGTTTCTGAACCAAGAGTGGTATTTACTAGTTTTGCATATTTTTTTCCAGCCATTTCATGTGAGGTGTTTTTCTTGTTACCACTGTTGCTTGGTGTGCTTTGTTGTAGTATTTCTGAATATCTATGTATATCAATGTATATCCACAGTAAATTGTTAACTGATCTTTTCAAAAATGTTTTTTTAACATGTAGAGGGTATTCAAACAAATACATCCGAATAAATTAGAATTATTAAAATACTGTCAAAATATCCTCAGAAGTTTAGCAGTTTATTGTCAAGTAAAAAGTGTCTGAGAGTAGCCTGACGCCCAACCCCCTTCCACAGCTAATGGCTGGTTGCAAGTAAAGAAACAGCAGCCTGACTTGTTCAAACACATTTTGCTTTCATTCAAGTGACTTTTTTTTCTCGATTGAAAATATATATTTTGATTGAAAGAACTTTTTTTGGCTTGACCAAGAAATAAACAAATCTACCTACAAATTTATCAACCTACAGTAGGCAAGTAAGAAATAAGTGTCTGAAAGTAGCCTGACTAGTAGTAGTAGCGAAAGAGAAAGCAGCCTCACTCAGCAAGGACTCGGCAAAAGGATGACCGGAAGTTAAAAAAAAAAAAAAGGACGACACTTTTTATATTGCTATATGTGCTTTGTGACTATCTGTAAGGACCTCTGTGAAGTCCCCCCCCCCATCAGACGCAAATTTATATAGAAATGATGTCAATCGTTTGTGCTGTAAAAGTTTTGTTTGAGCTGCTTTCGTTGTAGAGATACTTACAATTCTTATATAGGTAAATCTGAGGTCAGCTAGCCCCCCATTTCAATTAACAATTGTGTCAATCGTTTGTGCTGCAATGGTTTTGTAGATCAGTATTATGCTTTTATTCAGATATTAATTTCGAGTGGTTACGTCACTCGTAGCTTTTCCTTAGCTTAGCTCCCGTGGCTAATGCAGCATACCAACTCCCAATAACAGAGGGGTGTCCTAGCTACCTACCTAACAAGCACGATCATAACACAAACAAATTCGGGTCCGTTTCGCAGTAAATTGGGGGGCTTTAGATATTAATTTTGAGTGATGACGTCACTCTAAGCCCCTCATTTACTGCAAAATGGTCCTGAAGTGCTGCCATTGGTATGCTCTATGAGCCACGGGAGCTAAGCTAAGGAAAAGCTACGAGTGACGTCACCACTTAAAATTAATATCTCAATAAAAGCATAATACTGATCTACAAAACCGTTGCAGCACAAACTAGCACAAATGACAGACACAATTCTGAATTGAAATGGGGGGCTAGCTGACCTCAGATTTACCCAAAAAGAATTGTAAATATCTCTAGAACGAAAGCAGCACTAACAAAGCTTTTACAGTACAAACGATTGACATCATTTTAATATAAATATGTCTGATGGGGGGGAGGAGGCCAACTTCACAGAGGTCCGTAGAGATGGTCAGATAGCACATACAGCAATATACAATATGTCGTCCTTTTTTTTTTTATCTTATTTTTTTTGTACTTCCAGGTCATCCTCTTGCCGTCGTGTTGCGGGATTTTTGCTGCTGTGTCTTTGCATTTGCCTTCTGAGCCATTCGTGCTGCGAACCATTTGCTGTTGTGTTGTGGCAATTAGGGTTCGTGCTTTTGCCAATTTGCAATCGCGCTTTAGGAACTGGGGATCGTATTGTGGCGGTTTGCATTCATGCTTTTTTTCTTTTGCAAAGCGTTTGCAATTGGGGTTCATGCTTTTTTTTATTTGCAAAGTGTTGAGACTTTGCATTTCGCCTGACACCTCTCAGCCACCATAATTTCCTGCTCCTGTTCAAATCCACCCCGCCAGTCGACTGTCGTTCGCTCACACTAGCTCGGTCATCAAGATAAGCACATCCCCCGCCCCTTGACGTAGTTAGCACTTTGCATTCAGAAAGCCACATGGCAGAGCTGATCACACTTGGGTTGGGTTGTGAGACCAAAACATTTGAGATTTTTTTGTCGTCACAAATGTATTGATTATTTCATTCATTATAACTTTATACACGTTGCAATGGTCTGTGCGTTTGTTTATTTCATATATATACATAAAGTTGCCTGTGTGTGCTATAGGAGAAGAAGAAAAAATGGGCAGAGCAGTGAATGAATAAAATAAAACCATATTCAAAAATAAAACTCTCAAATAATAACTGAAACTATCATGGCAAGAGTCAGTGTAAACTGACCAACCCTTGTGGGTTAGAGTAAGGTTGTTTGCTTGTGTGCTTGAGTGGCCTATTTGAGAGACAATGACACACTCATTTGCACATATACAGATGCTAATTGTGGATACCCAGAGTTGTGGGGATCATCTGATCCCCTTCTGGGCTTTCCAGTAGGCTAAAAAAATGTTGGGTTTTCTAGTGTTAAAAGAAAAGTCACATCTGTTTTGTTTTCTCCTGGATTCTGGTAAGATCAAGAAGTTATCAGATCATATTATTACCGTACATAGTGTCAGTTTACGGTAATGTTTTGAACTACCAATGTGCTATGCTTGTGCTGTGTTTCACCAGTCAGTAAAATGACATTTCTGTATCTGTACACGAGCTCTGTTTTCTTTTATTCTTCTATTTATTGGTGCTAAAATTAGGGTGCGCGTTATACAGGGGTACAATAATTTTCCTAGATTTTACAAGTAAATTTGCGGTGCGCGTTATACACAGGTGCGCCTTATATTCGGAAAATTACGGTAACACCTCAAAGAACATAATAACATTAACTGATTGGCTGCCATTGACGGGGTTGAAGATCTGTTCATATTAAATTCTCAATCATTTTGAATCCTGATGCTGACGTATGCTAACAGCTACGGTGGACGCTCCCTGGCGAGAAATCCAGCATATGCCGCTTTCTGTACCAACAAAACCAGGACCAAAACACAACAAATCCAGTGGAACCTTCTATTATTTCGCTGTTGCAGAAACCGGAAAATGCTGGATTTCTTCGCAGGACTAATCATTATCGTCATCGTGTGCAATCTGCGGATTTTGTGAGATTTCTGTATTTTGCACTTTCACTAAATCTATACACAGCTTCACTGTACACCTGGTGTATATGAGGTGTGTTTATTGATGTTCAGCTGTTTGGATAAGCTATGGCCTACAGTAGTCACGTTCTCTGTTTTCGGTTGCATATAAAACCATTGAAAACCGGTGTCTTTGTAGACGCGCCAGTAATAAAATGACCTTAATCTGGTGACTTTTTTTCCTCGTAAGATTACTTTAATCTCCTAATATTACAACAAAAGAAGTTTTGTGTTGACAGACTTTACGTCCTTACCTCTTCTCCACCCACCTCTCAGCAGTAATGTCAAGTACAGTATCGTTTTTTTGTTTGTTTTTTTTTAACGAAGTTTTTTGACGTCAATTTCCACTTTAAGTCTGATTTACGAGGAAATTTGGTTTATGTCGCCAGCCAGGGAACGGAACTCCCAAATTTAGAAAACACAATGCACATCTGGTAAAGTCAATTTAGTTATTCCAGCTATCTTTACACACAATTACAATCCACAAATGATATTTCAAGCAGCCATTATTGTAAAAACAGATACAAGAGGAACGTTTTCTCTTTGTGCTTTCGATTACAACCTTGAAATGACCCCTGAGCACGCAGAAAGTTGAAGAGATAAAATCTTTTTTTAATGTGTGTATATCTTTTGCAGATGATGCATGTCATAGTGGGAGCCTCCCTCCTCCTCTTCTTTGAGAAATCATCTTGAAGTTCACAACTGTTTACAATTACTGACCACCTGGACTGATCATCCAGCACTCTTTTCTTGTGGGTAGTACGTGCACGAATGCGATTCGCAGTTGCGCGGAGCAATTACCCAGTCAAAATGCACAGTTCGAAGTCAGCGAGTCCTTGCCAAAGACATGCGTGATATGTACAGCAGGTGTGAGAACCTCCGGGTAACTCACAATACGATAGTTAGATTTGGGACAAGAGTCAAGATACGGATCGAGTTTGAAGGAAATGGATCACGATATAATGACTAGATGCACTGCTGCATGATTTACGAATACTCTAGTCAAACCGCACTACTGACCCAGCAATCTTGCCATGAGTAGCCACCAGCCATTTTGTGGCGCTCATGAGGACAGATCCATTTCTGCTAACTATGCCACTTCATAAGCACAGACAAGTAATAGCATGTAATGAAATCAAAGGTCATTCAAAATCCCGCTCTCAAAACGAAACTAAAACATCACATAATAACAAAATAAAATTGCATAATTGGCAATTAATGAAACAACCGGAACAGTAACTGAAGAAGCAATTAACACAGAACAAGAACTGAAAGTTGTTGATACCCTCAACACTGCGTTCCATGGCGGGAGGCATGAGGCACGAATTTTTGGTGTTATTAGCAGGTGGCAGCAGAGCTTGTTTGTCTCTCCCAAGGTGAGTGAGAGAATATTCTAAACAGTGATGGCCAAATGAAGCTTCCTGAATCTATGAAGATTTGCGGCCAATTGGTTCTAAGCTTCATGTTGGTTCATTTGTACTTTTTATTTATTGTTTTGTCTGATATTCTACAATACAAGAGAAAAGGAAGCTATTTCTAACAAGAAAGAAAAACCTTTTTGTGAGAATTTTTCAGTGCAACATTTCTTTAAACAAATACAGAAACGCAATATTGTTTGCAACATTCTTGTCAACAAATCTTCAAGTCTTTCTTAACAGACACTTTCGTCGTGGGAAATTTCAGTAGCACCCTGTTCAGTGTATGTCTGTCCATATTTTGAATTTTACCAAACTATTTATACCTAACTATACTTATGTACCTGTGGATGAAATTAGAGCAGGGCTTTAAACCGAAAATTTACCGTTAGCGAAATTCTTCACCATGACCGATGTAATTTTGACCATGTCGGAAAAATCGGTAATTTAATGAAACAAGAAAATATAGTCTTTTAATCCCGCTATGACTGTGTTGTTCGGCTATGTTTATTCCCCTTTAAGAAAGCAGTCAGTGTGCTTACGTATGGAGTCACGTGGTTATCAGGAAACCAAACAAACAGAAGCCTGGTAAGCTAACGCTAGCGGCTAACGCTACAAGCAAATGTGATGGAGTGTGGCTTGAGGGAGGTTCGCCAAACTTTCACCCGACATTAAGTAGACTCTTGGCGGCATCCAGACGGGCTTTCACCCGCTGTCCTCCCTTGTTCTCAAGATTTCCGGAGAGGGTGCTTTCAGTGCTTTCTACGGGTAGCCAGGCCACAGGCTAACGCTACAAATGAACGTGATGGAGTCGGATATCGGCTCTATACTTGTCGAAACGGCTGAACTTAATGAGCGGATTGGGCACGGAATGCATCTAGCAATTAGTATGTCGCGTTATATTGTATCTCTGTCTGTGTGTGATTTCTCTGATAGCTTTTGTAATGGTAAAGCGTTCAGCATAAAGTACAATCCCATAGTGAAACTTACAATATGACCGTTTAATGGCCCCAGCTATTTTTCTCCATGTGCCTAATTCTGTGTCATTACTGCCATCATAAAATCTTAAATGTTTCATTTGCAGAAGATCAATACACTGTAGCTTTAATGTGTGTGTGTCTGTGTGGGGGTTCATGTGTGCTTGCATGTATTAAAAAAATGCACTGGTAAAAAAACACCTGAAACCTTGAAGTAAACACCTGTGTTGAGTAATTATGTCACAGCAGCCATAAACATGAAGTTGTGTTTTTGAAGTGTACTGTTGAAACTGTAAGTCATTTGTGTTCCAATGTCATGTTTGCACAGGCATGTTGATTTCGACAATGTACATTGTTCAAGCCATACAAGCTGTTATTAATGTTCATACCTGAATTCTTATTGTTTCAAATACATTTTTATATACTTCATTTTTAGACTGCATGTACAATTGTTAAATATATTAAATTGAAAGCTGGTAAATAAATCAATGAGAAACGGTTCATCTGTATTTCATGCATTGATTTAGATTTTCAAATTATATAACAGTCCGCTTGGGCAAATTTATCGTCATTTAACGTTATCGAGGTAAATCTGCTCAATTTACCGTGATACGTGCTTAAGGCCATATCGCCCAGCCCTAGATGAAATATCAAAGTTTGTGATCTAAATGTACCGCGAGTGCATTCATGGTAACGTGAGCGAGTCTTAAGTATTCTGTCCATTTTTCATTGTGTTGTGGCACATTTTTAGCAGCATGTGTCTTCTAAAAAAAATGATAATATTTTTAGCTGTTATTATTATTTTATATGGTAAATGGACAGTAGTTATATCGCACATTTATCTACATGGTTAACATGCCCAAAGCCCTTTACATTAACACATATTTACACACCAATGGTGCTGCTGCCATGCTAACCCACTGGGGGCAAATCAGGGTTCGGTCCCTAGCCTAAGGGCACTTTGTTAGAGGGCAGTCGTAGCCGGGAATTGAACCGCTGACCCTTTGGTCCAAGGACAACCCCAGCTACCAACTGCACCCCTATATCATCTGTTTATCACCTCCACTTCTTTCATCTTTTCATTATATTTGTCTAATTTTCTTATTATTTCATTATTTTGCGTTTTTAACTTGGTAAATTGGATTTAGCAATGAAATAGAAGTGTGATAGAAGTCAACTCAAATTCTAATGTTTGAATGGAAAGTTAAATGTTTTAAGAACACCTGCACGACTGCATGTGTATACATGTACTATAACTGTCTAAATCAGAGGATTAATAGGTTTCTGCACCTTTTAAAGTTGGCCTCAATCTGGCTTGAGGGAAAACAAAATGATGAATGGGTTACAACCAATCAATGAGATAAACTCATGAATCTGCATACTCTACTTGCAACATTGTTAATGAGCTCCAATAGAAGCCCAGCATGGAAAAAGAGTCACCAAAAAAAAGCAATACATTACCTAACTGCTAAATTTCAACAAAAGGCCACTGCAATGCATGCAGGGAATTCCAGGGTCAATTTCAGTGCAATCTCTTCCTCTCTGTCATTTTTCTTCCCAACATGTGCGGTGAGGGAAACAGCCAAAACAACTGGAACTAGCACTACTTCCGTTTACGTTGGCTAATTATCTGTTGCTGAACTACTTGACATAATCAATCAATATATATTCAATATAAATTGAGTGGGAAATAGGTATCACAATCGTTTAGCTTTTCATCTAACAATCAAAAACGTACTATATCATATACTGTATAGAGTCCATATCGTGAAATTTAATCATTTTTGCCCACTTTTTTTGACAGTAACTATAGGTAACCCCTGATTTGATCAAGTGATCGGAAATCGTGTCCGACTTTTCATTTTGAAGGGCTTAAAAAATATAATCAAGATGTAGAAGGATGTTTTATAAGAAACCCAAATAATTGATGTTTTGTACCACGCTACATCGAAACACAGCAAAAAAAAAAAAAAATTCAAAAGCGGAAGCGGAATACTGCCGTTAGGGTGTTGTGCTGGCTATCATCGGGAGCTAACAGTAAGATAGCATCACGCAAGTGTGAATTTGTACGCATTACAATATTGAAATATTTTACATTTGGATGTGGGGTTTTTTTCTCCCTAATTGGTGTGCAGTGGTGTGCAACCCGCGGCTCCTGAAACGCTTGCGCCTCTTTTGATGCAGATATATTAAATAAATATTTGATTCAAATGTATTCTGGCTCTTGCGAGATTGAACTAAAAAGTTAACTTCCCTTTGGTAGGTGAATCAGGCTCTCTGTTTGAAGTCTTTGTCAACAGAACCCTCTCACAAGTCACGATTTCAACAATTATTTAAAGTCACGGTTCCCTCTTGGAAGTTTTTGTGCCTGTAAGTGGTTCAAAGACTTGCCTTCCAAGTAGCAACCGTGACTTTACATAGTTGGTCAATTCATGACCTGTGTGTGTTGTGCGTAAAATGAAAGCACTTGAAATATGCACCATTGAATAACTACAAACAGTATAACCGTTCATACGGTTTAGCCAACTTAATTGTTTCAAATGTCAATTTGTGCCAAAGCTGTCCATTCATTCTGGCTCAAATTGGCTCCCTGGGTGTTTTAGATTGCCGACCTCTGCTGCCCGAGACTGTACGCTAACTCGTGAAGCACAAGAACATCCACAATAATTGAAAAATCTAGTATTTTCCAACCAACATTTGGTCAGGCTGTGAGAACAAATAGCTGAAAGAGAAAATTCAACTTTGCTAGTTGGCCCAGACATCAGATTCCCCCCCCTTAGAAATGAAGTTGTCATTTAAAACAATAACATTGCGTACTATTTTATGTCCTTTTGCCTTATGTGGCACCTTGACTTAAGTTTTGGTATATAAGTAGCAGAGTGTATTTTTCACTGATTTAAAGCTTGTGTTAATCCTATTAAGGCATTTTTAGTTTATATTTCACTGCAGTGGCAGGAACATGCGCCAACAAAAGTAAATCACATTCCCCTGCAATTCAGCCTTCTGATCTCCTTCCACTATATCCATTTAACACAGCAGGATCAGAGAAAAGTCCGTATTTTCCGCTTGGGTGCAACATCCCCCCCTCCCAAATCAATTTCTTGTTAATCCAGTGTGGTAGTTAAAGAGTTGTGGGATTATAACGCGCCGATCCGTTCTTCCAAATCCGGATGATGTGTTAAAACTCGGCAGTGGTCGCACGACAACATCTCTTAACATCTTAAAGGGAACTCCGAGTAACATGACATATTGGTTCTATGTGCTTTATTTCGATGCTGGTAATTTTGCTATTATATACAACATTTTTGAAATACTTCTGGGTACCTCACGATACGATAAGGTTTGCGACACAAGGCTCACCATGACGGCGATCTCACGAGATGACGATACAACAACTGTCAATACGTGGGTCAGGAAATCATTCTACAAAACAACTAATAAACAGGAAAAACAAGCTATTTTCATCTTTCTGCTATGAATCGGAACGAGTTTATCACTTGCAGTCGTCCGGTCCATTTGAATTTGGAGGGTGGCAGCGATGTACTATTTATTAGGGACGTCCCCAATCGTCGGAAATCGGGCCCAATCGGGTCATTTTTAGAAGATCTCAAGTCAAAAAGATTTTAGTCATTTTTAAAGGGCTGCTAAGCAAAAAAGGATAAGGATATTGTCAAAAAAAAATCTTTTGTAATTAATTGCTGACAGTGGCGCCTCCAGAAATTTTCATAGGGGTGATGGCATATCAGACTCCAGTTCCTTTCTCTTATCAACGCGCTGTAGAATTAAAGTTCAGACATACAAAATAAGAAAACACATCTATATTAAACACTGTAACGTTAGCACTGCTACACTGAGGTGAATGGGGGGAAAAAAAGGCAACCTACTTTAGCCTGCAATAAAACATTGGCAGTTGTCTCGTGAAAGCAAACTTGCGGTTAAAAGGTGACACTTCAAACATGAAAAATCGCTGGTTAACAGCATTTGCAAACGAGAAAATGAAGAAAAAAATCAATGACTGACATTACATGCAATGACAAAAAGTGCTTTTTTTGCGGAGTGTAAAGCCGAAGTTAGCTGTTTAACGAACGTACTTCCGGTGAACATTTCAAAATAAAAGCATGTCATGTTCGTCATATAAATAACAATTTCTGGAGTTAATCCCACATGCTTCAGAATTCAGATTCTACACTAAGAATACCTTTAAAATGACACCCTTTATGAAAAATCTGATTGGCAATGAATAATTATTATAATACTATTATATATACTACTATACTATAATATTAATGCTAGGTGTTTTTTTAAGAATTGTTTTGAATCATGTTGGAAAGGCGAAGTCAGTGTTCTGAATCTGTTTACATTCCATTCTTTTGCACTTGTTAATTCTATCAGCATTTGAACTCTTTTTTATTTGTGATTTATTATTGTTATTAACGTGTTTATTTGTACTTTAATAAATAATTGAAGTGTTCCAAAATGTTTTGGAGAATTGATAAGCGTCAACAAAAATGTGATTGCTAAAATAGTAAAAGAAAATTTTATTATTAGATTAGTCGACTAATTGTAAAAATAGTCGGCTGACTAATTGGGAGAAAATTAGTCGTTTGGGACAGCCCTAGTAAGTAGTCCCTTATTTAAAGAAAGTTTGTAGTGTTTACTTTGTAATCGCTGTATTCGCGGCTATTTTTAACTCAAAGTTGCAATTTCTGATCGGTCGGAAAATTTGGCAGAACACCGGGCACATGAAAAGGGCTATAAGCCGAGTATAGTGCTCTCCCGGCAGGGGGATGCGCGACAAGCCGCCGGTCGTCGGCCGAGGGGACAAGGAGCATGTCACCCACAAAATGCAAGCCACCTACATATCAAAATGATCCCAGTATTTGACATAATACAAAAGACAATTTTTACTCACTTCCTCGTAAGTCCCATGGTCCCACAGTAGAAGGGCTTGTTTTGGCCAATATCCAGCAGTGAAATGGGACCTTTTGAAACCCCAAAAAAGGCGCACACGCCTCTCCCTCATACCGCGAAATTTCTCTGCAGCCGTTTGGCTGGCGTGATGCGAAAAATAAACGCATTAATCCGCAAAATCTGCTGAATCCTTAGTTCTTCTCATACAACAGTACGTCTGTATAGTGAAGAGGACTCCTTCCTCTGTACACGTCACAGCGCCCTCTTTCTCTACTCGAGACTGTTGGCGGAAGTCACTCATTTTCATGGCGCGGGATTCAAAAAAACGAAGTAAATACTGTATAGCCATCGCTTCCACACGCCTCCAAGCGGTCCATTTCATTCAGGAGCATAAAATACCGCGTGTATTATGAAATAATCATGCTTTTTTTGTGTCACAGGCACTTTAATGCGCATAGTCCATCACAGTCCAGTCAACGTTTTGAGTTCAACAGCTCCTAAAATTTGACATTATACTGGTGAGTGGGGTGGGCCAAAAATGATTGGGGCAGTGAAGATTGTTATTGCAATATACTTGGAATGTTTCCAATGTTTTGCTAACCCTATTCACCTAAGGAGAAGGGATTAGAATATTAGATGGTGCTCTCCGTATGACACAGAATTTACAATAATAAATTGTACATCTTTCCAACCATTTTCATACCAGAAGCTGGAGCCTATCCCAGTTGACTTCCGGTTGGAGGTGGGGTACATCCTGGCGGATCAGTATACAGTTTAGCGTGACCATTTCCACTCACATTGTACTCAGAAAATTTAGAGTCCCCTGTTAACATAGCATTCGTGTATTTTTTACCTGTAACCTCCACTAAAATGAAGACACATATCATCGTCTTCTGCCAGGTCAGCCTAGCAAATGAGGATCTGTTCTCAAAGGTAAATAAAGTTACAACTAAACTCACAACATGAGTGAGTCTGTCAACGGATAAATAATTTCCAAAGTTTCTAACATTGTTTAACCTTTATAACTGTCTTACCAAGAACAAGCAGCATTATTGGCCTATAATAGACTGGTAGGTAAATAGTTAGTGTTTGAGTACAACAAAATAAATGTGTGCTTACGTGTGAGTGCGCGAGCACTGTTGATCCCTACATTCCAGCGGAAGACTTGAGAGCAGCTAATCCATTTTTAGTCAATGGCCTCTTGACCTCTGGGGTCATACACGATACGTGGCTTTGCTCTACATACAAAAGGCTAAGCAATTACCGTGCATCTATGTATCCTAATAAATGTTTGCTTTTCATGAGGAAGTGCTTTTCCTTGAAAAATCTTTTTAAAGGGCTATATAAAAAAATGATTTGATTCTTCTTTCAACTCTCAAGCTAGGTAGTTTTATAATTTACCCAGTCAGCTCTATGCCAAGTAAACCTGTCGCGATATGCAAAAACTCAATCACGCGGTAAATGAAAATGAAGTTGGTTCATTTCCCGACTGCGATTTATTGCCGCGTGCGTACATTTGCGCGTGCTCTTGGAACGTGTGCGTATTAAAACGTCGCCTATTAATTGCACATACGAGACCCTACTTCCTTTCACCGATGTTTCTTGGTCATCAACACACCGTAGAACTAAAGTTCAGACATACAAATGTTAAGACCTATGCCCCTCCCTCCTGAGACCTGGCCCACCATGGGCAGGTGTGCGTGTTTTTAATCTGATTGCAAGTTGGACGTCAGACAGGTCGAGCGGTCACAGGTGCCGAGAATCAGCCGTCGTTCAAAGCCTGCCGCCGCCGCCGCCGCCTCGTCGCCCGATCAACTAGTTTGTTTCCTACGTCAGTTGCAGCTCGTGTTCTTGATTGTTTGATGTTGATCTTATCCCCGGCTCACGACTTCTGCTTTCACGCTCCTCTCGTCGGATTCTACGGCCGCCACATTTCCCAGTTTCGTAGCTTCACACCGGCTCGACTACCCCGAGCGGAAAGCTTGGTCTTGTCACGAATAAACGGTTTTGTTCATCATCACATCGAACTTGAGTCTGCTCAGGAGCCCACTCGAATCCACGAATCCCAACAACAAAATAAGGAAACTAGAGCCGGGCGGTTTGCTGAAAATTAGAGGTGCACGATATCAATTTTTTAAAACCGATACCGATAACTTCCTGCTCCTCAAGCCGGATACCGATACAATAATCGATAATATTATCTATATAATTTTTATTTTTATAATTATTCACCTGAGTTTTTGAACACCTGTAGGTAGAAAATACTAGTGGTGGATTCAGCATAGATTTGCCTTTGGCATAACAAGAATTTTCATGATGACATGAACGTTATTATAATGAACAAAACAAAGACGAGGAGTTTTGACTTCAAATAAAGAGCCCATATTTATTTTTTCAAATAAATATAATATGAGTCAATCACAACCAATCACTCAATATCATTGACGATGTGTTCCCCTGAAAAATGAGCACTGAAATCAAACAAACATAAACCCAACAGGTACTGTGCTTTGTCAGCAGAGTCTGCACATTTGGTGCAACAGGAGAGGAGACTTTTGTGGTCTCAGTCCATGAAACAACTTTCTTAACCGGCCAATTATAGGACAGCAAGCCTATCAAGAACCAAAAAGCCTCCAAAGAACTTGTAAACATAACACTGTAAAATGCAAACATTTGCTAATTGCCATAGTAAGGCATATCACTCAGTGACGAAAAAATACGGCCTCTAGAACAGTAACAAAACTTTGCATACTGGCAAAATGGGAGTGAAAACAAACGCACACATTCCAATCCACCGACACAGTGCCAAAAATATCATATATTATCGGGCCTACTAATAATGTTATCGGATTTATTGGGATGACTTCATAATTCCTATTATCGGACCGATAATTATCTGACCAATAATTATCGTGCAGCTCTACCGAAAATGCCATTTTTTGGAGACCACAATACTGCATATCAGCAATAATTAATGAGACGTCATATCGCCCACTAAGATTGGTGATCGCGACAGGCCGAAGCAATTTTACGGTAATGCAGTTCACGCTTTCAGATTATGTATGTAAAATGCCTTCATCAATGTAAAAAAAGGCCTTTTGGTAGACAGATGTATACACTCTTCCTTTGCTAAATAATTATCCAAGCCCTGCCACATGATGCTGTCTGCAAGGGTGAGAAGATGCATGACTTTTTTAAAGAACCGGAATGCAGTAGGTAGCCGACATGTGACTTTCCTAAAGCGGCAGATTTATCCAAATAATAAAATGTCCATTCATTTAGCAGAGATCACGTGGGTGGGCGGCATTTTCACTCCATGACCTTTGGCCCGCAAACACATTGAAGCAGTTAGGCAGATGATCCGTGACGCCTGCTCTTTTTTCAGTGGCGATACCTCCTGGAAATTTCTCACACACTAAAAAAAAAAAAAAAAAAGTTATTTTTTTGGGTGGAATTTGCAAAGAAATGTAGCGCGTGCCCCTGAGGTCACTTTTGGATTAATATGCACTTTGCTTGATTCCTTAAATTGTGCCAGATGTGGAAAGGCATTTTACAGCTGGGTCAAATTTGGATTTGGCTGGGCTGCTCAGGTCAAGAAACCCCGAGCAAGGATTCCTCCAATGAATGCTGTGATCGGATCAACTTTGGTTGCACGGTCCGCGCGTGTGTCGCTTAGCGTCGACAGAAAAATGAATCAATTGCATAATGTGAGGCTCCTCCAGTTGACGGAGCAACAACATTATGTGTCAAAGACAAATAATGTCGGAAACCTGACGAACCTGTTTCTCAGTTTTACTGACCAATAGCCTCTGCTGAAATAGGAAACCATTTCTCTGACTTGGCTTAACTTGTCGTTGACGGCGAGAATTGTCCAGTCCATTTTGGATAGCGGTTACAGGTTTGTAATTTTGATCTTGCGAGTGAAGGCTCGGTAGCTCTACGATCAAAGGCGCAATGAACATAACTTCAAGTTTGATTTCATGTTTCGCTAGTACAATACTCAAATGTGGCTATCACCAACAGTGCAGACGACACCAAACTTATATGAGAATTCCTCCCAAATCAACATGGTGGACTGCAACACGCTAAGGAGTGTTAGTGAGGAATTCCATGTATAACAAAGTTATGTTAAACACGTTTTGTAATGTTTTTCATTTTTGACATATCGCGGGATGATTTTAGGACATTGTTTTTGAATCACCCTGTACATACATATACTGAATATAACAGGACTGCACGATATTGGGGGAAAAAATGACTTTTTGGGGGTTTGCGATATATATTGACATATTAACACTAGAAAATTTTTCAGCAGATGACTCTCCATGACCACTTTGTACAGGAGGTCCCCGGGTTACAAATGAGTTCCGTTCCTACACTGGCGACGTAACCTGAATTTCTGCGTAAACTGGAATGAACTCGCGAAGTACCCCTACAAAATAACTATCCAAAGAGTCCAAAAATATTGTATTTTGTTAATCAATCGAGGATACGCTGCCCTCTGGCGGCAGCATCGGGTCTATCTGGACTGTATGACTGACGAGCAGACTTGTCTGACATGGATGAAGGACAGCTGTGCTCTGGTTTGGCCCACATAAGGCTGTAATATGTTTCAGCTAATATATGTTTGTGTATGCATTTGTAATTAAGTTTAAAGCTACAGTTTGTGGAGTTACATTTGAGCGATTGCAATGAGAATTGTAAATACGTTAGCATTCGTAGCATTTAAGATAGCGAACTTTTGTTAGGCAAATTAGGCTAATTTAATCTACTAAATTTACATGTTGATCAGACTAGATGGACGTTTGAACACCAATTGTTTTGTATCAAGTGTAGTGCTGCAACGATTAATCGATTAACTCGAGTATTTGATTAGAAAAAAAGATTTGAAAAAAATTTGCTGCTTCGCGTATTCGTTTAATTAAAGAGGCAATGTGTTGGTTTGTTTTGAAAGTGTTTGCATTTAGTTTTATTGATTTGGGTGGATACACTGCCCTCTAGTCTGCCTCATTTCACGTGGCTTAATCCAGCTGCTCCCTGTTAAGACCAACCTAAGCTAAGCTAAGCTTTGTTTGGTCTAATATTTTTTTTAATGCATTCATGAAGTCGTTTCTAGGTATATTTAGCTGTTTTTTGTGGGAATATGTGTCTGAACCATTTGTTAAGAGCATTGTAAAAAAAAAAAAAAAAAAAAGTTAGCGTTTTATAGCATTTAAGCTAGCGGACTTTTGCTATGTAAGTTAGCCAATTGTTCTTTTGTTGTACATACATCCTCATTTTAAATTTTTTTTATACCATTTGAGGCTCAGCTCAGGTATTTTATGTTTCTTATCCGATTACTCAATTATTCAAACTAACTAGTTCATTGATTAATCGACTATTAAAATAATCGATTGCTGCAGCCTTAATCAAGTGTATTATCGTTAAAATGTGTGTCATTTTGAACATTAGTGTACAAATGTGTGTTACAGCTTTACAAATTGTCAGAGGTGAAAGAAGTCAAAAGCTTCAAAAAGCACAATTGCCCTGTAAAGATGGAGAACTCCACTCCACGTTTGTTGAGGATACAACACGTCATATTAATAAAATAAATAATAAGATACTGTGAGGTACAGTAAGGTACTGTCGACTCCGCCTCTCGGAACTCCGGGTATATTGCAATCCGGCTCGAAGGACCATTTATATGTCAAGTTCAACTACTTGTATTTATGTAATACCTTTTAATCCAGGCGAAGGAATCTAATATATATACTGTATATATGTATAGGGATCTAGGAGGCAATGTCTCTGCACACTTGCCGCTTTTATGAAGCAAAACAAAAGTTTACGTGTTCAGAACAAACAACCAAGCAAAAAAAATTATTGCACGTCCTGCAATGGGACTGTTGCACACGTGCATGTTGTGATGGTGATGTTCAAACAAAATATTGTGCAGGCCTAGTATATACTGCATTAATCAGAGACTCAGGGCTGAGCAATATGCCATAATATTCATATCGTGGGATTAAGATGACTCCCTTCATAGTAACGAGAAATGTACGTAAACATTTCCTGTTGAATTCGGGATGGGAAGATACACTTAAACCTACGTTATGCACCTCATTACGGCAGGGTCACGATACGATTCATCACGATACGATATCAAAATGTTACGAAAAACACAATGTCATTGAATCTTATTGTACAGTTGCGAATGCAAATGCAGCGAAGGCTACAATATTAAGGGTCCGCAAAATGTAATGGCGATTGCACATTTGGGGGATTTAGAGCAAGTAAATTACTCCCCCGCCCCAAGAAAAAAAGAAACCGTTTAAAGCCAAACACTGTCGGGAGAAAAAATATTTCTGAATAACAAAATATTCCTTGTAGCTCTTGTTGTGTTTAGTTAACACAAGCACATTCATGTCATTTTCTTTAACAAACAGTCATTGAATTCTCAACGCTGTTGGCCTCTTTGGGCTGCAAGATCACTTGAGAGTAAATGAACCACCATGACGCTTTGACCCAATTGGCTGCAAAGCTTCATTGCTTCAATACGCTTCATTTGGCAACCACTTCTTCCTTAGAAGAGACAAACAATCTCTGTTGCCACCTGCTGTTAACATTGTTGTCATTGTTGCCTAACATGCCTTATGCCTCCCAGCATGCATTGCAGGGCTAGAGGGGCGCAGGGCCGATAAATAGGGGGCTTGCATTGTTGGCGAGGCCGTCAAAGCTGACCGAGTGGAATCACAGACAAAGAGCTTTTTTGTTGAAAATTCTTGTGAATAAATGCTCAAATCCCTGAATTCTTTATAGACATGGACGTAAAAGAGTCTCGATTCTTGGTTAAAAGCAAAAAAAAAAAAAAAAACGTGCAGTTAGCAATTATTTTACTTAACTATGTTGAAGAATGATGCTAGCCTCTTAGCTCTTTGTTGTGATAAGGGGGCTGCTACAATAGCTTTTTCCATTGAAAATTCTTGTAGATAAATGCTTAAATCCCTGAATTCTTCAGGTAGCATTTTTTTTTTACGTAAATATGTCGAAGTACAATGCTAGTCTGTTAGTGAATGTAGCTAGCGGCCGCCTTATGTGAAAATAAATTTTCCGGTGAAAATTCTTGTGAATAAATGCTTAAATCCCTGAATTCTTTGTAGATATGGACATAAAAAAGTCTCGATTTTTGGTCAAAAGCAAAAAAAAAACAAGTAGCAGTTAGCAATTAACTATGTTGAAGAATGATGCTAGTCTCGTAGCTCTTTGCTGTGACAAGGGGGCTGCTACAATAGCTTTTTCCATTGAAAATTCTTGTGAATAAATGCTTAAATCCCTGAATTCTTTACAGATATTGAAGACGTAAAAGAGTCTCGATTGCTGGTTAAAAGCTAAAAAAACGGGCAGTTTGCATTTACTTTACGTAAATATTCGAGGCATGAGGTTAGTCCGTAGCGGTTAATTGCTCCCATTGATTTTTTTCACAACGTTTCAATATGTATGCACGGTACGAATAATACAGTATAATAATTTCCTTGAATCCTCCAACAAATCACTAGTGATGTTACGCTCGAAGCAGACGCTCGAGACAAGTGTCGAGAGCTCGCAGTAGAAGTATCACGAATCAGTCGTCCCGATGTCTCGCTGGATCCGGTGGAACAGCTAGTGACGTCACGCTCGAAGCAGACGCCCGACAAGTGTCGAGCGCTCGCGGCAACAAGTATTCCGATACGTTGTACTGATGTCTCGCTTCATTCAGTGGAAAAACACCTGGCCGCGGAAGCAAAGCGTTGTGATGTCACACGCGTGTCGGCCGTGACCGTGGACGTGTCACTCAGGCAGCGAGTGGTCGAGTCAGTCAATTTGGTTCAGTCAAACTCACAATGCTTATAAAAAAGGGAAATATCCTTCAAAATGTTGTGGGTTGTGAGGAGAGCTTTTGCACGCATTACGTCATATTGAGAACGAGGGAGAGTAAAGTGAAATTAGATCAGATTACACATTAATTTGCAAATGCACATAGTATAGGCATTCATTGACACACTATACACTGATTTATATAATACGCACACACACGCACCCCCCCCCCCCACACACACACACACGTTACTTTTTGTGTCTGTCAGTCAATTTTTGTGTTTGTTTTTGTGTCTGTCTGTTTGTCAGTTTTTGTGTTTGTTTGTCTATCTGCCAGTTTGTATATTTGTTCGTGCCATGTGAGAGAATATTCTCAAAAGCAAAAAGAGGAACCGGCTGAAACCAAATACTGCTGAGATGATTTTGTTTTTAAATAAAAATGTGTGAAACACCCAAATCCCCATCCCAGTGTCACTAGCATTCTATACACCTACCATCAAGAGTTCCCTATTCCACAAGCATTTAAAAGTAACAAAACAGCTTTTTCTTTGTTTTTGTTATTATTATTATTATCATTATTATTTTTAATTAATCTGGGGAAGAATAAAGAATAAATTTCATGCTAGGGGTCGAACCCACTACTGCTTGCACACTAGGCAAAGTATGTAACCACCATACGACCCACATATTTAGTTGCTCAGATGACACTTGGTTGTATGAAATAAATTTTTGTCCAGCAGATGTCTTCAAACTGAATTGTGTCAAATGCCTCGTAGCACTGAACCATTTCAATACATTTGCTTCAGGGATACAGAAAGCAGTGGTGAAGCATAGGGATGGGAATCGAAATCCGATTCCAATTCCGAACCGGTTCCTAGTGTTTCGAGGCCTCGACATCACAATGAAAAAGCCTTAACAATCCCTTTAACGATTCCTAAAGACGCATATTGCGTCGTGACGTGTCTTGTTGTCTCAACGCATCAAACTAGCATGGTGCCAAGAACCACTCGCTCCAAAGTTTGGCTACACTTCACCAGGAAAGAGGGTGAATATGAAAGGTTACGATGGTTTAGCACGAGCATTGCAGCCGTAAATATAACAATGACAGCACGTACGTTCAAACGCTCGAAAGTGTGTCTTCACTTCACGAGGAAACATTACAACAAAGCGACTTGCAGTCATTGCAAGGTGGAGATAACTGCATCGGAAGGGAACTGCATCTGGAGGGAATGAATACGACTGCACAGAGACGCTAAGGCTCAGTCCTGGCTATACAGCTAGCTAAACTCCCAAATGATGATGCAGAAGACGCTGGTATAATTTGCTGACTTTATTCAACCATCACTTGAAGAGTGAAACTAAAAATAGAAATGAAAGAAATCAATTTCGTCCCCAATAACAAACAGGTTTGCATCAACGTAAATCAGCGATGATTAGCTGCTAATACAATATGGTTAGCATGCGTTCGCTAGCATTAGCACATCGTTCAAACCACTACACAGCTGGATTTAAGTGTCCGATCGCGAGTGGAAACACACAACAACAACAACACAAAAGATGATACATACAGGCGTTGCCTCTGTAGATATTTTACAAACATTAACAAAGAACGTAGGCTCGTAGCAGTTTTTCCCTCTCTCACTAACTCGCTTGGATGCAACATTTCTTCTTCGCGTGTAAGCGCGCTCTTCTTCACTTGAGCGTGAAAGCACCATAAGAACTAAAAGGCATGCATTAATGGTAAATAATACGCTTTGCCAGGGGTCCCCAAACTACGGCCCGCCTCCACATTTGGTCCGGCCCCCCGAACATTTTTTTTTTTTTTTTAAACTCGTGTTATTTTTTTCCTGGCTTTTTCTGTGAAGAACTCAGAGAGGGTTATTTGTTTATTATCTATTTAAATAATAGTGTTTTTATTATTATATTATATTATATTATATTATATTATTATTTCTATTTTATTTTATTTACTTTTGTTCCGTGAAGAATCCAGAAAGGGTTATTTGATTGTGGCTTTCTGAAAAACAATACATTTTTACATTTAGGCACTCCTGCAATGTCACACTTGCTCTCTTACAAACTGACCCTGGCCCCTCATCAGAGAAGGGAAAAGTTATGTGGCCGTCACAGGAAAAAGTTTGGGGACCCTTGCGTTTAACACATATTGCCAAAGGCAGAACAACGACCTAGATGCCAATATACACCAATATTTTTTATTTCTATTAGAAAAAAGTTTCAGTAAAATGTTACACATTCTTGTGTATTTGCCACTTATTGCCACAGTTAACATTGAGGCTTTGGGCCTCTTTTGACCTCGTTGTGAGTTTGTAAGGCTGTGACTTCTGACTAAACAAACTCGATGCCAATCAAAATGTTTGTTCTTTTCCCCCAAATTAGAATCGATAAAGAATGGAATCGGAATCGTAAAAATCCTATCAATTCCCATCCCTAGTGAAGCAGAGTCATGACTCACCCCACTGATTCATGGCAAATGCTTCATAACACTGAACCATTTCGACACATTGCTTGATATTGATTCACTGCTTCAGAAAGCTTCGGTTTCTCCATCACTACAAATCACTCCTGAGACAATCCTTCCTGTTTGTATGCGGTACAGCTTTCGTACTTTTTCAATCCTAAAATCAGGCGATGGATCACTGCATGTGTTGACTCTGCGACCGACTGCGAATAACTGAAGCGGACTGTAGGGCGGCCCTCAACTTAAAGGCGTTGAGCAGTGAAGGTGGAATCTTGACCCGTCGATCATTATGAAGTCTATGTGTAATCATTCAAACTTCATGTTCTGCGCTAATTATTTCTTCACTTACAATTCAAGTTGTTCTATTATTTAATTGCTATTAATCTGCTGCTATTTATTTTTTGTCATGTGATCATTTTCTTTTTTTTAAACCAATTTGAAAAACCTTCGATTTAATGATCAGCTAGTACGAGTCATTGTTGATGAAGTGGGTGGAAGTCAGTTCTTCTGCTTGCATAATATAAACGGGAATTAATCCTCCCTGCCTCATGCCCAGGGGTGAAAGTGGCTAGAATTTCTTGCCGGAACTCTCTAACATAAAGTTCAGCACGGAGCCATTTTTTGGGGTGACGGGGGTGTTGGGGCTTAAACCTCCTAACGCCACTGAAATGATAAAACTGTTTTTGGCACAGTTATAAATACAACACACAATAAAACACAACAGGTTTCACAGTGGTTAGCACGTTTCCCCTCACAGTTATGAGATCAAGGGTTCAATCCCGGGCTCCGGCCTTCCAGTGTGGAGTTTGCATGTTCTCACCACGCCTGCGTGGGTTTTCTCCTGGTACTCCCAAAAACATGCATGTAGGCTGATCAAACACTGTCCCTAGGTATGACTGCGTGCGCCTCCTTGTGCCCTGCAATTGGCTGGCAACCGATTGAGGGCGTAGCCCGTATACTGCCCATAGTTAGATGGGATTGGCTCCAGCGCTCCTGTGACCTTTGTGAAGATAAGCGGCTCAGAAAATGAATGAATTTGTAGGTTTCACACATGCACCACACTGGAACAAGGCATACATGAAAAACTGATTTCCATTATAAAATGTATTTATTGACTGATTTACAATATTCCTCATAATTCTAATGTTTATATTTCCTCAAATCTAAAAGCAAAACCTCAGTTTTAACTATTCAAGAACATAGGGTGTACTTTAAAATTGAAGATAATATAAAACGCTGACTTAAAAAAAATAATAATAATGATATAAGTAACATACATAAACAAAAGTGCAAATGACTTACATTATGCACAGTGAAATGGAATATATTTTAATGGCAAAGCAAACATTGACTTTTTTTTTATTATAAGGAAATAAAGACGTAACCTTACATAAATGAACAAAAATAAGTTCAAAGTGCACATTAACATGGAAGATGTTCTGAACCAACCAAATAAAATAAACTTTCTTTCCTTTCTCTTAAAGATCTGATCAATTTTCCGTTGCATTTCCCCTTTAATTCAACAAGCTTTTTCCCTCTTCTATTTGTTGTTCCAAAAAAAGGTGCATTTGAACCAATCACAGCTAACGAGCCATGCTGATCACATATCAGCATGTCAGCCAATTGAATGGACAGCAGAGTCCAGTTTTTTTGTTTTTTTTTTCCTGCGTGCCCTGCAGTGCGTGACATGTGCACTCACTGTGTGTGCAGGGCGACGCGACTTGTCAGATAGACAGACGCTGGGAAGAACTACGTAGAATAAATGAATAATGCATATCAGTGGAGACGGATGACGCTTAACAAGCTCTTTATTAGGCTTGTTGTTAACACTTGTGTATGATAATCTGACGTTAGTAAATTGTTCTTATTGAAGATGCGTGTGTGACAACGTGGCAGTTTTTTTTTTTTTAAACATGGGGTTTTGACAGTTACCGTCATATTTTCGGGATCAAAGCACCGTATGCCGGAACGGCGTTCCGCCATCGTATTTCTTGGCGGAACGCTGAACCGGCTAGTGTATACTCATGGTAAAATTAGTGGGTCAGTAAAGTGATGTGACTAAACAATTTATTAACTATTTAGCTCAAATCATGTGGAAATGCATCTAGTCGACATTTCGCCATCCATTTTTTTCCAAACTCGACGCGTATCGGGATATATTGCCAAATGATATTTTTCCACAAATTTTTGAGGGGCATTCAAAAAGTAATGCACTCAAGTGCATTGCTCGTACAGGATTTTACCAATCTTGTTTATATTTGGCACAAGCATGATAGGACACACCTATTTGCGATTGTTATATGTGTTTTTCTTATTTTCAGATTTTTAAAGCTTAAACTAGGTTCCAAAATGGCTGCCCCTCTTGAAGCTCGTCAGAAACAAAGAGCTGTAATCGAATTCCTTGTTGCAGAGCCGTTTTGGGGGATTCTCAAGGTGTAATTCCTTGTGGATTTTTTGCCGAAGGGGGAAACCATTAACACTGAGGTATACATTGAGACTCTTAGGAAGCTCAAAGCAAGAATTCGACGTGTTCGGCCCAACTTGGAGATGGCAAATGTGCTCCTCCAGCATGATAATGCGCGTCCTCACACAAGCATCAGGACCATGGAGGTCATCACTTCATTTGGATGGACCGTGATACCACATCCGCCATATTCTCCTGATTTGGTACCGTCAGACTACCACCTCTTTGGTCCAATGAAAGAAGGACTCCGGGCAACCGATATGGCAATGACGATGAAGTGAAAACTGCTGTCAAGAATTGGCTTAGAGAACAACCGGCTGAGTTCTACAACACTGGTATACATACCCTCATTCATAGGTGGACTGTAGCTCCTGAGAGAGGGGGAGACTATGTGAAGAAGTAAAAATGTAATCCTCACACTTGTACCTTTCTTTTGATGTACAATACATGTGTCTATTATAATTTGTTTGTACATAACAAAGTTGGGTGCATTACTTTTTGAATACCCGTCGTAGTTAAAATGGGCGCAAATTTGCACCATTTTTTAGTTCAAGCATACGTGAAAAAAATTGTGTGGATTTTTAAATTGTGATGTCTAAATTCAATATTTTAAAATGTAAAATTGATGTATATTTCAGTCGTAATGGCAGCAAATGCGTTAACGTGTAATCCCTCCTGCTTAGTTTTTTCTTCCTGTCGTCCTCCAACTCCATAAAAAGACAGCACACAAGGAGGCTGGACTTCATGTGGGTTGTTTATAATAAAACAGGCGCTCCTCAACTCCACCGCGCAACAGGTTCTGGCGTGTTAAACGAGAGGAGGCGGTGTTGTCGTGACCAGCTAGTAGTGACAACTGTAGAGGCACTCGCTCTCGCTGTTAAGTGATGCAGCCAACGCCTGCGAGTACCCAGTCAATAAATAGAAATGCATGTTGAACTTGAGGTCATTCCAGAATTGGAGGATATTTTCGTCAAACCTTCTGAAATACCAAACTTGAACATTGCCCAACCTCATGTGGCTGGAGTATGCAAGCAGTTCCTGAAGGAAGAAGGAATTAATAACATTGATGTTCTCCTGAGCTAACACTTCTGGGACATTGTGTTCCTCGGACAGTCTAGAAGCTCAGTGATGCCCTGGTCCAGACCCCCCAGGACACCTTCTCATTACAAGCATGCCCAGGGCAGGCGTTGTAGGGAGGTCATACAGGCTGAGTATCATTGTGACATGTTTAGCAGCGACGTTGGGGGAAAAAAAAAAATTGGCGCAAATCGATGAAAAGATTGATCACCCGGCTTCATTCCAGCGTCTGTCTCTCATCAGCGGCCACAAACGCGAAAGTGTGCCTTCCCGTGACGTCGGTGTTTCGGGAAACCTCCCAAAATTCTTCTCGCGTGGCCCATTTTCCTCCAACTTGCACATCACGCGTTTCAATTTGTTTTGAACTTGATGACACCTTAGTCTAGTCTCTTTTCACCGCGAGCCAAATATTATTACGTGACTGTCGTCTATCTGCACGCCAGTATGTTTATTTTACTGCGCAGCCCGCCCGCCGGCCGGCCGGCCGCTCCCAGGGCAAACAGCCCGGGAAAAAGAAAACGATTCTGCAAGGTATGAAAAGAGGTCAAACACTTCATTTTCCCTTTGTTCCGAAATTCATGAATCTGTGTCAGTCGCTAACCTAGTCATTGATGCCGCCAATGTTATTTCCCTGCCAGCAGACTGCAGTCAGTGTTTATACTGATTATTTTATTTGCAAAGCAGACATGGAAAAGACGTCACTCTGGAATGGGTGCGCATTTTGTATCTCACTTATCGTCTTCTGAATAATCCACAATACTATGCATCTTCTTAGTACGGTTATTTGTCCCGAGATAAAAATAAATAAATAAAAAACACAAGAGAAAAGAATACTACTAGAATAGTTTTAAAAGTACCAAATAAGGCCCACAAAATGCCATTCGTGTTATCGTATGGAATAACAATAACATTTCGAATCGATGACGTGCAGGGAAAAAATACACTTGTTTAAAAAAAAAAAAATCATACATTGGAAACCATTACTTCCAATGTTACTCATTACTTGAGTATTCCTTTCACCAAATACTTTTTTAATTGGACTTGAGTACATTTTTGGATGACTATTTTTAATTGAGTAATATTATTTTGAAGTAACACTATTACTTTGTTAAAATCTGCATTATCCCCCTAATAGAAATTGGGTTTAGCATTATGGCTGTCTCAAACATCTGGAAAAATGGACTCTTTAAAAATCTTAACAGGGTTCCTACAGGTTTCCTACAGTTACATTTTTAAGATCTACTTAAGACCATTTAAAAAAAAAAAAACTTAATACCTATTTCACAGCCATATCGACAAAGAAACAAAATCTGTGAATTTGTGTTCATTTATTTCTCAAATGTGGAATGAATGTGTGCAGGATTTAAGAATGCAGCGTATTGAATAGGCTACTCACGCGACACCAACACAGCGCATATACAACCTACAGGCCAAGTAGAGATGTTCTCATTAGCATTTAGCATGGCTAGCGTCATCTTAAACTCTCGGGGAACCGCAACACCTCTGCTTTCATGGTTGCTGTGGACCCGAATGACTTGCGTAGATCCACTCACACATCCACTAGTAATCGTAGCTGGCCTGGGATGCAGGGGGGCTGCGGCACTAGGAGCTAGCTGGCTAGTGTTAGCTGCTGTCGCTTCGCTGACAATAGCAGCTTGCTGGCTGGCTTTAGCATCTGTCTCTTCAGGCTCGTGAGCAGCTGGCAGGCAGATTGAAAAACGCCGGTAATGGAGGGAGTTTGTTTCTTTCCCCTAATGAGGGTTACGTGCTTGGAGGATTTAGCACGGGACTCTAGCGGCTAGTCTAGCCTCGAACACACTGCTATCCACTGGTTTCAGCCAAAAGCAAAAGGATTGGAGTCCCGTCGCGGCCTGCGTCATGTTCTCAATGATTGGCTTCTCCGTCCATTTATTTATTTAGGCTACATTATTTAATTAAAATGAAAAATGACCCTTTTAAGGAGAAATAAGACACGAAGAAGTTACATACATCATGAATTTTAGGACCCAGATATGAAAATGCAATGCTTTTTCAAGACTTTTTAGGGTATTATTTCCAAATTCATAAATTCAATACTTTTAAGACTTTTTAAGACCCAGCGGGAACCCTGCTTAAAAAAACTCACCACATCATTCTCCATCTGGTTTTCAAGGGGTGCTTTTGAGCAAATTAGTAAAGTTCCATTTTAAATAATGTTTTGGTAAAATGGCAATGGAAAATGTAGTCCAGGCCTACACTCCAATCCTGTATATCAGGGGTCCCCAAACTACGGCCCGCAGGCCGTATCCAGCCCGCCTCCACATTTGGTCCGGCCCCCTGAGCACCCCCCCCCCCAGTAGTGTTATTTATTTCCTGGCTTTTTTCTGTGAAGAACCCAGAGAGGGTTATTTGGTTATTATTAATTTAATTCATAGTGTTATTATAATATAATATAATAAATATAATATAATATATATTATATTTTGGGCTGTCAAACGATTACAATTTTTAATCAAGTTAATCACAGCTTCAAAATTAATCGTAATTAATCGCAATTCAAACCATCTATAAAATATGCCATATTTTTCTGTAAATTATTGATGGGATGGAAAGATGGACACAAGACGGATATATACATTCAACATACGGTATATAAGTACTGTATTTGTTTATTATAACAATAAATCAACAAGATGGCATTAACATGATTAACATTCTGTTTAAGTGATCCATGGATAGAAAGACTTGTAGTTCTTAAAAGATAAATGTTAGTACTAGTTATAGAAATTTTATATTAACACCCCTCTTAATGTTTTCGTTTTATTAAAATTTGTAAAACTTTCAAACAAAAAAATAAACTAGTAGCTAGCCATTGTTGATGTCAATAAATACACAATGCTCGTGGTGCTGAAACCCATAAAATCAGTCGTACCCAAGCGCCAGCAGAGGGTGACAAAACACCAAAAAACACAAGTAACAAATGGACATGACACTGTGCTGTCATTTCAATCTATTTGAGCGGGCATGTGCGTTAAATGCATCAAATATTTTATCGTGATTAACTTAAAAAATTAATTACCGCCCGTTAACGCGATAATTTTGACAGCCCAATATATTATATTATGTTATATTATATTATACTTAGAGATGTCCCGATCCGATATTTGGACGCCGTTATGGGCAAAAATATGCGCATCGGATCGGCACACGGAAAAATTCCGATCCAGACTTCCGATCCAGTTTTTTTTTTTTTTTTTAAAGTCCGGTCCGGGTTTTCCAGCGCACCGATTTACACAATCCATTCCAGTTTTTGCTTGGGTTTCCCTAAAATCCGGGCCGCATTTTACGGCACACCTTCAACACACTACATTTACACTACCGTCTCCCAATTTACCGAGAGACTTCATCGGTAAAAATGTCAGCTGTGTGGGATCATTTCACCTCAAAGGACGACAAAGAAGAACAGGCAGAGTGCAACATATGCCACAATAGAGTCAAGCGCAGTGGTAAAGCTGTAAGAAGTTTTATTACAACCAACCTAATCAAACATTTAGCGACATACCACCACAAACAATATGAGGAGTATGTTAAGAAAACCGAAGACAAAAAGAAAGGTCCTACGCAACTAACACTGGCAGAAACTTTTGCTATGCGTGACAAACTGGCACTCGACAGTCCCAAAGCCCAGGGAATAACGAGTCACTGCCGAAGAATTCATTCTGGATGACGAGCCATTATCTCACGTGAGTAAAGACGCACCATTCAACAATTAGAACCACGGTACAACATGCCCAGCCGTCATTACATCCTTAGCGATTCGGCCGTGGAAGATTCGAGAACGGTTCACAAACATCCAAATTCCGATTATTGAAAAATGTCAAGTAATATTACACAGCGCGGTCTTCGGGACGCAATGCGGTCAGTTTCTCATTTACTTTCGGTACTTTCGGTGCAATGCGGTACTTTCGGGACCGCATTGCGTCCCGAAAGTAAACATAATGCTTGTCATAGACCCGGGTAATGCCAATGTTCAACTCACGGCTTTAGCTAAACTCATGCCGCTGGATAAAAAACACAAGAATACCTGACTGCTGCTGACACCCGCTAAAAACTACGTCGACGTCGTTTTACTGGAGATAATAGAAATCATATGTAAATAGAACCAGATGCTACACGACAGACTCGACTGCGTTAACAACATTGAAGTATGGAAAACTAAACGGCCGCCATCTTAAAGCAGGAGACTTCCCTAGTAGGCTGTTGTGAACCTTCCAAGCGAAGCTAATTAACTTTTTATGTAAAATTCTCCTATATCGGCAAAATCTTGACTTGAATCTATCTTCAAAACAGTTTTAAAACTTTCACATGTCGAAAGTAGACAGAGGGGAAATTATGGAATAACGGGAGCAATTTTAACAACTTTGTGATTCACAAAATTAAATGAATTGAATGTAGTTTTATGCTGCTGATACAGAATGGGGACTTGAGTATTTTATTTACTGTTTTAAAATGTTAACTTGATACTGAAATAGTCGTTTATTTAAACCTGAGAGGCTTTTTATACAATTTTTGTAACTAATGCACGTAACATTAAAATCATCTAATAGCTTGGGGGATTTGTGGGATTTTCCACTGAGGTTGTTGGTGTGTTTTGCTTTTTTAGGACTGTTTACAATATTATTTGCACGATTTACTGACTGACTATGCCATTTCTGTTTGTTATTTATAATGTTTTGTGTTTGTCACTGAATAAACAGGTCAGTTTCTTGTTACCAACCATTGTGTGTTATTCAAATTCACCTAATTCAGCTGGCTAGTTGTTATCAAGAGTACTAAAACTTTTTTCAACATGAGTCTGACAACTAAGTAAGGTGGCTAAATAACTTTAAACTTTAACACATGCTCAGATAGGTCGGTATCGGCCAGTATCGGTATCAGATCGGAAGTGCAAAACAATATCGGTATCGGATCGGAAGTGCAAAAACCTGGATCAAGACATCCCTAATTATACAATTATCATTTTATTTACTTTTGTTCCGTGAAGAATTCAGAGAGGGTTATTTGATTGTGGCTTTCTGAAAAACAGTAAATTTTTACATTTAGGCAGTCCTTCAATCGTCACACTTTTTCTGTTACAAACTGACCCGGCCCCTCATCAGAGAAGGAAAAAGTTATGTGGCCCTCACAGGAAAAAGTTTGGGGACCCCTGCTGTACAGTATATGTCAGACCAGAACCGCATCTGGTATGCTAGCTTTGGACGTCAGAGCATGGGAGGTGCTACACATAAAAGGAGGGGCTACGCAAGATGGAGTGTTTCGGCAGGAGAGTGTGGATAATTTCTCAAACATACGTCAATGGTTCCACTCCGGATGTGTTTTTAACGAGGAAATGACCACACAACATGATTAAAAGGTCAAAAAGTCAACTTTGCATAACATCCCTGCTTTAATATTGTATTATTGTTGAGCCAAAATGTCAGGTCTATATGGGGTTAAGTTTTTGTAAATGAGCAAATACTTGCCTGGTAAAGGGTTAAATATGATAAAACAAAATTTTGCTCACTTTTACACGCTTCTGTGTCCTGCTGTTGTGTAACAAGAAAACACCACGTGGTGCATGTGACTGATGTTGCTCTTCAGTTCCTGCTAACGAGCACACTGAATCACTGAAATACTATATTGACTTCATGTCATATGAAAATGATGAGTGTCTGTTGTTCACTTTCTTTATTCTTCTTTCCTTCTGCTTTAGAATAATCATTTCAGTTTACACGTAGGAGCCATCAGTTGATCAAAATGTAGACATACAAGATTATTGCAAAAATAAATACAAAAAAATGTTTTGTACTACGCACATCACAACACAGCCGGAAAGAGCAGAAACGGAAAGAAACACTGCCAGTAGGAAACCATTATCTTAGCTGTCGCTGGATGCTAATGGTAAGATAGCATTTGGCAAAAGTGATATTACCTGAAGTATTGAATTATTTAAAATGTGGACGTGTTTATTTTTCCTTAAAGGGGGATATGGCCTATTTTTAAAGCAAGCACATTCAAGTAACAACTTTGAGATCTTTTGTGAAAGCTATATTAGTATATTTCATACACGACTTGTCTTTGCATCATGGCTGTCCAAAATGGCTAGAAATGGCACTCTGTCTGTTTAAGAAACGCCCTCACCCACAAACAAGGTTTACTACTCTCACCATTTCTGATGAAGTGCGACGTAAAATGAGGAAACTTTCCTAAGCATCCATTTTGGGGTATCTAAGTGTCACTTCCTTTAAATTTGGGACATTTTAGGGCATTTCCAGGCCACTTTTGGTTACAGGGAATTTTTGGGGCACTTCCTATTAACCTTGGGCCACTACCTGCGTATTTTGGGTCATATCTGAGAGATTTACTGTGTGTTTTGCAGAGGTGGGTAGTAACGCGTTGCATGTACCTGTTACTTTCACTTGAGTAACTTTTTGAGAAAAAATGTACAGTACTTCTAAGAGTAGTTTCAGAAAGCCATACTTTTTACTTTTACTTGAGTAAATTTGAGAAGAAAAAACACTACTCTTACTTTGGCATGTGCCGGTATATTCTGACGGTATGATAACCGTAAGCCAAAATATCACGGTTTTACAGTATCACGGTACTGCAATTACAGCTCTAAAATGTGTTACTTTGAGATATCTGAGTTTTAAAAAAACTTTTTCCATTGAATAGGATTTTTATTTTTCAGAATATCTTAGCAAATTGCAACATAAGTGTAATGTTAAAATAAAATAAATTAAAAAAACATTCTAAATAAAATTAAAATAAATGCAGTCCTTGAGGTGAGCCTAAAATAACAGCCACAGCTCAACACTAGTACCATCAGAACAAAAATAACTGTTTTCCATAAAAAGCACGTGTGTGTGACTCACATCACATATTTACATTATACACACACTCTTTCTCAACACAGACAGTTGACCGAGAGAAAAAAAACACGTTTTACCACCGTGAGACACACTAAACACGCTGGAGTTAACTCTCATAGCAGGTGGAAAACGTTTATGACACTGTTTACTAACCTTTAATTTTGTATGAATACGAAATCATATTGGAGGTATTGCCACATCCACCAACATGTTTTACATGTCGGTTGGCCCTCCGCCACGAAGCCACGGCCGTCTGTAACTTTTCTGTAGTCGAAGTATTCCCGTACCAGCGATTTCGTTTTCTTCGAAGGGGGGGGTTCAGGACTTTCACCTTCTCCAGCCATCGTGTAGCACGGCTGACTCACTGACACTGAGCAACAACCAGTGGTGGCGGGTTGAGCCTTGCAGCTGCAAGCTTGGATTTCTCCCAGCATTTTTGGAACATAAAAAAATAGCCATCAATGACTGTGGCTGCTGAGGAGGCAATACCTCCAATATAATTTCGCGTTTATACAAAATGAAAGGTTAGTAAACACTGTCATGAACGTTTCCCACCAGCTACGAGAGTTAACTCCAGCGTGTTTAGTGTGTGTAGCGGTGGTAAAACTTGGTGTCATACACACATGATATTTATGGAAAATAATTCAATTATTTTTGTTCTGATGGTAATAATGTTGAGCTGTGGCTGTGGGTTTAGGCTCACCTAAAGGACTGCATTTATTTGAATTTTATTTGGAATATTTCAGTTAGTTTTTGTTACTTTTTTTTTAACATTATACTTATGTACCAATTCGTTAATATTTTTTTAAAAATAAAAATCCTGTTCAATGATACCGGCACATGCCTAATATTAACTATGAAGGAACTAGTGTAATCACTACTCAAACTAGGAACTATTTTTTCCACTAGAGGGCAGGGCACTCACGCTCTTTGGACGAATAATGCTTCATTATTGTTTTTTTCCCTCTCTTTCATTGAATGTTTTATTTCTTTGGCTTAATGAGGTTATGTAATGGGTTATTGTACAGTATTATTATAACAACAGTTCATATAGATAAGTTTGCGCTGAGAGAAAAAAAAATACTATTGTTTAAAAAAAAAAAGAAAAGCATTTACTTAAAATGTTACTCATTACATGAGTATTCTTTTGACTAGATACTTTTTTACCTTTACTTGAGTACATTTTTGGAAGACTACTTTTACTTTGATTATCATTATTTTAATGTAACACTACTCTTACTTGAGTCAAATTTTAGGCTACTCTACGCTAGCCTGGAACTCCTGACTCACTGCTGTTCCAGCGATTGGGTCTGTCAACCGTCCGGCTGATCAAATTCCCAGGGCTGAGCAAGCCGCAGCAAACAGACAGCGGAGTGGACCAATCGGCGACGGGCGGACGTGAAGCGACTAGAAACTAGCGCGAGCGGAGAATGGGGAAGTTTATTCAACACGGCTAGCGCCAGGCAGACTGTTGTCAATGACTTGTGTCGATGTGTTTTTGGTCATTTCAAACCGATTTTACCGCGGATTGGAACATATTCTCGGCTCTCCCATTCGCTATCCGTGTTGTTGCGGAGACGACTTCCGACGCGCAAGAGTGACGTCGCTCGTTAAGAAGACGTCATGCAAATAATCGAATCTGATTGGACGGATGATTTCGTTCGCCTCTAGAGGCCATTAAGGAGCTGGGTCCCAGACTATTCTCACAGTGTTTGAAAAATACAGGGAGAACAGTCTGGCCGTGCCGGGCAAACTCTACCCACTTCTGGTGTTTTGGTCATTTCATGTCCATTTTGGGATCATTTCACATCACTTGCTGTTAATCTTGTGTCATTTCCTGTTGATTTTTGGTCACTTCCTGTTGATTCGGGAGCATTTCCATGAGAGCTCAACTCTGTTTATGAAAAAACAGGATATATTCTGTGTGTTTACCGTAATTTCCCGAATATAACGCGCACTTTTTTCCCCCCAAAATCAACTTGTAAAATCATGGTGTGCATTATAAGCGGGTACAGGGATGGAGACAAAAATATAAATATATTGGATATATATAAAGACCGATTTTTTTTTTTTTTTTTTTATTGACACGGCCATGCTGTACGTACGGTACGTCACGTCACCATTTTGTTTCAGTCGTAGCGAGCTAGGGAAGGAGTCAGAGGCGGAATATCAAACAACTCAGCTAATCTGCATTGCTTTATTGACATATACAGTGGGGAGAACAAGTATTTGATACACAGTCAATGGGAAAACCCATTGGTAGTGTATCAAATACTTGTTCTCCCCACTGTAGGCTGCAACAAAATACGGTAGCAATGTCTGTCTCACATGCAACCCGCGGAATATACAGTAACTATCTTTCCGGCTGTTCCCTCAACAAAATACCTCCCCGCGGGAACTATACAACGTGCCAACATAAGTTCTGCCGGTGAATTCTGTTATAACTCGTTACACTTCAGTCCGACTGGTCGAATGATTTCGTCTGTGTTAAATTCTGCTTATTTCACTTTTCATAAACCACAGAATTTATTTTCTTGAACTCATTTGAGTCAACGTTTATTGCAGCTCCGCAACTTGGACCATAACAAACGTTAGCACACAGACATCCTGTGTCCGTCAACTATATCTGTCCCTCAGGAAACTCAAACCCAAATAACAATAGTTCCTATTGTTACTGTCGTGTCGACAGCGATGAACTCTCTCGGATTTCCGACTTACGTTCTCACTTTCATTTTACCGTATCAATCCATGGAGGAAACATTTATTCATCATGATGAAAGGAGCAAGTTATACAGCAGCCTTTAAAAGGAAAGCCACATCTGTTTTGTTTTCTCCTGGATTCTGGTAAATTGGAGAAGTTGTCAAATCATATTATCACCGTACATATTGTCAGTTTACGGTAATGTTTTGAATAGAGCTGAAACGAATACTCGAGCAACTCGAGTAACTCGAGTTTAAAAACTGATCCGAGTAATTTTATTCACCTCGAGTAATCGTTTATTTTGACAGCTCTAAGCATCACGTTTTGCTCGGACTACTTTTAATGCGGGACAACGCGCTGATGTCACGTGCGTAGAGGAAGAAGCAAAAAAAATAACTTACTGCAGCAGACAGCCGCTACAAACGACGCCGACGTTGCTAAATACTAGCCTGCACATGCTACGTTAGTTGCAGCTAGCATCTGATGAGTCTCATAGAGATCACACGTATGTTGAACTAGATGCGAAATGACAGACTAGGTCGCGTCTGGGCCGCGTTAGCAAACAGCCGCCATCTTAAAGCAGTAGAGCGCTAAGCGCTAAAAAAGAGCGCTAAGCGCTAATATATAAGATTAACGTTATTGTCACTACTAGCTCACGTAATGTTAGCCCTGCGGAGGGCTAGGTTTATATTAATTAAGACCACTTTCGATGCGTGGCTAACGTGTCTTACATACAGGCTTTAACATAACATAGCGTTGTGGAGTGATGAGGGGTCAAATAAAAACTCAATAATGCTAACTATCAATTTTAGCTCAATAGTCATTGCTGGATAAAACACCAAGTAGCACTAGTCCCTAATGTGCTCCAATACAGCCTGTATCATACATTTATTTTGAACACTGCAAAAATTCAAAATCCTATCAGGACTTACAGTTTAGACTAACTTAAAACTTTACTAGAACTTAAAAATGGCTTGACACAAATAAAAATTCAATTGAAAAACATGGGAAAAAATCCTAACTTTTAAGTGATGTGTGTTATCAAGCGTAAAGGCATTTTTAGGTGTGTGTGTATATATATATATAATATACATATAGTGAATTAGTCTTTTTTTTTTTTTTTTTTTAATTCTAGTTACATCTGAGATGCAATTGTTGGCTGTTTTCAACAATATACATCAAAAATAAAGACATTGATTGACTGAAAATGTCTTGTTTTCTCATGTATATCTATAATTGCTCTTCACCTAAAAATATATGTTTTATCCGATTACTCGATTAATCGATAGAATTTTCAGTCGATTACTCAATTACTAAAATATTCGATAGCTGCAGCCCTAGTTTTGAACTACCGATGTGCTATGCTTGTTCTGTGTTTCACCAGTCAGTAAAAGGACATTTCTGTATCCGTACACGAGCTCTGTTTTCTTGTATTTTTCTATTTCTTGGTGCTAAAATTAGGGTGCGTGTTATACACGGGTACAATAATTTTCCCTAGATTTTACAAGTAAATTTGGGGTGCGCATTATACAACTGTGCGCCTTGTATTCGGGAAATTACGGTATTTCTATTTACATTCTATTTACCCATGCAGCAATTATGTTTTTTTGTTTTTTTTAACCTTTACAGGACAGTCATTTGAACTCATTGACAGCACTAGACATTGCTGTCCATGGCAAATGGACGAATGCGACTACAGAAAATAAAGGGAACCGAGTGCTGTAGCGCACAAATCTCCGGTTTTATGGCACCAATGTGAAAAGAAAAGTATGCCATTCTGTATGTGGAGTATGAATGAGCTACATCTTTCTTGCCTGTCGGGCAGAACGACCCTTGATGGCCCCGGATGAATTGATGACTTAAATCATTTGCTTCGATCCAAATTCCACCCAAGAGATTAAGACAGCTTCCAGTTCCCTTACGTGAACGACATCACACCCAACGACGTGCCGTCACGGAGGAACAGTTGAAAACTGATAAGCATGTGTTACTGCTACGCTTCATCCCACGCACATTCTCCGGCTGCGAGGCCACTCCGCTCCAGTAAACTCCAATCCCAAATATTTATCGACCCCTATAGGACTTTATTTACTGCCGTACGTTGAAGGCGACTTAATCCCGCTTGAGCGTAAGATCACTTACCCCATGGGCTTTCTGCTTGGCAGAAATGGCATTCTTGAAGCCAGTTCAAATGCGTTCAGAAAATAAGATGAACGACAATGCTTCGTGTCGGTGGCTCACAGTCACAAAGTAGGGGTGTGACAACTTCAATATGCTCCTGCCAAGAATCGATATATCGTTTTAAAAAGCTGTCACACAGGTTGCTCCCAGGTCACTTAGGCTAGGTTCATGCACAATTCCAATTTTTTGTCATCTCTTTTTTTGGCGTACCTGTTCAGAGTGCCTTTGTCCATTGAGCCCATTCAAGTATCACGCATGTGCACTAATTCGCGGTCCGAGACGCGCGAAGCAACTGACTTGCATGCGCGGGAGCATCAAAAGAAATGACTACACCTGATGCACGCAGACACATGCGGACAGTTTGCCCCGACTCCCGGCCTGTGTAAGCAATCTTGAAATATTGCTCATTTTGATCACAGAGAAAACCGGGTATTTTCAGGCTTATCCTCAAAACTTTTCATTTTTTATGACTGTTGTCAAGCACGCTCCTTCCCCAAAAGCTGCGTTCAAACTAGGAGCTAACACTAATAATGCACAGCTGCACCGCAACCGTACCGAAGCGCCCTATCTCTTTTCTGACGTAATTGCTGCATGAATTCCGATTTGGGGACTTGACAGTTCAGACCGCCGCTACACTCTGGAAAAATGTGGTCCAGATCGGATTTGAAAAGGTCCACTACTATCCGACTTGTCCCGTTCAGACCGTCAAGTTAATGTCTCAATCGAGTCGCAAAAACACAAAAAAATCGGATTGGTGCATTTAGTCCTGCGGTATGAACCTAGCCTAACTAACCCAACATCAACAGGAAGTAAACCATAAATACCCCAAAATCAAAAGGAAATGATGCAGAAAGGGCCCAAAATCAATATATTGTATATTGTAGAATACTTTCCTGACCCATGTATCAATAATTATCATATCGCCATATCGTGAGATCATCAGGCTTGTATCGCAAATTGTATCGTATCGTGAACCCTCGTGCAAAGCAAATCAAATGTTCAATTAGAATTAGAATTATTGTTCACCTTGGAAAGAAACAGAGAAAACGAGACCACCGAGCCTTGAACACCTGTTTTTCTTTCATTTTTTTCAGCTTTGATAGAATGAATGAGGAAGGAAGAATTTAATTCATTGCTTCTAAAATTCCTGACTTATAAATATCTCGATGAATGAGCAAAAACTGAATGAAATGTCGCAAAGTAAGTAGTGTTGAGGTAGCAAAAGCAGAGCAAATGCTTCCATGTTCATCTTCCTACTCCATCTTTGTAAATATTAGTTCAGCATTCAGAAAAAAATGAAAAACTAACATGATGCAAACAGCATCTTCCCGGCTGAGCCGAAGCAATAACAAAGGCCACTGGTGTTTACATAGCATGACACAACACATTCGTCAGAACTATTGATGTTGCGCATTCCTCCCCAAAAAGATTTTATCTGCTATTTATATTATTCTGTTAATAACACATGCTGTCTGTATCTTCTCTTCCTAAAACGGTGATAGACTCACAATCGTGTCACATGGCGTCCAATCATCCCTTTTTTTTTTTTAAATGTGTATCAAAAGTAGACATCAGTGGCAGCCAATGTGCTAAAGGTGTATTCAGATTACTGTTGTCAAGGTGCAAAATTTTTAAAATCAATATCAATACTCCAAAAACAAACAACAACAACAATACTCCATACCATTTCAATACATTGTTTTTTAAATATGCAATTTTTTTTTTTTATGAACACTTTCAGTGTTTATCCATTAGTAATCATTATTTTTTGACCACTCAAAAAATTGTCCCAAAATTAACAGAAAGTGCCCCAAAATATACAGGAGGTGGCCCGGAAATCAACAGGTGGGGACTAATGAACAAGAAGTGACCCAGAACTTTAACAAGAAATGATTCAAAATATACAGGACTCGAAACCTTAATGCCTCAAAATGTACAGGAAATGACCCTGGAATGCCCCAAAATCAACACTCGTAAGTACCACAAAACCAACAGAAAGTGACCCAAAATCAACAAGAATTGACCCAAAAATGCCCTAAAATCAACAAAAAAAAAAAGATCCAACATGTACAAGTAGTTACCCCAGAATGCCTCAAAATGTACAGGAAGTGACCCAAATCAATAGGAAGTGACCCAAAATCAACAGCAGGTGAACCCTTAATGCCCCAAAATGTACAGGCAATGACCCAGGAATGCTCAAAAAAAAAAAAAAAAACGAGTCAAAAGTTGACTCGTATGTAGGATTGGACATCGAGCATCGATGGGATCCGGGACGAACACTCCAGTTCTCCCAGAAGGGTTCAAATTTTTTTTATTTGGATTCCAAGTTTCGATGCCCTGACCGCCAAACGGATAAAAATTGCTGCTGAACACCACGAAGGAGAAGCCGCTCCCCGCCTGACATCTGCCCTTAACTAACTTGTAGAAATGCCACCTAAAGCAAATGATGCAATACAATAAATGCCTACAGCATAAGACACTCTAAAACATAGGCAAAAGAATATGTGTAAATGTTTTCTCCATGAGCTTTTAAAAAAAAAAAGACATTTTTGTGAAAGTGCACTCTTGTGGAAAGAAACATCATATGCGAGTTTAAAGACTGACAAGTTAAAAATTCATAGCAAATTTAATGAAAAGTTCATATCATTTAAAAAATAATGGAGAAGTTAAGAAATTAATATAAACTATGCCATTTTTTGACCCTGCCTATTAAAAGAATCGGATTCGTTTGGAACAACCGTAATTGAAACGTGGAATCGGAATTGGTACCGGAATTGTTCAAATTCAAACTCTGCCCAACCCTACTCGTAATTGCCACATAACCGACGGAAAGTGACCACAAATCAACATGAACTGACCCAAAAATGACCTACAATCAACAGGAAATGATCCAAAATGTACGAGTAATTACCTCAGAATTCCCAAAAATCAACAGGAGGTGACCAATGAACAAGAAGTGATCCAGAAGTGCCCTAAAATCAACAGAAAATGATCCAAAATGTACAGAAAATTACCCTTATGTATCCCAACTTTGATGTCAAAACTCAAAAACATACTCCATGCCATTTTTGATACGACATTATTCGAGGTCGGGTTGCGGGGGCAGCAGCTTCAGTGGCTCTCCCCGGCCACTTCGTCCAGCTCTTTTTGGGGGATCCTAAGGCGTTCCCAGGCCAACCGGGAGACGTAGTTTCCCCAGCGTGTCCTGGGTCGCCCCGATGCCTCCTCCCAGCGGGACGTGCCCGGAACACCTCACCAGGGTGGCTTCCTAATCTGATGCCCGAGTCACCTCATCTGGCTCCTCCTGATGCGGAGGAACCAGGGGCTCTACTCCGAGCCCCTACTGGATGACCGAGCTTCTCACCTTAACAATATACTACGTTAAAAATAAATGAATAAATGTTATTTTTTAATTAACAGTTCCGGTGTTCTCCATCGATGTTCACTATGTTTGACCCCCGACCAAAAAACACTTCCTGTAACTGTCTTGAATTTAACGAAAGTGACCCAGAATGTGCAGGAAGTGACCTCCGAATGCCCCAGAATCATCACAAAGTAACCCAAAATCAATAGAAATGGACCACTAACTGCAACAAAACCAAAAGAATTCTGCTCATCAGATAGTGACCAATAATCGATCCCATTTTGGATACTACATTTGAAAAAACAAAAATGACAAATTAATGAACACATTCAGTGTTCTCCATTGGTCGTCGTTATTTTTGACCCGCCCAAAAAAACTTCCTCAAGTTGTCCCAAATTTGCTCCCAAAATGCACAAGAAGTGACCTGAAATCAACAGGAAGTGTCCCGGAAATGCACCAAAATCAACAGGAAGTGAGCAGCAGGGGCGGAGCTAGGTGGGTCCTGGCAGTGTGGCCGTACCCGGCCGGGCCTCCGTCACCTATCATGAGGCTATAAAATACAGTGTCACTGACAACAAACTATATTTTGAAAATGAGCTTGGCGTCGATAACAGCCAATGAGGAAAATGCAAAAATACCTTCCACTACCATTACTAGCAAGAGTAGTGCGAAATGAAATTCACAGCACGAAAACAAATTTCTTCTGACACAATTCAATAAAGAAAATATTGTATCCGGATACAACATGGATCGGGAGCCAAGCAGGTAACCAGCTGTAAAAGACAGTATTCCCACGTTGTAATGTCACCAAGCAGATTCTCTGCACTTTTCAAATGATCTCATGTGTTTTGCCCTCATCTGATCTAGCAGCAGCAGCAGCACCAGCAGTAAAAACAACTTTTGGCTTTCGGCAACACTACCGAGCAGCCCCTCTGGGACATTTTTCAAGCAAATTGATATCACAGTTGGAGGCGAGAAACACGTGTGTACCAGCGCAAGTGGTGTGCACACCAAAACAAAATATTTCAGCACAATCCGCTCGAACCGTCAATCCGTGTACACGAGCGAAAAGAGCCACGCGTAGAGGAACAATTGGAATCCACGGCAATACTTACGAGGTATGAATTTTGCCTGTTGAGGAACACGGCGTCTCCCATGGCCCCGGGAAAAAATGAAAAAGTCCAAATTGTATCTGGGGGGGCAAAAACGGGATTCTGCTTCAAGTCCAAAGAAGTGCGCGCGCGTTAGACATGAGGAGTCTCCGTTTATCTCCTTCTGGAGCAACGCAGAGCACTTTTTTTTTTTTCTCCCTTCCTACGTGTTAGTACTTCTACAAGCGTCAGATGGTTGTGGCAGAATCCGGGACGCCATTGTGCGTCGTGCGTAACGGATCCATACTACGCGGGCGCTCAGTGGGACCCGATGAGTACAAGATGCGAGGAAAGGCACGTATCCGCAACAGGTTGGCGTCATTTCGAAGAATACTTCCGGTGGTTATTTTCAAATTAAAACCCGGCTTTCTTTCTTCAAATCGCGTTGCATGCCACGCGAAACGTCATAAAAAGATACTGTAACTGTTGCTAAACTACTGCAATTTGTCATTTAAAAATGTTTTTTTTTTTTTTTTTTTTACAAAAATAAACAATATATATGGGTCCATCTATTTTAGGTCATTTAATTTCTACACGCTTTTTAAAGTAGCAATTAATCATTATTGTATATTTTAGATTATTGGAATATAATTATAAACACATTTATGGATTAATGAAATGTTGATATAACCTAAATTAAAATGCATATTAGCAGAATTACACTCTGGTTACAGACCCAAGTGTTTTTGTTTGTTGTTATAAAATACTCCCCCCACCCCCCATGGTATTTATCCCATTGCATGCGATTGACTAGTATTGATGTCAAATTCTTTTAAACCGGGAGGGCTAGCTGTGAATGTTCATCTTTCCATGCCATTGACGGCGCTAAATGGCCAATCCCTTTTTTTTTCTTCTTAATGTTGTTTTTTTTGTTGTTGTTTTATTTTTATCCTGCCCCTGACAAATAACTCAAATATGAAAAAATAAAAATATTAAAACTATTACAGATTAAACTAAAACGAATTAATTCAAGTCAAATAACAATGGGTGGACAAACAAACAGTTCACTCCAGTAAAACTAATTGATTTTGAGAAGAAAAAATCTAAACTAACTTAAACAAAATGATAACCTATCAATATCATAAACCGGCGCTAATTGCACAAAAAAATCTATATGGGAATAAAATTAGAATTGAATGCATGTTTAACAGGTACATTGAAAAGAAAAATGTATTTTAAAAAAATATGATTTATGACTTTAAATAAAATGCATAAGCCAATAAAAGTGAGCAAATTCTCAATTTAAACAGTAAGGTGCATGTTCGCATACATAAAGCATAAGTTAAAAAGCTGGTTTTATTTTGAAGTGCCACCTATCAAATTCCGTTTGCTTTAGTGATTCTCTGAAAATTGACATTGAGGGTAATATGGCAGACACGAAAGCGCTAAAAACATATATTCATTCGGCTGCACGTGTTTTAATTAAAAAATATGGATTTAAAAAAAAATTCTATTCTAAAACTTGCACTGCTGCTCAAATTGGTGTCATGTTAATATGTCTTTTAAGACATTAATTATACCTATAAATGGCAATAAACAACCAAAATGGACTTTTATTATTTGATTTTCTTGTCTTTCTCCTTCTTCTTCTTCAAGAAAAAAATGAATGTTTTCATCTATTTTAAAGTTATATCTATTGTAATTAATTATATTTGATTTTGAATTATTTACATTTTTTTAAACTCAAGGCGTTTTCTCTTTTTCTTTTTAAACATATTACTATTTCAATAATGAAATCCTCCCCCAAATGGATCCTTCAACTCAAATCCATAAATTTTACTTAAAATAATATGTATTTTTTTTATTTTCATTGCCCGTTGCAAAATACACAGCACTAATACTACCAGCGGATGTCAAACAGGGCATACAAAATATTGTCCCGTGGGACGCAATTGGCCTCTGTGCCCCAAGTTTGAGACCGCTGTCCTATAAGAATGAAATAAAACCTACAAAATACAAATTATAAAAAATAAACTATGATGAAACTATACATATATGTATACAAATAAATTGTAACAACTTGTACTAAATATAAAGCGATAACATACTGTAACTATATCCACTTTATATATCCTGTATATAACGATATAATTTGATCTACCACTTAATCCGCTAGAAATGATATAGTTCTAAACGAAATAATTTATGCATGAAAGGGTTAAAAACAATCAAAGACACCATATCATGTACAGCACATCCAAGATGACATAACCTAAAATACATCTTCCCCATACTAAAAAATCAGATTGACAATCATCATTATCATTATTGGGGGTGTGACAATAAATCGTAAAGGTGATATATCACGATACTTTGTGGCCCAAAAGGTTGTCGATATGCTCCCACCAAGAATCGATATTTCGTTTGAAAAAGTTTCCCTCCTTTAAAGACATTTTTCAAAATCTTCCAATAAAACATTAGTCTACATTAACTTATTGGCTGCCATTGACTTGCACTGCAGTTTTGACCGGACTGGACGTCAGTGGCAACGAAACAACAGCATTCACAGCCAGCCTTTTGCGGACATTCACAGATCACTTCCTGTTCATTTTAGGGCATTTACAGGTTGCTTCGTGATCATTTTGTGAACCGATGCACCGAAACAAACAGGAAGTGACCCCTAAATGCCCCAAAGGGAAAAGGAAGTAACCTAAAATCAACAGGAACTGACGTGAAATGACCTCATTTCCTGGCATTGGCTGCTATAGACGTCCAATCCGTTTATAGTGGGTTTATTCGCTGCCATCCCTCCCAGGATTGGACGTCTACTGGCGATAAACTCATAACTATTCACAGCAGAAGGATGAAAAGAGCTTGTTTATTATTATTATTATACAGTACATATCCTTTGTAAATATGCTTTTATAAAAGCAGACAGAGGCAGCACATTGCAATTTTTGAAGTGGAACTGATGTTAGGCAATCTGTCAAAAGCCTCTGCGGGCTGTAAACGCTTGCGAAAGCTGAAAGAGAAAACCCAAGCGTGGCGAAGAGGAGTTTGCGCCCGTTCGGCATTTAAAAAGGAAGAAGTGATGCCAAATTCCACCTTATCGGATAGTACCACGACTATTTGAAGAATGCCAAGAGGTTCTGTTTGGAGCGGAACAATTTCTTTGCACTGAAGATAAGAGATAAACTACTGAGAGGAAGTGTAAAACACTCTTTAAATGGATGGAAATGTGACGTACAGTACAGTGCGCTCCGGAATGAACAAACACATCTTGTTTTGATGTACACTATTTTTCCTTAATAATATCACAAACGTAAAAGTAGTCATCTGAAAAGTCTACTCAAGTACTGTATAATGTGAAAAGGTATGCAGTGAAACAAATACTCAAGTTAGGAGTAAATGCTGACAATCTCAAATTTCTTTTGAAACAATTTTCTTAGCAAAACGTCAACTAGATCAACTGTTATTATCATATTATGCTATAACCCAGTGGTCCCCAATCTTTTCGCACCACGGACCGTTGTAATGTGGGCCTTTTTTTTTTTTTTTTCTTGTGTGGCAGAAAATGACAGTAAATATAAAACAACACGTCGAGGCTGAAAACCAATATTAGGTGCAGGGAAAATGTCACTCACCATACAGTGAATCAACCTTTTTTTAACAGTGGCTTTGTCGGCAAATATCCGCGGTCGCAAGCATAATGAGTTCTTCTCCAATCGTGAAAGGTTTCTTCGCTTTAGCAATATGATTACGATAAGAATACAATATGATGCTCTCAGCGCCTTGGCTTTTGTTGCCTCTTTTGCTAGCTTTTAGCCACATATCATGCAGAATGGACATGGTTGTAGGCTCTTCTTCTGGCTCAGCGGGTGGCCTTTTCCCCGTAAAAAAAGCTGTCCAAAGACGTCACCGCCCGCAGCGCACAGTCAACGGCAGCTAAAGTGACTGTTTACTTTCACTGGCGCTGGGCCGCTATAGGTGCGCAAACACCCTAGTAATTGCAGCCAACCACTAGATGGCGACCGATACAAATCTTTACTCGAATTAGACTATAGAGTAGACAGGAATATATTGATGTGTCAAGCGCCATAGGCCAGATTGCAGTCATTAATCAATCATATATTTCTTTGTGGCCCGGTGGTTGGGGACCACTAATCAATAACCTATTACGTGACCATATTAGGCCAAAATCAATACACAAAAATTCAGAATTCAGATGAGAAAAAGCAACAGAAATGTAACATCGCCCAACCAAAGAGCATGAGTGCCCTTCTAGGGGTGAGACAAAATATCGAAATGGGGATTAGGTATATCGTGATATTTTGTATCCCAAGACGTTGTCGATATGCTCCTGCTGAGAATCGATATATCGTTTTAAAAAGGTGTCACTGTTTAAAAACAAGAAATTGCTACCATTATCTTCTAGTGTCTTTGTTAACTCAATGACTGGGAGGGCAGAATCAACATTCGTTCATTCAAAACCAGAGTGAGCCCTTGCAGTCAGTCTGCGATTTTTGGGGCATTTACAGATCATTTCTGTGCATTCACAGGTTGGAGTCACTGTCTATTCCGGGGTCACTCCCTGTTCTTTAACCCCAAATCAAAAAGAGGTGACCCAGAAAATCAATAGCAAATGTCCTGAAGTTAAACTCATTGGTTGCAATTAAACGCCGAAGACGTCCAATCTGTTTAAAGTGGGAGGCATCCTCCCACTTTAAACAGATTGGACGTCTATTAGTGACAACCTTAATTCGTTTCACAGCAGAAGGATGAAAAGAGCTTGTTTTTCTGTTTATGACTTGTATAGTCAAATATTGTAGAATGATTTCCTCACCCAAGTATCGATAATTGTCATATCGCCATACTGTGAAATCATCGCTATCGTGAGCCCTGTATCGCAAATCGTATCGTAGCGTTAGGTACCTAGAGGTTCCCGGTTCTAGTGCCCTCTAGTGGAGAAAAAATATTTTCTACCATGACATTCAAACGATCATACCGTATCTCCTGTTTTACGTAGTTTGTCGGTGCCAAATAAAAACTAAAAATGATGTTGAAATCGAGTCACGCTGACGGCAAGGCGCCATGTCAAAAAGATCATTTTTTTCCCCAGTACTTTAAAGACGCCATGTGATTGAACAGGCCGGCGTGACTTCCTACTGCAACCTTGTGTATGGTCATGTGACTGGATCGTTACGTCCGATAGGTGTAATGGAGTCAAGTGTTTATTTTTGCAACATCTCATTGGTGAAACTGAAAGTAAAAAATAATGTCCAATCTAATATGTACAATATTTTTTCTCCACTAGAGGGCACTTATGCTCATTGGACAGGTGATGTTTCATTTCTGTAGATTTTTCTAGTCAGCATTTGATCATTTTGGTGTGTTTGTTTGGCCAAATTTGGTCATGTAATTGGCCAGTACAGTATAATAATAACAGTTCATATACAGTAGATGGCGTGGTACTGAGAAAAAAATATACTTTGGTTTAAAAAAAATTCAGACATTGTAAGCTGTCATAGTTTTACTCATTACATTGAGTATTTGTTTCACCATGTACTTTTTTTTTTACTTGAGTGAATTTTTGGGTTGAGTACTTTTACTTGAGCAATATTATTTTGATGTAACGCTACTTTTACTTGAGTAAAATACTTGGCTCCTCTCCCCACCAACCTCTGGTTACGACCATGCTCTGGTTAAAGGTCAGGTCAGGGATTGTGACTGAAGAGAGCCACTTTTTCAAGTGTTAAAAGGTCATTCCAAGAGACAAATTGTGCTGTAAAAGAAATGAAATTGCTTACAATCTGTGTACTTCCATCTAATGTGAAGGAGGGACCCTACATATTTTCTTTTAAACGCACACACACTCGTGCACATACATTCCCCAGTTGTGAGGTCATCCGCCAAAGCTTTGTTCAACGTCTGCTGTACGTTCGTTTACGTGCTCCCGCTATTTTTTTCCCCCTACCATATAGACTGCTGAACAGCTTTGCAATCTGCGCTGCCATTTTGTGACTAAATCTCCAGTACTTCTATTCCTTTTTGTGTAATTTTTATTGACTGCCTTGCCGTTATGTGACAAGGAGGAAAGTTGGAACATTCAGCTGCTCCATCTCAAGCGAGATCCTCCCAAGTGTGTTGCTGAAGTTTGTACTAAGACCCTCCACGCCCTTTGTGCTTTGTAGCTCGTTCTCATTCTCTGCCACTGACGACGACGGACGTCGAAGGGGGTCGGCAGCGATCGTTCGAAATCAATCAGAAATCTAAGCATAATCACTTTTTTTTTTGTTTTCTTTAAAAATATATATATATATGGCGGAAAATGCTCCGTAGACGAGACTGAAAAAGCAGGTTTTGCTCTTGCACTCCTCTTTACAAGAAACTGTTGTATTTTAAGCCAAAACAACTGTTGTGTTTGATAGAACAATATGTCTATATGCTGCCACAGCAGATTCATGGCGCATGAAGCCCCCGAACTATTTTTAATTTGTCCGTCTTACGCTGGAAACCCCTGTTTACAGACATCGCGCAACCGTTTTTGTTTCATACCAGCCATGAAAACAAGGTAAGTAATTATATTTATTATTCAAAATGTATGTCATTTTTAGCTTAGAATCATTAATTGATGTCTAATATTTTGTTTAAAAAAATATATTAAAAAAACGACTTAAAAAAATTATTCACTCCCATATTTTAAACTTTTAAACCTCATACCTCATAACTATCGCTAAATTGTATTTTTTTGTGACTGTCGCATTTTCATCGATGTTAGATGATAAATAATCGATCCAAACAAATAAAAATTGAAGAAGAAAAAAAAATGTTTAAAAGTGTAAATATATGAAAAAGAAAATCTCAACCACTCCGTGTTGTCTGCGATTTCTGCATCGCGACCCTTGTTATATGACCATATTTCACCCATAAAATCCCCCAAAAATCCTGCTGTGGCCATTCACAGCTGTGTCTTGACACTCGGCGATACATGCTATATGGAGTTTTTGGATCAAAACAAGGTAAGTACACGATAATATCTAGTTAAAGTCATGGCGTCTGTAATTCTGCTCTCGCGTGCTCTCACCTCCAGATAGGGTTTTGCTGTTCAAAACACCTTTTTTTTTTTTTTTTTTTTTTTTTACAAAAAAAATGCCCTCCTGTCCAAACTTTTTCCTTCCCCAGAAAATGGAGATTTTAAGCATTCCAATGATGTATCACACATGCATATCGGACAACTTTGAAATTTGGCCAAATTGGGGGTCACTTCAAGTCACCTGAGTGTTTTCCGCGATATATATAATACGTTACAAAAAGAACAAAAAATAAAATAAAATTTGAATATATTTTATTATTTAAATACAAAACAAAAAAATTATGATTTATTTATGATATAAAAATTTTTTAAATTATAAAACATGATGAAAACTAAAAAACCTTAAAGGCCCGGGTGCGGTTGCACCCCCATCTCCTCACCTGCTTAAGTTCCGCCCCTACGTAATGTAACAGATCATTCCCGCTCGCAGCAATAACCCACTATGTTATGAATGTAAAAAAAAAAAAAAAAAAAGAAATACAGACCACAATGTGACAAACAATGTTCGTGTATTTGAAACAAAAGCAGAATACAGTGATCTCTCGATACTTGGCGCTTCAAACTTTGCGCACCTTCGTCGCGTTTTGTTGTTGTTGTTGTTTTCAATTAAAAAATAAATAAATAAATACAGATGAGCCGTCCCGAGCCGATCACATAGTCTCACTCTCCCTCCTGCTGCTCTTTGTCGGTCAGGCAGCGCACTGGAGTTGCTTATTAAAGTTAACGATAATTGACATTTTTGCGATTTATTGTTTGATCTTTCCACAGATGCTCGGAAGCCGAAGCTTCAAAGCGCCACATGGGTCAATCGTCGTTTAACTTGTTAAACAGTTGCTGTGGCAACTCATCGTGTGTAAGTGAGCAGCTTGATCCGATTTGAGTCGACTCACTCAATGAAGCATTTAAAAAAGACAAGCTTTTTTCTACTTTATTCTTGTTTAAAAATTATTGGGTGGGACAGTAACCTGTTTAAAACTTATCATAATTATTATATTTGAAGTGCTTAAAACCATATATTAAAAAAAATACATATACATAAAAGTATTTTTTTACTTTGGGGGAAAAAAAGTCAAAAAACTTGTCTTATATGTATCTCTTTCCCATGCTAAATCTGAATAAATACATTGAACACGCCCCCTCTCCCAAAAAAAAGGCGCTACTTCATGATTTTTCACTTATTGCGGCAGGTTCTGGACCCCATTAACCACAAAAAACGAGGGATCGCCGTAGAACTAACAAGGCAAAAACAGAAAGCTGAAAAAGCAAGCAATAGCTGGTGAAGTTAGCTCGTCTCTTGGCTCGTGCTATGAGCTCGAGTCGTCGTGATAACGTCTGTATAATGAGTTAAACCTAACAAACCAGTTACACTTAAGAGCCACTAAGGAGCGACAAAACACTGCAAATAAAGACAGGCAATCAAAGGACATAGGCAAATTTGGAGTAGTGTTTTAGTTGAGCTCGGTACGAATTCGGCGGTTTCCATGAATAACGCGATTCATTATATGAAAAAAATCACCGTGCAAAAGCCACCAATGAATTCTGTATCTTGAGGTACCACTGTGTCATTCTCTGGAATAATATAGATCGGTCGTCTAAAGATGGCGAGCCAATCAGAGGAAAGAGGCGGGAGCTGCAGATGCGACCAGGAAGCGATTATCTGCTTGAATACTTAATGGCGGGATGCAAAACATTTTTTGTAGATAGGTCATTTTCAAGTTTTTGTCTGAAATGCACTTCATTTCCTCATTAAAAAAAGGAGCAAAGAACGTCACTAAAAGTCTATTTTTTTTGGTGATGGGAAACGATCTTTTCACGAGTGTGATCTTTCCCAGATTGTTAGGCAGAATATATTCAGAGCGGGTATACGGAACAATCAATCTGGCGTGCCAGGTTAGTCTGCTGGCGCATCTTCAAGCACTTCATATGGCATTCTTTCCACTCCAATCATAATGGCCCGCTCGCACCGTTCAACTTTCAAAATGGGGGTGATCACGCAGCATACGGTAGCATTTTGCAACGAAAGAGCTGTCAAAGCATATGACTAAAAGGTGGCGAACGATGCGCCGCACACGTGCCGCACGTTCATACTTCACACGCCTCCGATCTTCGCATTGGAAATACCATTTTAGGAGCTCCTCCCACCGAAGTATGAAACAACAGCCCGCTGCCTCGCAAATGAACTTCAGTGACTTAAGGAGAGCTTGAAAAAAAATGGTGTAAATTTCCTCTTGATCATCCTCAAGAATGTCTGACTTCATTTGGTCTAGACGATGCCTGCCTGTTTATCAAATGGTTGTTTTTCTAAAGATGAGCTTTCTTAACCCTTTCAGGGACAGCGGTCACTACAGTTGACATCTTTTAAGAGTTATCATTAGCCATAGACTTCGTAATGTATTGCGGGGGCCGATAATTTGGGGGCCTGCATTGTTGGCGAGGCCGTCAAAGCTGACCGAGTGGAATCACAGACACAGAGCTGTTTTCGTTGAAAATTCTTGTGAATACATGCTTACATCCCTGAATTCTTTATAGATACGGACGTAAAACAGTCTCGATTCTTGGTTGAATGCAAAAAAAAAAAAAAAAAAGTGCACTTAGCATTTATTATACGTAAATATGTCACAGTACAATGCTAGTCTGTTAGTGAATGTAGCTCGCGGGCGCCTTATGTAAACATAGCTTTTCCGGTGAAAATTCTTGTGAATAAATGCTTAAATCCCCGAATTCTTTATAGATAAAACAGTTTCAATTCTAGGTTAAAAGCAAAACATCCTTGCAGTTAGCATTTATTTTACGTAAATATTGCCAACTATGATCCCAATGATTTTTTTTCACAATGTTTCAAAATGCATTCATGGTATGAAAATTACCTCAAATCTTCGAACAAATCACTCGTGAGATAATCCTTCATGTTTGTATGCCGTACAGCTTTTGTACTTTTTCAACAGAAATCCGGCGTTAGATCGCTGCGTGTGTGTGTTTGTGAATAACTCCTTTTGATGTGGCCGGCCCCCTACTTGAATGCGAGGTGCAGTGCATGACCGATCTGACCCATCAATACCATTATGAAGACTATGCGTTAGCTTAATATAGCCAAGGTTGCAGAGTATGTGTTGTGGTAGTTAGTAAAAGAGGGAAATTGATATTGAAAACAGCTTCGATCGCTTGCAACCGCTCCCGGTTGAAATGAATTTGACGTTTATTGCCGTCAAGGGCAGCTAAAGAGTTAAACTATGTGAGGCTGCAATCGTTTTTTTTTTAACTTAAATTTTTTTCACCAAAAAATGGATGCTTCAAGTCATTTATCCATTTTCTTTAGAAAGTTTAAATTTTTTTTTTTTTCTTCCAAAAAACGTCCAGACAACACTGCAATTAAATGTCAAATAGGGGAAGTGAAATATTCTCACCACAATTGGCTCCTGGGCCGGAGGTTTAAAACCCCTGCCCTATATGGATGTAAAAAACTTCACAACAAGTGTATGAAATGTTACTTTTTAGTTATAGTATTTTTCTCAGGGTGTAGGCACTACTATATGCACCTATTGAATTTTTCTGTCTAAATAGAGTTCAGCCTCTACATGCTGCAATGTCAATATAATTTGCCGACGGGTCTTCAGAATCAGTTGTGCGGGTCAATCGTTGGTCAACCAATCAAATTTCAACGTTATCGTTAGATTATACTATTCCACTCATTGCCTGTCACTGACATCCAATTGAATGAATCTGGGAGGACTGGCTGTCAATGCTCATCTTTTAGTGGCGCTAGCCGTCCAATCCATTTTGACGCCGCCAGCCTCTCCCGTTGAAAACGGATTGGACGCCTAGCATCGTCACTAACTCGGTGTCTTCACACCAATCAGTAGGCTTTTTACATTGCCTTTAAAACATCAAAACATCTACCCGATGAAAGAAAAAAGTGCTTTGCTCAGAAGAAGGTCGTGATACACTTGATCTAAGGATGTACGAGCAGACCTTTTGTTGATCCTTCACATTATTCCGGCTAATGATTGTTTAGCCTTTCTCGTGTAGCCTCGACTTTTCAGTCTTTTTACCTTCTCGATGAGATCACTAACAGTTGTTTCGGAGACTGCTCTTGACAGTTTTTCTGTCATCACATTTTCTTGATCTACCTGTTTGACGTCTGTTACTTCCGATGCTTGTGTGTGTTTTTCTTCCTTAAGGACATTCCAAATGTCTGTACTGGCTACAGACCGTGTTTTTGCAACGAGTCTGATTCATTTTCCACGGTTGCCGGGATCCAGATGTGGAGTCCTTGGACTGTTCTGGTTGTCTTAAAACACATTTTCCATCTAATCTGAGCAACCTTTATCGGTCTCATGGAAAAACTCTCACGCTATTCTACCCGACATCCAAACTTTTGACGGACACCGGAGCCCCGGCAACAGCCGGCGCGGGCTCCCTGGAGATGGCGGAGTAGCGCGAACAACCAAATAAGATGCCCGTTGAGTGATGTCATGCGAGTGTTGCCGTGCATAGTCTGACGCACGTAAGCGGCTAAGCTAAGCGTGTTTTTCGTAGCCTGCGGCGCATGTATCAATAATATCAAACCTGAGTTTTTATTTCAAATATTTAGTCTTCACTGTAAACACAGTGACCTTCTAGGAATGCTCTGTTCATGCTCACGGGCCGTGGTGTGAGAGAGAGAGACAGAGACAGCCAAAACATAGTCACTTGTGCCAGAGCAATAATGCAGTAGATGACTAAAAGAAAAAAGATCTAATTAATGAGCAGAGTTGATTTGTCTTTGAAATGACCTAGAATCAACAGAAAGTGGCCAAAATAAACAGCGGGGGACCCAAAAATGCCCCAAAATCAACATGATGTGACCAAAACACACAGTAAATCACGCAGAAATGACCCAAAATCATCAGGACGTAACCAAAATAAAGAGAGGGTCGCCCAGAAATGACGCAAAATTAAAACTTAGTGACCCAAGATGAATAGGTAGTGACTAAGGGTGTAACGGTACATGTAATAGTATTGAACTGTTTCGGTACGTGATGGTCCGTTCGGAACGGACGCGTACCGAACGAGTTTCTGACGTAATATAACCCTTACTTTTCGAGGCTGTGAGTCGATCGGGTTACAGTTCCTTTGTGTAGATTATATTTACTCCGTCTTCTCTACTATAATGAGGACCAACACGGTAGGACAGTGTAACCCAGAAACGTCAACGGCGCGACAACGTGGCTGCCGCGAGAACGCAGTGAAACGCGGGCGTTAGAGTCAATCAGCCAATGCACACCAGTCACCGTGCAGCCGCGTGTTGTACACGTTCTAGAAGCCGCTCAACGCGACACACGCGAAAAGAACGGCAGAGTTTATTATTTGACGCGAGATGCGGCCCTCCTGCCTCAATACTACTACCGGTAGCTAGGACTGGGCAGACCGGAAGTCACTCGTGTCAAAATACGATGGATCCGGTCGATTTTCAAACTAATATGCAATCGTAACCCACTTTTAGAGTCCATCAGATCTCTTGAGTGGTAGATCGGGGCACAGTCGACTTGTCTTTGTTGATTTACTGCTGTCTTCTCTGCTATGATAATAACCAACACGGCCCCGTCTTCAATACAAAACCCTCCTACCACAACAAAACAAGTAGGAACTAATAGTCACATAGGAACTAAAGCTATACAACATAAAATATACAATATAAATGAATACTACATCACATTTGTAAAATATAAACACATAATCAAATAAATAATAGCCCATTTAAATAAAATAAATTGAAATGAGCTAAAACACCTGTAATTAAGTAATAAGAATAGTAATACACAGATCCTGCTTACACAATTAAATTGATTAATTTCTGTGTGGCGCTTTAACTTGAGAAAATCCACCAATAAAGCTTTTGAAAACAGTTCATAAGAAAAAAAAAAAGATTCATTGAGGCATTTCATTTGTAAAATACATGTTAAAATCTTTGTCATTGGGATTGCTTTTCTCTTTAGCACAGGACTTCTTTTTTCTTCTTTCTTTCAGAAAGAAAGCTGGCCAATACGCGGGGTCTGAAAGGCAAATTGTTGTTGGATTATTATCTTTAAATACTCGCTACTTTTTGAGCAGAATTCTAGCATTTATATAGGCTAACGTTCCTGTTGTTGAAAGCACAAAGGTGTGGAATAAACAACTAGCACATTTATATTTTGCATTTTGTTTTCTTACTGTACCGAAAATGAACCTCAAAACCGAGATACGTACCGAACAGTGATTTTCGTGTACCGTTACACCCCTAGTAGTGACCCAAAATCAAGAGGCAGTGAGCAAAATAATCAGGGACACCTTGAAATAGAGGTAAGATCTTAAGCTCGACCCGAGTTTTGGGCCAGGTTGGGCCCAAAATGTTAATTATTTACGTTCGGGTTGGGCCGGACTTCTCTCTTGCTAACGTTTGAAAAAATAAATGTATGTTTCTATATGTACGTATACTAAAACCTATGTATGGATGTTAAACTTGTACT